>NW_028186855.1:45220-46529 GCF_003343005.1 Rhea americana | reverse complement strand
CCCTGTTGTTTGCGGCCACATCTGGAGTAGCATGGGCAGTTGTGGGCTGCCCAGTACAAGAGAGACAGGGAGGTACTAGAGCAAGTGCAGCAGAGGTCCTTCTGAGATGCTGAAGGGACTGGAGCATGTCTGATGTGAGGCAAGGCTGAGCAAGCTGGGACTCTTCATCCTGGAGAAGAGAAGGCTGGTGGGGGATCTTATCAATGTGTGCAAGTASCTGAAGGGAGGTGGTAGAGAGGATGGGGCCAGAGACTCTCTGGCTGAAAAAGGGAGAGCCAAACATTAGCGGCATCTTGTAGTCTTCAGCCAGCCAGGACTTTTAAGGTCCCAGACTGAAGTCTTGGTTGGAGTGCCCAGCAAAGGRAAAAATAGAGTGCATTGTAGGCTGAGGAGCGATCAGAAGAAATATCCCTGAAAAGCATAGAAGGCATCAAGCAGATTATAGTCACTCGCAGGTCATCCGGCCTTACTCTTTTCTCTTTCAAACCAAACTCAAGCTTCACCCCAGAGCCACTGAAGCCAATGGAAAGAGTCATTTTCGTAGGTTTTTTTTAATTTTTTTTCCTCCTTTGGTGTGCTTGAGCATTTGTTCTAATGTTTTAATGAACAAGTTAGACTTGCAAACACATGTTCTATCACTAAAAAATCATAATCCTGGCCACGCTATCTGAGATAGAATAAAAAAGAAGTTTCGTGGAGCTCTCGCCCTGGAGCAAGTCCAGGTACATCCGGCTCTAGCTACTTGGCAACGGGCAGAAATGCCTTTCTTGTTTGGTTGTTTCAAAATGTTAGCAGAACCTGGGCACTCCACTGTTAAGAACATTTCTTCCTCATTTTTGGAGGATCGGAAGTCTCAGCATATGAACTACTGGTATATTTGGGGTAATTGGGCATTTGAGTGTCCTGTGGGATTTGGAGACTCGAATAAGGTTAGAATAACTCCAGTTTAGAGTCCCAAGCTTCAGACTGATGGGGCACACCGGTGTGAGCCCAGGGGAAACCCCTGAGCTGTTTGAGAGCTGGAGCACAGGATGTATGAGGTGAGGCCAATGACACAAGTAGCAGCAGGGAAAATTCCGTACAGAGAGTGCCAAAAGCCTTTGAAGCCTACGGGTGGTCTGACAGAGACAGTCAGAGCTCGACCCTGCCAGGCCCTGGGAAACTCCCTCTGATGGCCTCYRCTTGCAGCAGGAGGTTGGAGCAGAGACCTCCAGAAGCCCCTTCCCAGCCCAGCTGCTCTGTGGCTGGTTGAGTGGCTTTCTTGCCAGGCCCCACTGGCTTCGTTGGCACTGCCTGCACTAGCCTGTCT
>NW_028186855.1:40743-43970 GCF_003343005.1 Rhea americana | reverse complement strand
TGGTGCCCCGGGATGTATGAGGGGAAAGGGTTTGGGGTGGGGGGGTTGCTGCCAATGGCTGCGAGCCCCAAGAGATGGGACCTGCAGCTGGCAGAGCAATGGGACAAGGCTTGCTGTGGGGCTGTAGCAGCAGGGCTGGGCTGGGGGCCACAACAGGCAGGGAGGAATGGAGGCAGCTGGGTACATGGCAGAAAGGGTACATGGCTCACCCACTGGGTGTGGGAGGGGACTGGTGYTGGGGCCACCCCTTCCCTCCTTGCTCGGCCTCCATGCCCCAGGGCTGAAGGCGGTACAGCGGGCGGAGGAGACGTCAGCCGAGTGCCTTTGGCACTTGGAAACAGAGAGGACCAGGCATCTCCCCCACGGGAGATATGGGAGAGGGTAAATGGCTGAGGGGCACCATGGGCAGGAGTGTCCCATGCAATGGGGCAGCTCTCTGCACTCAGGCTGCACACCGCAGGCATAACTCACACAGCAGCTCCCTTTGATGGTGGGTGCTGGTGAAGTGCTCCTTGCTGACCTGATGAGGAYGGCCTCCAGCCAAGGGACAAGCTGCTGGTTTTACTTCCATGAGCAATGGTGCTTCAAGGCAGGCTGGAGCTCTTATCCCAAGAGCCTCTGGTCAAGGGAGAGGCCTCTGGCAGAGCTTCTGCAGGAACTGTTGGAGAGGGAGTCACATTTTCCCCCTGTTTCCTGAGGACCTCTGGCTGCAGGGGAGGCCTCTGGCTTTGTTCCTGTGCTTGCTGATGGGGCAAGGGACATGCTGTCCCCTGCATCCTGAAAGCCATTGGCCAAAGGAGATGCCACTGGCTCGGCTCCTCTGGGCATTGCTGGGTCGAGAGGTGTGCTCTCCGTGTCGCTGGCTGCCTCCCTCGCAACATCTCTGGCCTTGATGTCAGGCAAACGGGGCACCTTCTGGTGGCACATCCCTGTCTGTGAAGAGTCTCCTGAGGCTACGTCTGACCCAGGTCGTGCACGAGGAGGGTTTTCCTCCAGCTCCTCCACCTGTAAAGGCCGTTCCTCATCAGTCCAGTCTGCTTGCTCATCCTGCAGCGCTCCCRGGCCTCTCTTCCCTCTTCTCACCTCCCGTCCCTGCTTGGGCAGCAAGGAGGATCYTAGAGCAGTGTGAGGTCAACCAGAGGTATGTTGGCATCCAGCCATGCCATTGTCAGAGACAAGCAGGGGGTGGAGCTGCTGGGCTGGTCCCTGCTCTTTGCCCTAYTTCATTCCAGTGATATCTGTCTATTGAGAATAAAGCATACTGAAGGGCTAGCTTGCTGCTGTTGGGGCAGGGTTTGGGGGCAGCTTTGRGGGTGTTTAAGGCTCTGGGATAGGCTTCAGGGAGKCTCTGGAGTTGGTGAGGGTGCTGGAGCAAAGTTTGGAGGCATTTAGGGTCTAAAGGGCATGTTCAGGCCCTCAGCAGGCCCTGCTGAGRAGGAGGAGGAGGTCCATACCCAAGGGGTGCTGCATACATCTGGATGCTGATGCTGCACATGGTTCTGGGCATGCAAGGAAGAGCCATGGGGGAACCGAAGAAGAGGAGGCACGGAGCAACTTGTGGGGGACACCAGAAGAGGCATTGTGGAAGCATTGACCTTGTCAAGACCCTCATCCCAGAAGAGCTGTGAGGGACACCCACACCCCTGAGGAATGGCAAAATCAGGCTGATGTCGTGCTGCGGGAGACATCCAGAGCCCCGTGCAGCACATGGGTGTCTGGGGAGATGCTAGAGGTGACGTGGGACTCGTGCAGGATTGCAGAGCCTGTGGCTCAGGGGCAGCTGTACAGAGGGAGCAGGGCTTGGGGAGGCTCTGGTGGGTTCGTACATCCGTCCTCAGGGTATGGAGGAGCACCAAAGGGCTACTCAGAGGGACCTGAGCTGCACAGAAGTGTGCACGGAAGGGCCAGGGGTATACAGAAAGGCACATGGAGGCTACTGGCGTTTTCCAAAAGCTGCATGGAGGGGCATAGGACATGCAGAAAAGCGCACAGAGAGCCCTGGGGTGCACTCAAGGGCCCACAGAAGGCCCTGAGGTGCACTGAAAGGTACATGGATGTGTCCTAATGGGGCTGCAGGGCAGATCACGTACACCTTCAGATGCCCCAGAGGTGGCTGTGAGTGCACCAGCTTGCTTCCTTTACCCTTGAATTCGCCACAGGGCCCAACAAGGCACACACGCTCCCATGCCCTCCATCACCTCCCGCTCTCCAGCTGCATCCACCTCCTCTCCATGGCATCCGCACTCCTCCTCCCACACTCACCTGCAGCCCCCACCAGTCCCACCTGCCCCAGCTTTCCAAATGTACACAAGAAAAAGCCTTGTTTTAATATGGGTGTGAGCAAATGCAGAAACAGGGCTTCCCAGGCTACTTGTGGCGTCTTCATGCTTGTGCAAGTCTGTTGAGATGTGGCCTGGAGCTACCTGCTTTGCTGAATGTGCTCTGCACTGGAGGCAGACTGGCGATTCGGGGATGCTGAATTATGGGAAGCTCATCCCACACTGGTACTTCAGCCCTGGTGCCACCGCTGCCAGGCTCTCCGCAGGCGAGCGAGCAGGGCTCGGATGGTGAAGCCTGAYGGGGATGCTTTCCTGGGCTCTCAGAGGGCAAAGATTATGTACGTTGCCAGGAAGCGGACTGTGGGGCTGCTGTCATGCTCCAAGCACTGAAGTACTGTGATGGGAGGAAAGAGTGGTGATCATGBCCTGTATCAGCAGAGCCCCCAGGCCCTTCCTCGAGGGAGGGCCAAGGGGGAGCCAGGCACCAGGAAACCTGCCTGTGCTCAGTGATACTCCAAATGTTCCCCAAATTCCCTTCAGGAAGGTAGGCTAGAGCCCTCCAGCCTTGTGTAGGGCAYGGGTGCTCTCTGCCTGGCCAAAAGCATTGGCCCTCAAATGCCCCAGAAATTCCCTGCATCTCCAGGCCCAGGCTCCTCTCACCAACCCCAGCCAGCCCTGTGTGCCCTACGTACAGCTGCACATCTCCTCCAGGTTCTCCCCGTGCCRGTCCAGGAGCCGCCCAGCAAGCCCTAAGCACACACAACCCATCACAAGGTGAGAGCCAGGCCAGGAGAGAAGGATCTGAGGCTGGGTAGAGGGACGTGGACTTTGGGGCAAAGATCTAGTGCTGGGGAGAGGGACCTAGGGGCTGGGGAGAGGGACTTGGGGTCTGGGCAGATGGGCCCAGGCATTATGGAGAAAGACCAAAGGACTGGTCAGAGGGTCTCA
>NW_028186855.1:38359-40509 GCF_003343005.1 Rhea americana | reverse complement strand
GCAGACGCTGAGGAGAGGGACATGGGCTCTTGGGAGAGGGCCAGGAGGGCTGGGGAGAAGCACCCAGGTGTTATGGAGAAGGACCTAGGGACTGGGAAGTGGGTCCCACGTGCTGGGGAGAGGGACCTCGGCATTYGAGGGTGAGGCATGGGGAGAGGAACCCAGTGCTGGGGAGAGGGTCACGGGCATTGAGGAGGGGAACACAGGCTCTTGGAAGAGGGCTGAGGAGAAGGATCTTGGGGCTGGGGAGAGGGCCACGGGTGCCCGGGGGGGTTCCCACCGAGGAAGTATGCCGCCTGCTCTCGCAGGGGGGTCCGGGGATCCTCCAGGTACCGGCAGCTGCAGCTCACATACTCGCTGGCTACCAGCCCGGCATTCCTCACCTGCAGGGACCCCCAGTAAAGGTGCTGGCACTGCTGAGCCTGCTCCCCTCTGTGGGACACCTATCCCCTCTCTAGGACAGGCGTTGACAACACTGGGTCCGCCCCCCCTCCCAGGACAGGTGAGGGCACAACCAAGACAGGGGCTGGCACGGCCGGGACAGGTGTTGGCACTGATGGAAAAGATGTTGGCAGAGAAGGGCCAGTGGCTGGCACTGCCAGGCCAGGGGCTAGAACTACCAGGAGAGATGCTGGCACCTTTGGGGCAGTGGTTGACACCTCTGGGAAAGGAGCTAGCCCTGCTTCAGTAGGGGCCGGCACCTCCAGGGAAGATGCTGGCATAGCTGGGACAGGGATTGGCACTGGCTTTGCAACCAGTCAAATTGCAAATTGTCCCAGGAGAAGCAACCTCCAGGACAAGGGCTGGCACCTGCAGGAGAGATGCTGGCACTGCTGGGACAGGGGCTAGCTCCTAGGAGAGGTGCTGGCAACAGCGGGACAGGGGCCAGCACCTCCGGGACAGGCCTGGCGCTGCTGGGGCTTCCTTACCAAGTACTCGCCAATACACCAGATCTGTGCTCTCTCGGCCAGCTTCCGGAGCTGCTTCCAGYGTAGGAGCTTTGCAGCGTCCACGATGGCTGCCTGGGCCGCCTTGGGAGGAGTGAGGAGACGGGTGATGGCACCACRGCCAGGCCAGGGACACCCCACAGCCGCCGCCCCGAGGGTCCCCCGGGTGGCCGTATGGCCTGCCACAGTGCCCTGTACCTGTGCCACCCCGGGGTATGGGTCACTCMGATGCAGGAAGAGGGGCAGCAGTCCCTGGCGTGCCACCTGCTTCATCTGCTGCCTCTCGCTGCCTGCTGCCYGGCTCAGCAGCTCCCCAAAGAGCTGCATGGCCAGCTCCCGCACCACTCTGACCTCCTGTTGGGGCAAACACGGCAACGTCAGCAGGGGCGATGGGGAGTAACCGGAAAGGGCTCCCTACCAGTTCCCTGCCACCATCCTCACACTGGGGAAGAGGGACAGAAGGTCATGGGCCAGCTGCACAGCGAAGTGGCTGCTTTGCCATGGGGTGATGTGGTGCAGCACGTTACTCAGCACCACCAGTGCTTTGGCATCTGTCTCCCTGTCAGCATCCTGCAGCTGCTTCACCACGTCCGGGATCAGCTTCTGCATCTTCCTTGCCTGCAGCGAGACATGCAGCATTTTCCTCAGACCACTGATGGTGGAAATGCTCTGTACAGAGGCACGGGCGGCAAGCGCTCACTCACTGTGGCGGGTCTCTCAGAGAGGAAGAGGAGGCCGCGGAGCGCCAGCCAGCGCATGACTCRGCRCTCATTGCCCAGMTGCTCCTGGCAGAGGCTCAGTGCCACCTCGTCWTCTGCCGCGCACAGATCAGGGCACTGCAGCAGCTGTAATGGCACAGGGCCAGGGTGGCACAGGGACCAGTGGCCACAGCTAGGCCCAGGACCCCAGCACGTAGCACAGCATTCCCACTGCCACCTCCCACTTGGCCCCAGCCCTAGCCCCAGCCGCAGCTCTAGCTGACTCCCCTCATCATTGCCCCCTTGTGCGCAACCCCTCCACCCCATCCCTGTGCCCTCAGTGCCATCCCCATCCCCTCAGCYTGGCTCCATCTGCAGCCTTCTGGCCTTTCTTCAGAGCACATGGAGCGCTGAGGGCCAGCACAGCGGGTGCGTGAGACACAGGGGCCAGCTGGGGACTAACAGAGGCACCAGCAGAGTCCTAGTTCTGCTGTCACCAGCCACC
>NW_028186855.1:29967-37496 GCF_003343005.1 Rhea americana | reverse complement strand
CTGCAGCACCTTCTCCGCTGTCAAAGACTGGGAGACCATCACCTCCCACATGGCCACGGCAACACTGTGAGTCCAAGCCAGAAAGGGTCAGGTCAGCATTGTGGCATCCTGCTGACCCTTGCCAGCACTGGCCCACCCGGCGGATCCGTGAGGCCTGGAGGGAGCACAGCTGCAGCCCCGCGGCTGCTGCACTCAGGCAGGCAACAGGGGAAGTGTACCTGTCACAGGTCGGGGAGCAGCTCAGCAGGCCAGTGACCACCTCGCTGGGGTAGTGGCATGTCAGGCRGAGAAGGAAGGTCTTGAGCATGTCCYGGGCTGYGGCCTCACTGATGCCTGGCAGGTGCTCATAGRTATGTGCCACAGTCAGCTGCAACTGGAAGAAAGACGCGTTGGCACCAGCCTGCTGCCACAGGAAACCCCTTTGCCAGACAAATTGTGCTCTAGAGCCCCGTGCTTGAGGGTCATCACCAGTGGACTGGAGGCTTACGTGTTCTGGCTTGGCAGCGCAGTATCCCATCATATCCTCGAGCACATGTGTTGCCGCTGAGGTGTTGTAGGCACTGCTGTCCTTCAGGCCCTGGATGGCCATAAGGACCACATCTGCCTGCTCAGCCTCCTCACAGGCCTCCATGGGGCAGCTTGGGGGTCCATCCTCCTCCCTGACCCCAGTTCTCATGGAGACGCCAGGGCGTCTCTCCATATCATCAACCCAAGCCTCTTTTGGGCRTCTGGGGGGTCTGGCCTCCTCCTTGACCCAGGCCTCCATGGGGTGGCTGGGGGGATGGTCCTCATCCTCACCCCACACTGCCGCAGGGCGGCTGGGGTGTCTCCCTGCCATGCCGGCTCTGGGGCTCAGGCGGGGCACGAAGGAGCAGTGGGGAAAGGGGGGCCTTCACAGGACCRTGGGGCCACACMGTGGGCTGGCTGAGGGAGCTCCCTGGGAGATCCTAGCCATCCCCCTCTCCTCACACTGAGGCGATGCTGTGGGGCATTACGTGACACCACGAGGGACCATTGGAGTCACAGTGGGGGGGGACAGTGGAGGTCACAAAGGGCCCTGAYATCACCCTGGTCGGTCTCTGCTGCAGCTCACTGCAGTGAGGCCTCCGTGGGGCTGGCTAGAAGGTGTGGGGGGCTGCTCATTAGCTAATTGCACAAGGGTGACCCGTGAAGGGCCACCTCTGAGCCARGGATTCCCCGTGTAGGTCTGAAATAGGGAAGCTGGTGGGGAGTCTCCATGCCCAGGGGCAGCCAGGGGGCTGGGGCAGCTGAGGCAGCGGCAGCCATGGGGCAAATTGGGCTGGTAGGGGCAGGGGGCAGGCAGTTTTTTGGGAGGGGGGGTTAGCCAGGAGAAGAGAAGACTGAGAGGGGATCTTATTAATGTCTACAAATACCTTGGAGGGGGCGGGGGCGAGCGTCAAGGGGATGGGGCCGAACTCTGTTCAGTGCTGCCATGCGACAGGACAAGAGGCAAAGGGCAGACTGTCTCTACCACAATAAAACCTGAACATGAGGAAAAAGCAGTATTTTCGATATGTGACCTGTTACAGACAACCTTCCTCCTCACCTCCCAACCCTGCCAKTTCTCTCATCAGCCACTGGAGACTTACATCTCTCCTGTTAAAACCTAGCCTGTTTCCATTTGAACCTGTAGCTGAATGTTGTGGCTCCTACGCATCAATTCCCACCTGTTCTCCTTAGAGAATTGGCTGCAGACATAGGAGGGTTTTTCTTAATTGCAAACAAAAATAAAATAAGATACAGTTTAATACAAAGTCAAATGCACTCCTCTACTGTATGTTAAGTCCAAGCTGTCTCCAGTGAGGGCCAGTTTTCACAAGAAATTACCTTCCTTGAACTGTTTTTGACTGGTAGGTAGAAATGGATAGACAGAAGCACTGCTACGGAGTAGACTAAGGAGACAATCAGACTCCTCAAAAGACAAGGCAAGTTTSAGGCTCCCTGAGGCTCAGAGCAGCAACTGGAGAGCTGATGGATAATGAGCAAGGGGAGGAGGAAAACTGGAAAGTTACAGAAAGTTTTCCAGATAGTCCAGATAGTCTGATATAAAGGGAACTTCACACATGGCCACTTTGATGAGGACAGGTGCAAATATGTGAAAGATCAGTGAGATTACATCAACAGCATAATGGTCAGAGCAGTGGTAATGCAAGGCAAGGAGCAGAACAGTACTTCTTCTCCTGAGATTAATATCTTTCCTGAAAATTTCCAGTGTGCTTTCATGGGAAAATGCTGACATTTTATTAAAACTATTCAGCCATTTCAGCTGAGGAGAAGGTGCTCCTATCTTTTCTTTAAATGTTGAAAACAATTCTTCACCTTTCCAGGCAGAGCTCAGGTGTCTAAGCACAGGCACCCAGGGGCACTTGGAGAGGACTGCGACTGCAGTCCACTCCAATTCTGGAAATCACTTTCCTTTAAAGAAAAAAAAAATTGCCTGCAAAAGATCCAGTAGCATTTCTTTTACAATCATGCCTGCACCATTAAAAAGATATTTGTGTGTCTTGCACAGAGCTCAGTGACCCCTGAACACTCCCTGCCCAGGGCTGTCCATGCCACTCCTCACTCTCTGTACGGAATAAGTCGTGCACACCGCGGAAAGGAATGACCACAGAACCCAACATCCCAGCCCTGTGCCTGACAGCAGCCTATCAGGTACTCAGGCAGACTCTTACTGCCCTATGGGCTTCTGAGAATCAATAAATTTCATAAAAACGTCTCCAGCCACCAGTCTCCTGGTGACCGGGAGCTGCATCAGCTGACCAGATGCAACTGACCTCCTAATTGCCTACCAAGCCAATGGGCCTGCTGATGATCTTTCTCCTTCCCTTATGGAAACGACCTTAGCATGGTCTTGGCTTCCATCCAGTCAGGTACTCAGGAAGAAATTACACCATAACCATCCCCTGAGCCATGTGCTTGCAGCTGGCCTCTTAGAGGCTGAGGTGGAAGTGATCTCTCAGTCACCATCCGAGCCATGCAACTGTTTCTGGTGTGCCCGATACTCAGTTCTAAATACCTCACTATCAGCCTCATGGTGGCCTACCAAGTCCTTAGGCAGAAGTGATCTTGCAAACAATTACCTCAGGCATGAGCCAAAGGCTCATTAGAGCAGCTGCTCAGCTAGAGATGTCCTAACAATCACCTACCAAACCCACATGGTTGCTTCTGGCCTTGCAGTTTCTATGACGGACAGGGTTTATGTTCTTGCTTGGGAAGTTGCATCTGCCTCAGCCTCGGACAGGCTAGCAGCAGACTCATGGCTGAGTCATGTGTGTGAGGTCACTCCTGCCTTAGCAGCTGACAGACCAGAAGTAGCCACATGGCTTGGCTGTTGATGGGAAGGTTACTTGTATTTGATCAGCTGAAAGTGGGAGTTTAGTTAGCATTCTGGCTGGGGACCCTGGCAAGAATTGCAGAAACTGCAGGCCTCCAAAACCCTAGTGACACATTGCCAAATATGCTCAGCTGAGATGGACATCTGAACTGCCARGTCAGAAATGACTCCCTTAGGTAAGAGGCGAGTATCTGAAAAGATGAGGACCATAACACTGAAGAGGCTCACAGAGTTATTTGCATAAAACAACTTCAGCTTTGCAAGCCAAACTATGCTCGTAAGGCATTAAACAGGATAGGTTTGATAAAGGATGTGCACTGTAA
The DNA here is from genome assembly GCF_003343005.1 of Rhea americana. NCBI lineage: Eukaryota > Metazoa > Chordata > Aves > Rheiformes > Rheidae > Rhea > Rhea americana. The sequence goes on along the minus strand of NW_028186855.1, from coordinate 33,815 downwards.
GGTTACTTTGGGCTCAGGAGGCCTTTAGGACTCTCTGATGTTTCTACACTGTATATTTAACTTTGTATTAGTTAACTAAACTCCTTCCCCCCGCCCTAGCTGGAGGTTCTTTAGGGGAGGGAGGTGGAAAGCAGCAACCTCCTCTGCCTAAAAACAGCAGGATGCTGCCCAGTGAAAAGAGCTGCATCATGCAAGGAGCCAGCTTTGTGCCTGATCTTGTGCTGATCATTTGCACATGCGTTGTGAACCCAGAGTTCCTTGGCCAACTTTGGTGTTAGTGCAATAGATTCTCTGTGTATTTGGGTGGAGGAGGCAAGGGAAGGCAATGAGCAATGTGTAAGTGCTCCAGGGCAAAGGCGCACAGCTCAGTCTTGATGGTACTAAAGGAAAGGCACGACCAATTGTTTCCTGTTATGGATTGTGCCCAGGGTGACAGAGTGGAGATGTCTCATGTCCTGGAGAGAGCCTTGCCAGGAGATGAAAGCCGTTTGCAGGGGACTGTTATGTTTGGAGTGGTAACAGCRTAATGAAGGGCCAYRAGAGTGGCGCAGGTGAGCTTCTCCTCYGTGAAGGTTTGCACTTTTCAGGTCACTTGTGACTCAGTCCCAGAAAGACCAGTAGCAGGCACCTTGATGCCCTTTGCGCTTGCGAGGTGAGTTGTGCCTCTGAACCTGGTAGGCCAACAGTATGCCCCTAGCTTTGGTGCAGATGGTGAGGTCCCTTGTGTCTCAGTGCTTCATGAAYGGGGAGCAGGCCCCTTGCTGCTGTTTGTACTTGTTTAGGGCAATTGTGCCTGAGTCCCTAACAGGCCAGGCAGATCTATGGCTCCATGGATGCCTGTGACGTCACTTCAGCCTCAGGAGCTGCCAGTCCCATTTGATGCATATTGCTGATGTTTGTGTTGGTAAAGAAATTTGGCCTCAGTGTCTGCTAGGCCACTAGTGAACAAAGTGCTTCTTTTTGTACTTGTGAGGTGACTTTTGCTTCAGTACCTGATTAGACAACATCAAGCACATGGTTCCTTTTGCCCTTGTGCTTAGGGCCTGGTAGTCCAGCAACTCGCAAGCACGTTCCTTCGATGCAGATTCTGTTGTCCTTTGTATCYGTACTAGGTGATAGTTGGTGGGAATGGTCCGTGTTGTAACTTTTGTATCTATACTACCTGTGGTACCTATACTTAGTCAGAAAGGTCTAGTATTGTAACTTTTTAGTGCCTAGAACAGTACCGCTGTGTTAAGCAGAGTACAAATAAGTAACTAACAAGGTCTTGGAAATCTGTGAGAAAGAACAGCGGTTGGTTACATATAGATTAGGTGGCAGGAAGCCACAGAATAACCCTGAGAAGCAGTCAACATGAAGGTCTCAAGTTGAAGAGTAATGAAATAGTGACCCCCAAAGTCAATGTGGCCCCCGAAATAAGTCTGCACGTGTGCGCAGTATCATAGCCCAGTTACGCAACCAGGGCGGAGTTGGGCTAGACTCCCTGCATTTGTTGGCCCCATGTGCCGGGACACCCACCTACCACCAATAATCATAAATACCGGAATTTTATCAAAGGAGGGAGAGGCTGCTACACAGCAGAGGGACACTTTGCCTCCTCGGGGATGCCTGAAAAGATTGTGCCTGCCGACTCTCTCTCTCATCATGCAGATGATCGGGACAAGCATTGGAGTGGTCCTTCTCGAGACTACCATCGAGTTCGTCAGTTTGTAAGTATCTACTAATAAACTGCTTGCTGCTGAAGAGTGTTTGTGTGTGAGAGAGAGTTTGTGCTGGCTTGCCAAACAGGACATTTGACCCCGGGAATCTAACTAGACCATCATTGTTGCTGAAGAATCTGACAGGCCATCAGCAGACCCATTGCTGCTSTTTCTGGTTCTGAGTTCTGGTTCTGCATGAGTACCTGGTAGAGCCGCAGTACAGAGATTAGTGCTKTTTGTGCYTCTGAGATTTTTGTGCCTCTGTCCATGAGAGGCCAGCAGCATGAGAGTGGCTTCAATGCAGAGCATGAGGACACTTTTGTTTAAGTATGTGAGAGGCCAGSGGTAGGCACCTAGCTGCTGCTTTTGCTTGTGAGGTCGCTATTGCCRTGCTGTCCGATATGCCAGCAGGTGGCTTTGATGAAGACTGTGAAGTCACCACTTCCTGGGAACGGGATAGGCAAGCTGCAATTAAATTCCTTTGATACATATTTGAAACGCTTCTGCATCTGTAAATGACAGACAACAGGGAGACACATTATTACTCTTTGTGGTTGTGAGGTCAGTTCAGCCTCTCTGCCTGACAGGGCCCTGGCAGGCCCATGGCTGCTCTTTGTGCTTGTGAGGCCCCYTCTGCCTCAGGCCCTCATAGGCCAGTGATAGGCGCATGGCTGCTGTCTGTGGTTGTGAGGTGGCTTGTGCAGCAGTGACCCTGTTAGGGGCCACTGGCAGGCCCCTGGCTGCTGTTTGTAGCTGTGAGGTCACTTCTGCCTCAGTGTGTCTGTTAGGCCAGCGTTGCTCACATGGCTGCTCTTTGTGTTTCTGGGGTCACTTCTTCCTCAGTGCCGGACAGGTCGCTGCGAGGCCCTGGCTGCTGCTTGTGGTTGTGAGGTCACTTGGACCTCCGTGCCACAGAGGCTCGTGCTAGGTCCACGGCTGCTTGTGAGGTCGCCTCTTCCTGAGTGCCTTATGGGTTTCTTATAGGTGCATGGCTACGGTTTGTGGCAGAGGGGTCCCTTCTGCCTGAGGCCCTGACAGGCCAGTGCTATGGCCATATCTGCTCTATCAGGCTGTTTGGTTACTTCTGCCTGAGGCCCAGATAGGCCACTGCTAGTAACACGGCTGGTGTTTGTGCTTGTGAGGTCCCTTATGCTGCTGCAGTGTCTGACAGGTCAGTGCCTGCCAGTGAGGTCATTTTTGCAGTAGTGTCTGTTGGGCCAGTGCCAGGCCCATGGCTGCTGTTTGTGGTTGTAAGATCATTTCTTGTGGTTGTGTGGATTGTCTCTTTCTAACAGTCCTTGAGGAGAGGTTTGTTCTGTATCTGTAGCTCCAAACCTGTCCCTGTTTGCCCTCCTCATTTCCCTGGGTCATGTCTATTGTTGCTGTGAGTGTCAAGAGATGTTGCTGCTGTGGGGTCACAAAGATGACTAAAGGGTTGGAGCATCTCCCGTAGGAGGAGACACTGAGAAAGCTGGGACTGTTTCTGCTGTAAAGCAGACTGCTGGTGGGGATCCTTTCCAGGTATCTAAATATCTGATGGGAAGGTGTAAGGAAGATGGAGACCATGACTCTGAGTGGTTCTCTGTAGTACCCAGCAAGAGGAAGAGAGGCAATGGGCACAAAATGGCAAATCATGAYTTTCCACCTGAGGGCAGAAAAACACTTTTTCACTCTGAGGGTAGGTAAGCGCTGGAAGAGGTTCCCTGAGAAGCTGTGGAGTCTTGGCTTGATGAGATACTCCAAACCTACCTGACCCTGTCCTGGGAAACCTGCTCTAAGCCCCCTAACAGCGTTTAGGATCGGGGGGTTAGACCAGGGGATCTCCAGAGGTCCCTGCCAATATCATCTATTTTGTCATTCTGTGAAAACAACAAAACTCACACTCAAAACAATGAAGAAACCAGAGGGTTGCTAGCAACAACTAGATTGTCTCGGTTGTTTTCAGTGTTTGTGGATGTGGAAGGGAAAGAAAGAGGGGTTTTAATTCCAGATCTGTTCTTTTCATGCCATGTGCATTAAGAAGAAGAAATCRCTAGTCAGGATATCAGGATGGAGGCATCTGTGATGCTGCTGACAGGAGGTTGGAGGACTACAGCAGAGGGGCCTGGATGCAGCAACCGCCTCATCTACCTTGTGCAGCTGAATTTG
>NW_028186855.1:27856-29136 GCF_003343005.1 Rhea americana | reverse complement strand
GCCTTTGTCACACAGACGTGTTGCTTGCTCATGGCCAACCTGCCCACCCGGATCCCTGGGTCCTTCTCTGGAAAGCTTTTCCTCAGCTGGTCAGTCCCCAAYGTGTCCTGATGCCTGGGGATTTTTCTTCTCATGTGCAGGACTTGGCATTTCCCATTGCCAAACTTCATGAGGTTCCTCTCTGCCCCTTTCTCCAGCCTGTCAATGGCCCTCTGAATGGTGCCACAACCCGCCTGGTTGTGCAGTAAATGTGGACCAGGCAGCACTCGTGTGTGCCTGTTGTGGGTAATGGGCTGCAGAGGGCTGTGGGCAAAGAAGTGCAAAGGCCGGAGGGGTAAATGCAGATCTGTGGATTTATACAAGTGCTGTGCARTGCTGGTGTGTCCACATGAGCAGAGCTGCTCAACCAAGGGCTCCGTAGGCATGAACCCCTTTTTGCTAGTTGTAGAAGCAGAAAAGATTGCTTGTTGGAGCGTATCACAAGGTAACTGCAGGCACCGCTTCTGTGCTCACAGCTCCTGCCCGACCTTTAAAAAGTTTATTTCATTTTGGAGTAGAATATTCCCTTTTGGGACTTCATTTTTTTTTTATCCTTTTAATTTCCTTGGAGCTTAGGTACTAGATTTGTTCCTTGATGATTAACAATCATGGAGAAGTTTTCAATGCCCCGTTACCTAGTAAGGCAGGAGAGACAAAATCTGGGGTGGATTTTTTTTTTTTTTAGTTGTTTTTTAATTCAGCTATTAATCCTCTGGCTTCCAAACAAGAAAACAGGTGAAGGTATTCTCTAATTACAATTTGGCTAACTGCATTTTTTAAGCAAAAAGGTGTTCCTTGGGAAGCACAAACCCATGTGAAACCTGTAACAGCTCCCCATCCCTGTGCAGGGAACAGCCCAGGACAGCATCTCCCATGGCATGGGCTGCGACAGTGGTTGAGTGGTGCCCCCCACCATGGGGTTCCTTGCCTCCTGCCACAGAGCCATCCTGCAGATAGAACAGAGCCAGGACCAAGGCTGGGCACAATTGAGGAGGGGTTCCGCCCATTTTTGAGGTTGGTCACCTCTGGGAGCCTCTGTCCTGCACCTGAGGGGATGCGCTGGGTCCCCCAGAACAGATGCAATCCCATCTAACGTGCTGTAGGTGACCTTGCTTGTGCAGGCTGGTTCAACTAGATGATCTCCAGCGGTCCCTTTCAACCTCAACGATTCTGTGATTCTTCCTTTGCCTTTGGTGTGCCAAAATCCTCTTGTCTTTTTCAGCACAGATGCTCCCCAGCCT
>NW_028186855.1:13465-21630 GCF_003343005.1 Rhea americana | reverse complement strand
ACCTGAGGGGATGCGCTGGGTCCCCCAGAACAGATGCAATCCCATCTAACGTGCTGTAGGTGACCTTGCTTGTGCAGGCTGGTTCAACTAGATGATCTCCAGTGGTCCCTTCCAACCTCAACGATTCTGTGATTCTTCCTTTGCCTTTGGTGTGCCAAAATCCTCTTGTCTTTTTCAGCACAGATGCTCCCCAGCCTCTCTGCTCCCAGCCTGAGGCTTTGAAGAGTGTTGGGCTGTGCCGGCTGGTTGCACTGAACTCGAGAACTCCAGAGTGGCTGATACAGTTGAGGGCTGTGCTGCCATTCAGAGAGACCTGGCCAGGCTGGGGAGTGGGGCAGAGAACCTCCTGAGGTTCGACAAGGGCAAGTGCGGAGTGCTGCACCGAGGGAGGAATAACGCTAGGCACCAGTACAAGGAGGGTGTTGACCTGCTAGAAAGCAGCTCTGCAGAGAAGGACCTGGGAGTGCTGGTGAACAAGCTGATTATGAGCCAGCAACATGCCCCTGTGGCCAAGGCAGCCAGTGGTATCCTGGGATGCATTAGGAAGAGGTTAGAACCTCATTAAGGTCTAGGCAGCATGTGCCCATGTGTAGTAAGAGCACCTGTGGAAGATCTGGTGAGGACTCAGGCAACTGGCAGAGCACATGAGAGCAACCCCAAAGGGTGCTCTCTACACACTGACCAAATCCAGTCAGGGCCAGACATGCATATTGCCCTTTGTCAGTGATGTCTAGCTGCTTTGCAGCCAGTTGCTACTCCAGCTGCGTACAGTTGAGATGAAGAAATAGCTCTAGTCTGACCAAGTGTGTAACTCTCCTCAGTGTGTATAAGGATCTGAAGGGAGGGTGTCAAGGGGATGGGGCCGGACTCTTGTCAGTAGTGCCATGCGGCAGGACATGAGGCAACGAGCACAACCCAAAACACAGGCAGTTCTGCCTGAATATGAGGAGGGAGTTCTCTACTGTGACAGAGCACTGGAACATGTTGCCCACAGAGGTTGTGGAATCTCCTTCTCTGGAGCTATTCAAAGCGCGCCCAGATGCACCTCTGTCTAACCTTCTGTAGGTGAGCCTGCTTGAGCAGGGAGGTTGGACTAGAAGATCTCCAGAGGTCCCTTCCAACCTTACCCATTCTGTGAAAGGGACCTTTAGGGGACGCGGAGTGACTCCTGGYTGGCCGTCCAACCTGGGTGTCCAGCAGCTTCCCAGCTGTGACCGCTCTGCGCAGTTCCCGGGGCTCCCCATGCACTTTGGAGTACAAGTCATTCATTAAAGTGARGTCCCCCTGAATGGCTGCACAACTCTCTGGTGTATCAACCGCTTACGAAAGCCCCATAAACAGCACCCGCTGCCCTACTGCCCTTATGCACTGAGCCCATCCATTCATTGTAGGATTACCTTTCTTATGCCATGCTGAGTTTTCCCAGTCCCCTTCTGGGGAAAATATGTTGGAGGATTATGCTCCGGGGAGGATTTTCTCCATCACCTTCTCAGGGATCAAGCTGMARCTRACASACAGACAGGTTGCCAGGCCTGCCTCCTCCTTCTTGCCGTGCTTGCGGGTAGGAGTGATTTTTACTTTCTTCCAGAGCTCAGGAACCTCCCCCAGTTTTATACACGCTTTTCAGGGAGTACTTCATACCAATTTTCCTACTGGTTACAATTTCATTATTCGCTCTGTGCTTGTGCTTTCACCTTCCTGTTAATTAGCATACKAAGTGGAGAAGAGGCGGTAACATCATTATCATGGCATTTCCACCTCATTATTCATTTAGGGGTGTCTAGGATAACATGTTAATAAGCCTTCATGAACTGACGGTCACTTGTGGGTTATTCCTCTGTTTTTGAATTGCCTACCTCTCACATTCTTTGAAGTGCTGTGGTTTCAGCAAGGTCATTCCGCTGCAGCTGGTTATCCGTTGCAATGCTGTTTTTCTCTCTGCCTTAGACTTGAGTCATGTTAACTGTTTGCAGGGGTTTCCTCTCAGCATTGCTCCAGCATCGCCATGACAACAGCCAGTTCCTTCATCATGCAGACTGATGCTTGTCCAACTGGTCTACAAGTCGCTGAGGCCTAGTATGAGCTGGGGTACTGCCTCCCTCCTCCCAGGGGCCTTTCTGCAGCCCACAGCTAACTGTTAAAACTCATCGCGGATTGAAAGGGTCAGTGGGTACACCTGGAACGGGTGAGTGAGTTTGATGGACTGCTCCCAAGATGGCTGGGGATCGGAAGTGCTTTCTGGGTGAGGCAAGGGGGCTTGTTCAGCCTGGAGAAGAGCTTTCAAGAGTACCTCAGGGCCTGGGAAACCTACTCTGCCACCATAGCTGACCCTGCTGGGAGCCAGAGGTTGGGCTAGAGGCTGCCAGAGGTCCTGCCTTGCCTCAGCGAGCCTGTGATTCCTTCTGCTCCAGCTCTTCTCTTGCTGATGTTAGGGAAAGCACTGAGGTTCCGTGGGACCATGGAAGTACATCAGACACGAGCACGATCTGCCCTGGGTCCTGCTTTGCTTCACCTCTTAGTCTCTTTCTCACTCTTTTCCCCCRTCTAAGTTCTTCCCTCTTGCCATCCACATAGCCTTGCCTCCAAACAGCCCRTCTCTGTTTGCCCTTTCCCCACAGGGAAAGGTTTTGCTTGTCTTGAACCCTCCTCTGGTGTTTTTGAGATGCCTTTGAGACGGTAATTCCTACCTTGGCCAGCAATGCCATTACACTAGCACCGCCTGCTAGTAGTGGTGCTGTCCTGCAGTTCGTTCTGCCCGCTGTTATCTTGTCAGAGGCACCACAAAGTGTGGGTGAGCCATCTGCGCACACACATGAACAGCTGACACCAAGGAGCTTCCATCTGGTGGAACCCTGAGAAGCCCGGGGATTCGGCCAGCAGCACCTTCATGAGGTTTTACAAGCAGAAGGGGCAAGTCGTGGGAAGAGGACTGCTGTGCATCAGGGCAGGCTGGGACCTGACAGGCTGAGGAGTGGCAAGAAGGGCCTGGGTGTTACAAGGGTGCCATGGGAAAAAGTGGTGTGCACTCCGGGTGCATAAGGCCAGATATGCACGAGTCTGTGCTGGGAGGAGGGTGGCTGTGCAGACAAGGGGAGTTGCTATGCCCCTTGACTCAGCACTGTGTGTCTGATTTGGGGGCTCCCAGGAGCTTTCCTTGGCAGTGGGAAACAGCATGAGAAGAAGAGAGCCACAAAGTGCAGCTTAGGTAGTTTGTGAGGATGAAGAAAYGTCACCTGAAGGGTGGTGCTTAGGTGTAAGAGGTCCCCCTGAGGCAGTGAGTGTGTCATCATCCCGTGGCTTTGTGTTTCAAGGAGCAGCCAGTAAGAGGGGAGAGACATCAGTGAAGGCAGGGAGATGCCAGGGTGAGAGCAAGGTGGGGAAGCAGGCTGGCGATCTGCAGTGTGCAGGGACACATGCACAAGAGGCGTGGGGCAGCATAGGGCAGCCTGTGCTGGAGACAGCTGAGGGCTCTGGCAAGGCTGAAAGCCTGTATCAGAACTGAGGCCTTGGTCCCTTGGCTAGGGCTGTAGTGTGTGCCACCAGGGCCGACCAGGAGACACCAGGGCCTTGCCGTTTTCTCGCCCCACTGGCAGCCTGCAAGGTGTTGTGTCCTTGCCCTGCACTCGCCATTGCATGGCCCCACCCTCACACTGCCCCCAGGAAGAGCCYTGAGCAACRTGCAACRGAAAGGATATCCCTTCCCAGGGGCTGGGTGTCCGTGCCTGGCCATTTTGMTTGATGAAACACAGGAAGGGGCTATGTGGTGTCAGAGCCACCTGCGCATTTCCTCTGCCTGCCTGTGATTGGGGATCACAATGTTCTGCTCTCATCAGCCCCCCTTGTTGCTAATGGCCTTCAGAGGGACCCACTCACGCTCTGCAAACCTTTGGGCTGGGCTTCTGACTTTGACTTCTTGACCATTTGGTTCAATCTGCTCTCAGAAGCTGAGTCCATGCACTCAGCACCAGAACCCCATGGGGCTCATTAAAATGCAGAAAGCCCTGATGAACCACYGCTCTCCCTATAATTTTCTTCAAGGCTTGTACAGCTAATTGCAGAGATTTGGGGAGTGTAGTTGAAAGACAGTCATCCCTAATTCGCCCGTCTTTCTCCTTCTAGTGCACTTTCTTCTCCTTCTACTGCTTCTGCTGCTGCTGCTTCTGCTTCTTTTTCAGCTTGTAGAATAAGGGAGAGCAACATTCTCCAATTGGTATGGATCCAGGGTGTCTCCTCATGAAGTCAGGACATGCCAAAAAGYACTGTCCTGGAGATGAGACACTGTATGTGTTGTCCAAAATCTGGGTTCTGTTACCCGGTGTGCAAGCAACCAACAGACACACAGGGTCGAGGTATTTGTTTCTTTCATTTCTGCAGAGATGGGTGCTAGGTGATAAATCCACAACGCTGGCACACTTTCTCCCCCTCTCATTCTTGATTTATACACACTTTTCAGGGAGTACTTTATGCAAATCTTTCTATTGGTTACAGTTTCATTACATCAGGTAATCGCTCTGCGCTTGCGCTTTCACATTCCTGTTAATTAGCATAGGAAGCAAAAAAGAGGTGGTAACATCATTATCATGTCATTTCCATCTCATTATTCATTTAGGGGTGTGTAGTTTAATATGTTAATAAGCCTTAATGAACGTAAGGTGACTTCTGGGTTATTCTGCTGTTTTTGTCTTACCTACCCCTCACATTCTTCAAAGTGCTGTGGTTTCATCACGGTTCTTTAGCCGGAGCTGGTTATCCTTTGCGGTACTGTTTTTCTCTCCCCCTTGGCCTTTAGTCTTGTTAACTATTTGCAAGGTTTTTTTCTCACAGTGTATCTCCAACATCAGTGCTGGCTTGCCAAAGCGGACACTTGTCCCCTGGGAACCGGAGTGGAACAAGTGCTCCCTAGCACCATCTGTGGGCACCAGCACATGGGGCTAGGATACACAGGGCTCTGCTGCCATTTGAGGTATTTGAGGGCAGCAGGCAGGATGGGAAGGGCTCTGCTGGGCTACTTTGTTCACCAGGCACGTGTCATCCATCTCCTGCAGCTCTGGAAGTCCCTGGGATCTGGCACTGCAATGCTTCAGCTGCACCTCCTCTTTCCTATCCCTCTGCCCCACTTCCAATCACGCTTCCAGGAGATCGTGGTATGGGGCAATATGTGGGCAAGGAGGTAATCTCAGAGCCATCAAAGGCAGGCAGAGTGGACAGACAGTTAAGAGAGAGCTGCCACACTCACCTTGCCCTGTACAGCAACACATGCCCACGGTCTCTGCTGTATCTCCCACGGCCTGCGGGCATGGCCCCTCCGTCACCTGGTCCCAAGCAGCTTCTGGAGAGCATAGGCTCCAGCACAGCTGCTTTGTGGCACAGGAGAGGGTGGAGGTGGCGGGCGGGGAGTCGTGTCAGGGCAAGCACCAACAGCCTGCTCTCTCTGGCTGCCAGCAGAACCTGCTAATCTGGGCTTTGCACAGCTCAGGAAAGGTGAAAGCATCCCAAAGGCAGGGATGGGATGAGGACAGCATCAGGTCCTCAGTGCCTCAGAGGAGCCACGGAAGCCACCTGCGAATAGCCCTTGCCATGCTGATCTGCACAGGCAAGCAGAGTGCCCCAGCAGGGCAGTCTCAGGAGAGCCAGCCTCCCTGGCCTGAGGTTTGCACCTCACAACTGCCTTGCCCGCGCAGGGCAGGCCTTCGCGGTTGGCAGAAAGCACAGGCAGAGCTCTGCCACCCACTTCCTTCAGCAGCCAAGCATTGCCCATCTCCTGCAGACGTAGAAATCCCTGGGATCCAGCATTGCCATGCTGCAGCCGTGCTATCCACAGGTGTGCAGGCCATATGGGAAAAATGGGACAAGGCTCAAGGACAACACCCCTGCAGGGGTCACAGTCAGGGGCATACAAGAAACATGGCCCTAAGAGCAGCGTGTGAAGGGACTGGAGCAATGGGACAGGGCACGGGGAGATCACCATCAGGGCAGGACAGAGACACTGTGCCCCCCTCTTGGAGCACTATGGCTTTAGCTGAAATCACCTTCCCCCTCTCCTGGCAGAGGCAAGAGAAGCTGCCCTGGCAACTTGTGGGGCTGTGCAGGGGCTGCATGCGGAGCAGGGATAGACTGTGCAGTAGCGATGCCCCCACCGGGAGGCAGCAGGTCCCAGCCCCGCACTCGCCTGACCAAGTAAAGCAGGACAAGGAGCTGCAGCGCACAGTCCGCGGTGCCGAGGTGCCCGTTCCTCACCACCATCACCTGTGGGGTGGAGTAGCTGTACAGCATCCACAGGCAATGCCAGGCACCCATTGCCAACACGATTGGCACCACACGGCACGGCATGGCACAGCTCGGGGAACCACTGGAGCAGGAAAGACTGACCCCACCCCACCGCCAACGATGCCCTGCAGCCACCACACAGCCTCAGCCTGGCACGGACGCAACGCCTGCTGTGTCGTGGGACCACGGTGAGGGACGGGCATGGTCAACCCGGACGCAAGTGGAGAAGTCTAGAGCTGGCACTCACAGCATAGCACCACGGGTCGGGCAGCAGACAGAGGAAAGAGGCTGCAGGCAAGGGATGGGGGCTGCAGGCAGGGGATGGGGGCTGCAGATGGGGGACAGGGGTTGGAGGCGAGGGAAGGGACTGGCAGGCAAGGCACAGGGCTGCCAGCAGGACACAGACAGAGGCTGCAGGAAGGGTTGGGAAGCAGAGGTAGGACAGCTGGTTGCCAGGTTGGAGGAGAGGAGAAAGGGGCAATGCAGGCTACAGGACCAAGAAAGTTGTGGGTGAGCTGTGTGTCGAGCTCCTGTTCACCAAATATTGCGGAGGAACTAGAGTGATGCAGTGAAACTGGCAGAAGAATGGGTTAAAGCAGGTAAAAGGCAGTTCTTCCTTGTCTGGTGGCCCTGAACTGGAGAGAGTTGCTCCACAGGAGGTGGTGGAGGTACCAGCAGGGTTCACACAGGAATAGAGACATGCATGGCAGAGAGAGATGCCAGTGGGAACTTGTCAGAGCCATACCGCAGCAGCCCGACTGCAAGATGTGGGGTGCCAGCCTGGGACTGGGTACACGTGTGCAGGTTTGAGAGCTCTCTGCAGAGAGCAGCTTCTCCTCCTACCCTTGCCACTGATGAAGCCTTTGGGCTGGATAGCAGTCTGAGCATGCCGAAGTGTGATGCTGCTGGAGGGGGGATTGTGAGGAAGGTGGTGGTGACAGAGGTGTTCTCCTGCCTGCAGCCTCTGCTTAGCCCACTGTCACCTCCCCTGGCAGCCTTGGCTTGGCTTGGCTTCCAAGAGTGGGACAGAGAGTGCTCCTGGAGCCAGAGGGTGTGCGGCAGTATGGCAGGCACTGGGGCTGCCAGGTGGGAAACCCCCTGCGGAGGGTCTGGGCTCTGGGAAGAGCCTTGTGTCGCATGCGTGCCTGTGGGGAAAGTCTTGGGAGCACACTCTGCCAGGCAAGGTAGGGGGTGCTGGCGTTGCCTGCAGGGCTCTGGGTGGAGTGTGTTGCTGAAAGTCATTGCAGGCACTTGTGTGCCTAAACATGCTGTGGGGACAGCCCTGGCCTTGCTGTGCTGGCGACAAGTGGCAGGGATGGCGAGACACAGCCCTGGGCCACAGCAAGAGGAACAGACGTGGTCTACTGGAGAGAAACACCTGTGGACCCCAAGGCATCCAAGGGATCCATTTCTCAACTCCAGTGCCTTGACTCAGTGCTCACAAGACATCAACTGAGCATGCTTTGCGGTAGTGCTGCGGTACAGAGCAACCCTGCAAGCCCTGCAAGCCCGACAACCGGCCCTGCAGGCAGCAGGATACCTGCGCTTCCTGACAGCACAGCTGCACGACAAAGCTCTCAGGCCACAGCCACGACTCACACGACACACACAGCAGAGCCAGCAGAGGCTACAGGCATTGCACTTTTATTACATGCAGAGAGAGCTGACAAGTGGCAGCTGCTTCCTGGTGTAGCATCAAGCCCGGAGCCTTTGCAAACGCACATTGTTTTGCACAAGGCAGAACAGCCCAAGCATATGGAATGCATGGAAGTGCCTGAGCTTGCCCCAGGGCACAGAGCGAGAGAGCTGCAGGGCACAGCTGGTGTCTTGGTGCTGCAAGAGCAGGCAAGCAGTGGCCTGAAAGGGCTCCGAGGAGCCCTGGGAGTGGGCCGTGCTCA
>NW_028186855.1:9625-13130 GCF_003343005.1 Rhea americana | reverse complement strand
AAAAACAGACTTCATAGAGCCTGGGGGAAAAAACTCTTTCCTGGGCCCTGCAGGAGACCAGCTGGCCGGGTGCTCCAGTGTTGCCTGAGATGTATGACACTGATGATGAGCACTTGGAGCATCTTTGCATCGCATGGCCTGCATTTCBTGGGTGCTGCATGTGGCGCCAGAGCAGATAGGCATGGGGAGCTTTGGAAGGGTCTCCAGCTCCGAGAATGGATGCCCTTGCTCTTTGCGGGCCATCAAGTTAACTTTCTCCACTGATCTCCAGCTGAAAAGGCCTGGAGCCCTTGCGGAGCTTGAGGTGCGTGTGAGGGGTCTTCTCTCACTCCCAAGGGCTTGCTCCAGTCTCTGAAAGACCAAAGTTACATCHGGCTTTGAATCCGAGCCTGCTCGGAGCACACATTGGATCGGAGGGCCTCCAGCGAGCTCTTCCAACAGAAAACCTTCCACGATCGGACGGTGCACAAGGGCTGAATCAGCTGTGAGCTTCAGCACGCTGCCTGCCCCTGAGCAAATGCCTGGGCACAGTCTGCGCTCGCACAAGAATGGCTGCTGACAGTGGTGGCAGGGGTCACTTCCATTTCCCACAGGAGGCATGCACAGGCCAGCTGTGCCCAGCAGCGCCACACAAGTACAGCAATAAAAGCAGAAAGCCTGCTTGCCTTGGCCCCTTTGCATCAGCTCAGCTGAGGCAGCTTAGAAGAGACCTGGAGCTGGCAGATGCTAACCTCCCTCTGCTTTCCTGAGTGTGAAAACACTGTGAAAACCTTGCTGTCACTTGGTATTGCTCTGTGCGTCTTTGGAGGAGTGCCAGGCGGAAGAGGAAGGTGGTAGTAACTATGACTCTCTTAAGACGGGACCATATTTACTAACTGGGCATAGCTGCGGAGGCCACACCTCCCCTTGGTCCTGCCGGATGTCCATTATTTGGGTATCCAAGTTGGCCTCTGCCCCAGTGAATAGTGTGTTATAGTCGCTTCCACCCTATTGATTGAGTTCACGGTCCAATCAATAGTATTCAAGGTGACACACATTCTCGACCGTAGGTGATTGATCCGCGTGTCCAAAGCCTTTTGCCTAAGGGCTTATTTCCAAAGGCGCACCAGGGACTGGTTCTTCTGGGTGTATCCGTACCCCCGTAGACATGTTTTCCAACCCTATGTGGGTTGTGAACTTCATCTCGGCGGGAACCCAAATGGGAGAGATCTTCCCGGAGCCTGCAGTGCTGTGGCCTGCAGTGATAACATCAAGTGATTGGGTCCACCTGAGCAAAATTTGACCTTTTTTAACTCGGCTTATGATGGAGATAGGGAGAGAGATCTCCCCTCCATTTTTGATTGCGCAAAAGATCTGCCTCAGGTTTATGAGGCGCTGCCATCTGCAGAATCGCCTGCAAATGACAGAGCTGAAATATCAGTCCGACAGGAGGGGGATGAGGAAGGCGATGTACCAGTGACTCCCTCAAGGCCAGCAATCTCTCTTCTTACTGTGACAAGCCCGATTCTTGGTACCAGGGGGCCAGCCACAACGGATGTGAGCACACCTGTTGTAAAGGTCCCAAAGCAACATCCAGCATGTCCTTGCTGTGGCACCAGGACGGGGAAGATGGCGGCACTAATTGAACATCTGCGGAGAGCCCACGGCCGACGTAGAATCTTGTTGCAACGCTCCCGGTGCGGGAGAACTAATGAAAAACATCATAATATTGCCTGCCACTTCCCAAGGTGCCAAGGGGCCCAATTGGAACCCAAAGAGGGGAATGGACTGGAGGATGTGAATGAGAGGTGTGAGGAATGCGGAAGAGTGTTCAARACGAAGAGCGGCCTCTCGCAGCACAAAAGATTTGTGCACTCACAAGTTAGGAATCTGGAGTGAATAGAGCAAGCTCATCCAAAGGGCCAAGGGAAGAAAGGTATGCACAGGAGCTGTTGGTCAGGAGACAGCTCTATTGATTGACTTGGAACAGAGGTATAGAAATGGAGATTCATCAATAAGCTCATCGCTAGGCATTTGCCCACAAAAACGCCAACACAAACCAGCGATAAGCGACGGCAGCTGGCGAATACGTAAACAACATCGCCCGAGAGGACTGCCTCAGGGGATATACCGGTTGAGTGTGTGGAGGTTCAGTTTGTTAAGAAAGAATATAGGAGATATGTTGCAGAAGCCATTTATTCAGGTTCCCAGTCTTCAGCCTGGAAGGAAGCATGCAAAAAGATTCTGGAGGGTGTCGAAGACAGCAGGGAGATCGTCTTGAAGGCATCGGAGCAGTGTCTTTCACAGCTGGCTGGGCATGCTTTCGCTGCGAAGCTGAAACAACGTAGGCGGCATCAGACCAGGACCGTCCCTGTGCGAGAGGAAAGACAGTGGATGAAGCGCAGGGCAGTGAAGAAGGGTCATTACCTCAGATACCAGAAGTTATTCGATCTGGATCGAAGGAAGCTTGCTGGTATCATCCTTGATAACATCGAAGCACTACGGTGCCCCCTTCCGATGGAGGAACTGTATAGCCTTTTGGAGGCCTGGGTACCTTCCTGAGTGTAGGAATGACGGATAATTCTACGTTCAAGTCTATGATCTCCCCGGCGGAGGTCGGGAAAAATCTGGCGGAGATGAATAAAATCTCCGCCCCTGGTCCGGACGGCATGTTGGTAAGGGACATTATTAAAATGGACGCCCAAGGCAGTCGATTGGCTGAGATGTTCAATTTATGGCTCTTGGCCGGGAAGATCCCGGACTGGGTGAAGGAATGTAGAACGGTTCTAATTCTGAAATCTTTGGATCCGGCAAAAATAGAGGATATTAACAACTGGCGACCCATTACCATCGGGTCGATTATTTTACATCTATTTTCACAGATCTTAACAGCACGGCTGCAGCGTGCACACCCGATCAACAACCTTTAAAGGGGCTTTATATCATCTCCCGGCTGTGCGGAAAATCTGACGCTTCTCCAAATGCTAGTCAAGCACGCCAAGCAAAAACACAAGGCATTGGGGGTTGTCTTCGTGGACCTGGCAAAGGCTTTTGACTCAGTCCAACATCTGCACATCTTCCAGGTCTTACGTCAGAAGGGCGTTGATAGTCACATCTGCGACATCATCGCAGAAATGTATAAGGAGAGTGTTACAAGGATCGAAGTTGGGAATACCCATTCTGAAAAGATTAACATCCTCACTGGGGTAAAGCAAGGTGATCCAATGTCCCCACTTCTGTTCAATCAATCAATAGATCCCTTGCTATGTAAGTTGGAAGACACGGGAAAAGGATTTAAATATGGAGACAGCTCCATAACATCATTAGCTTTCGCAGATGATCTGGTCCTATTGAGTGACTCCTGGGAGAATATGCAGAGTAACATTGAAGTGGTGGAAGAGTTTTGTCAACTTACCGGGCTGAAAGTCAATGCTTCCAAATGCCACGGATTYTTCATCAGGCCCACGAAAGATTCTTATGTCATTAATGACTGTGATCCGTGGAAGATTGATGGCGCTCAATTAGA
>NW_028186855.1:4693-6448 GCF_003343005.1 Rhea americana | reverse complement strand
GCCCCCTCCCTGCGCGCACAGGTAGACCTGGTGTCGCCCTCCAGACATCCCTCCCTTCCCAGGGCAGGGGCATGCGAAAGACTGCTTGCACTCATCGGCACCTGGGGTAGACCTGGTGCCTGTCTGGTGAATTCTGGGTGGGGGGTAGCGCCCCCCCCCAACCCTCCGCGGGAGGCCGGCAGCAAGGCAGACCCGCCGGCCGCTGGCGCAGGGTGTTTGACCTGGTGCCCCTCTCCCTGGGCGCCGTTGGACAAGGGGAGGGGCGCCTTGTGGTTGGGGCGGGGGGGAGGAGGCGAACGAGAAAGACAGACCGACGGACGGACCGCAAACGGTGGCCGCAGCGACACAGGTGCGTACGCCAGCACCCTCCCCTGCCGCGGGATCGCGCCTCTCTTTCTTTGCAAAGGAGTGAATGCAAGAGGGCTCTCAGCGAGGCTGGTTCGGCAGAGGGGGCAGTGGGCGCCCATGCCCCCCTGCTGCCTCGGAGTGCCGGTCATCCCGGGGTTAGGGACTCTTCCTCGGCACTCCACCCCCAGCCCGGGCCGGCGGTGACAGACGGAGCAGCAAGAAGCGATTGCAAGAGCAGCAGGAGCAGCAGCAGCAACCCCCCCAACCCCCTCCCCAAAAAAAGAAAGCTCCCCCAAAACAACCGACCGGCCGACAACCAACAGGCCCCCCTTCCTCCCCCGCCCCCCCCCCGAACAAAAGGCGGGGACGGCGCAGACCCGCCCACGAGCACCCCCTCCCCGCCGCGGGGCCGCGCGGCTCTCACCTCGCGAACGCAGCAGGGCTCCCAGCAACGTCCGGGGGTGGGGGCGGGCGGCGGGCGCGCAGTGCCGGGGTCGCCGCCGTTCCCTCAGCGCCCGGCCGAGCTCGCGGGTCCCGGCGGGGCGGCGCCGCCCGGCCGCAGCGCGCCGCGGCAGAGTGTGTCTGCGCCCGCGGGCGGGGGCCGGTGGCGCGGCGGCCGCAGCGCGCGCGCGTTGTCTCTGCACGTCTGGGGGCTCCGGTCCGCCCGGGATCGGGGGTGGTTCTTCCTCAGCCTCCCCCGCCCCGCGACGTGCTGGCCGCTCAAGCCGGGGCGGGGAGCGCTGCTGAAGGGAACGCGAGGGAGCAGGCAGGCGACAGTGAGCGGGCGGGGAGGCAAGGGGAGGGGCCGGGGGGGCGGGGCAAGAGCCGGTTGTGGGGAGGGGGATGGGGGAAAAACAAAACAAAAAAGGAAAAGAGAAGAAAAAAGAAAAGGGCAGGAACAGTCCCCGCAACGACGCAGATCCGTACAGGAGCACCCGCCGCCCTTCCCCTGCCCTGGGGGCCGCGCGGCTCTTACCTTGTGAACACAGCAGGACGCCCAGGGACGTCCGGGTGGGGGGCCGGGGTGCGCCAGAGAGAGTAGGCGAGGGGTGGGGCTCCCGCGCCCCTTGCTGCCTCGGGGCGCCAGTCAGCCCCGGGGTCAGGTACTCTCCCTCAGCGTGCCGCGCCGTACCCCGCCCTCCCCCGACCGCCCAGCCACATGCTAGCTGCTGAAGCTTTGTAACAGCCACGGCCGGGGGTGAAGGGACCGCGAGGGAGCAAGCGGGAAGCAGACGGTGATGAATGGGAAAGGCGGCGGGGAGGTGCCAATCCGGGGGGGGGGGATAAAAGAGAGAGAGACAGAGAGACAGAGAGCGAGCGCCTGCGGTGGGGGTGGGGGAAGGAGAAAGCCCAAACGGCGACTGCAACGGGCTGGATTCGTGAACGAGCGCCTTCCCCCTGCCGCAG
>NW_028186855.1:3142-4333 GCF_003343005.1 Rhea americana | reverse complement strand
AGAGTTTGTTAAATCATGTCAGTAATTTATTTAATTAAGTAAGCAGCCACAAGCAAAACAGCGCTGGGCGGCCGGGGAGTCTTAGCTCCGCCAACGGCGCGCGCCTCCTTCACATACAGTCCCCTTTTCATAGTCTGCTAGTTTTGGGACGCATTGTAATATCCTGGTGCATTTTGCGCATGTGTGAGTTGCTAGGGGGGGTCGTCTGAACTGCTCTGGTGGTTGTGGAGAGGAAGGCCGTAGTCCTCCTCCATCTCTTTATCTTGGCTTGTCTCCTTGTGAGTGATCACAGGTGTTTGCTTATCTGTTGTGTTGACTCCCTTTCGGGATGCTGTCCTGTGAGTGATTACAGGCGCCTGCTTATCTTTTCTTCTTTATCCTTTTGCTTTCAAAGGAATTCCTTCTTGGTGACCTTTGAGCAACTTGTTGCTTACTTCAGCTCTTTATAATCCTGCAAGATAGCTAAGGCCCCGACACCGGTTCCACAAGGGGTCATATAAGCTTTTGTGCTTACCATAATTTATTTGTCTGACACCATGTCTCAACCCTGGTTGTTGTAAAACCTCCTCCTCCCCCTCCACCAGCTTATTCCTCCTTTTAAATAATGAACAAATAGTTACAATTTATTACAATCCCTCCTTTTTCTTTTTGGTTACTTATTTTGTTCATTGAATTCCTGGAGCGCCTGGCAACTCAACACCAACGCGTCCGCATCTCCGTCTAGTTCAAGTGGTTCATACTTAGCATGTACCAGCATTAGGTGTACAGCTTCTAGGCGGCCTTTCACAATTGCAATTATTTTACTAAAAATACATAGTCCAAAAGTTAATGTTATTATTAACAGTAATAAAGGCCCTGCTATGGTTGACAACAAGGTGGTGAGCCAAGGTGAATGATTAAACCAGGATTCTTACCAGTTCTGTCAAGCCTCATTTTCTCTTTTTCTTTTTTCTAGACCCTCTCGGAGTTTCATCATGGTATCTCTTACCACTCCAGTGTGATCAGCATATACACAACAYTCCTCTCGCAGGGCRGCACAAAGCCCTCCTTGTTGTAGAAAGACCAAATCTAATCCCCTACGATTTTGTAGTACTACCTCCGAAAGGGATCTGACTGATTTTTCTAACGCCGAAATGGATTGCTCGATCCTGGCCAAATCTTCGTCAACTGCGATACGCAGAGAGGTGAACT
>NW_028186855.1:0-952 GCF_003343005.1 Rhea americana | reverse complement strand
ATCACATTTCTTTGTCCCTGACCATCTTTCCCTTCTTCTCTTTCAAGCTTCCCATTTCCTTCTTAAAATCTCTCACGTCCCCGGAATTAATGGGGACGGTTACATATCCTGTCCCCGGTTGGGGTCCTCCCATAGCTATTTCTCGCAGTGGATATAGTCCTCCTTCGAGACTTAACCCCTGTGCTCTGGTCTGACTCCCAGTCACTGGTCCCTGGGGACTAGGGTTAGCCTCGCCATCCAACTCCCCCGAGGACAGAGGTTCGGTCGGCCTGGGAAGAGAAGGGGCCGTAGGTATAGGAGGAAGCATATAAGGGGGTGGCGATAATGGGATCTCTAATTCTCGCTTCTTTTTCCCCTGCCCTCCTTTTTCTTTTAATGGGTAAAAAAAAGGTTCTCATCTCCGGGTTTATCCAGAGGTGTGCATACTCGCTCTCTTCTAAGCTGAAGGGCTCCTTTGAATTTAYGTAACTATTTAGGGCCTGGCATATGCAGTCCTCAAATGAACCAAAGGGGGCCAGAAAACACTTTCTCCTTTTATAGGTTTGTTGCCCCAGATTTCAATATAATAATAGATCATCTTAACTTTACTTTTTCCCCACCTAGAAGGGGAATCATCCCAATATTTAATCATCAATCCTAGTGGGCTATCCAGGGGAATGGGAGGTAAGCTTCCGCTATGAACTCCCCCATCCATGGGACCAGAAGGCTTACTTTTCTGCTGTCCCATCTTCCGGAGTACCTTCACACACACACACACACCGCTTCCCCCTTTTCGTGGCCCAGTCCCTCGCAGGATGTGGGAACCGCACTACCGAGGGGTCCGCACTCCCTTCGTCCTTACTGGATGTCTCTCACGTGTACTCCGGGATACCCAACCCCAACCGAATGGAACACCGGCCTATACTTACTCAATCCTGAGTCTTCATTCGGTCTTCGTGCACAAAGATTACTT
>NW_028186854.1:38349-40387 GCF_003343005.1 Rhea americana | reverse complement strand
TAGGGCTCACTGGGCAGCAAATGATGCAGAAGAAGGAGAAGGTGCAGGAAATCTGCAATGGTGAGTGAAAGCAGCTCTCTGTCAGGTAGCCCTGGTTGGGGGGGGGGTGGAGGGGTAGGTAGAGAAGAAGCCTGGRAAGTGAGCTCTAGCTCCATGCCCTGCCCCAGGCAAGGAGGAAGACCTTGTATCCCTGTGTGGGGAAGCAAGGCATGGATATCTGGGGGTCACCTGCGGCATTCCAGACCAGCAACTTGCAGCTGATCCACTTCTGCCCCCTGCTCACTCCCACACCCACTAAATTTACTTAAGCAACAGCCAAATTTAGTTAATGTAGCTAATGCTTGAACACTTGMAATTTTAAAGGATGTTTTCCATTTGGTAGTAGTGATGTTACACCAAGCAGYGRCRTTTTGGTAAATTGCCTTGGTACTGCTCACCCACCAGGTTGCAGACTGATTTTTTCCCAGTATACTTAAACATAGTACAATAAGTAGTGGACAAAAACCCTAGAAACTGCAGTTCTTGTGGTGGTAATGCAGGCGATACGCCTGCTCGTGATAGCCAGCTATCCCAGGAGCTGTTCCACTGTGTACCACGAGACTGGCCGCTGCCGAGTGAGGTGTTACACAGGACTGTTAATTCTTCTGCCGTCAACGGTGCRCYMACCAAGCAGGYAGARAACGRGTTCTGYGGRGYAGCAGTACTTAAGCACAGGTGATCTTGTCCCGTGACGTTGGCTAGAGTCACCCAGACATTCTGTTGTGGCTGAGGTACAATCCAGGCATACCTGGGAAAATAAGAGGGRGGAGGGGAAGAGAACATACTTCTGTCCCTGACTACTCTCTTCGCCTAAGGTGCTCAGCTGGTACTCGCTTCCACTGTTGCTCTCCCTGAATGACAATGGTTACTGCATGCGAATCATCAGCTGCAAGTATTTCGGCTGGAAACGGCACTGGCTGTAAAGGGGGTTAGTACCAGATGCGAGCTGCTGTAGACCAAGTTGATGGTGGCTGACTTGGTGTTACGCTGTGGACATAATACACATTAACCCATGGAGCAGGTGGCACCAAGACTGGGAAGATACGAACAGCCTCTGGAAGGTGGTCTACCCAGCCCTGAAAGGAGCCTCCGCCATGTATCCGTACTACGTGATACTTGATGGGAATGGTCCGTGTTGTAACCTTTTCATCTGTACCACCTGATACTTGGTGAGAATAGTCTAGTGCTGTAACTTTTTAGTGCCTAGAAAAATACCGCTGTGTTAAGCAGAATACAAATAAGTAGCTAACAAGGTCTTGGAAATCTGTGAGAAAGAAGAGCRGTTGGTCACATATAGATTCTGTGGCTTGCAGCCACAGAATCACCATGAGAAGCAGTCACCATGAAGGCCAGAAGCTGAAGAGTAGTGAAATAGCGACCCCCAAAGTCAAMTGTGGCCCCTGAAATAAGTCTGCACACGTGTGCAGTATCATAGCCCAGTTATGCAACCGGGATGGAGTTGGGCTACACTCCCTGCACTTGTTGGCCCCAGGTGCCGGGACTCCCGCCTACCAAAGTAATCATAAATGCCAGAGTTTTCCGAAGGAGGGAGAGGCTGCTACACAACAAAGGACCACGTTGCCTCCTCAGGGACGCCTGGAAAGATTGTGCCTGCCGACTCTCTCTCTCACCATGCAGATGATCGGGACAAGCACTGGAGTGGTCCTTCTCAAGATTACCATGAGTCGGTCTGTTTGTATCTACTAATAAACTGCTTGTTACTGAAGAGTGTTTGTGTGTGTGTGTGTGAGTTTGTGCTGGCTTGCCAAACGGGATGTTTGGCCCCCGGGAATCTAACTAGAACAAGGGCCGGGCTCCCAACATTGCATTCCAGGTCCCAGACTTCTCCTCTCSAAGCACCTCTTCGATCATCTCCACCAGAAGCATGAGAAGGTCTCTCCAGAGGCAGCTACTGCCACCTCTGCAGCATCTCAGCAATACCCAACACAACTCTCCCACCAGGCAACACTGCTCACAGACAGCTATTCCTCTCACCACA
>NW_028186854.1:36301-37289 GCF_003343005.1 Rhea americana | reverse complement strand
ACAACACTGGAAGCAAGGAAAAGATTTGTCTGGGCTTAGCCATCTCTGTCTCCAACAACACTGCACACCAYGATGAGGGGCTTATGCTCYRTCTTTACAAATTAGATTAACCAAGAGCTTGGGAGAAAGGAACAAGGACACTGGTGTTGACTAAAATTGGAAACAAACTGAAAACATGGGCCCTAACCTGTAAACTCCTTGRAAATGCTCTCCATGCAAGAGTGTATTCACATCCTTCTCCTTGGTCTAGTGACGACAGTGCCTGTTCATGGCCATCCTTTTACTTTCCTCCTTAGCAACTGCAGGAAGAAAGGAAGCTGTCAAAAAAGGTGCTAGAACTCTACATATCTATATACACAAGCTCAGGTCACACAGCCTTCTTTTCACAATGTAACAGAAGAAGACACTTTGTTAATGCTCATAACTGAAAGCTGAAGAAAAAAAAAAGACATTCACACGTTTATCAAGAAAACTCCTTCACTCCTCAGCTGCTGCCTTGGGTTTCACTAGCAATGGCAGTTCTCACAACTCTGGGCTTCCCGGCACCTGCTAGGCCACAGCGGTGGCTGAAACCTCTTCTGTGTCCCCAGGATGCTCCCAGGCAGCAGCTGCCCCCAATGTAGTGCAGAGGTTTCTCTCCTCTCCCGTCACTCCCACTCACTCACTCAGGCACTGGAGCACAGCGAGGCCCTGTGGCAACAGCACCCAGCTGCATTGCTTCCCTGCGCACGCTGCTTTGCAGCACAGCTGCCGCAGCACAGGGCAGCCCTGCACAGCTGCCCCTCGCTCACACCCTGGGCCCTGGCCTGCAGCAGCCGCCGCAGGCTCCCGGCACACGAGCACCCGCCGGGCAGCAGCGTTCCTCTGGGCTCCCCRCACAGCAGCCGCCAACACCCCTCGCTGCCGCAGCTGCTTCTCGGCCTCGGAGCTGCGCTGCGGGCAACAGGGGCGGCACCATGGACACACAGGCCCCGCCCGTGTGTGGCAG
>NW_028186854.1:32656-33761 GCF_003343005.1 Rhea americana | reverse complement strand
AGTCTGCGCCACCTGCATTGGTGGGAGTCGGTCGGTGGAGCACACAGCTGTACCGAGGCTGCGCCACCTGCATTGGTGGGACTCTGTCAGTGGGGTGCACAGCTGTACTGAGGCTGCGCCACCTGCACTGGCGGGACTCAGTCACTGTGTTTGCTTGTATCTTGCCCAGGCTTGACATTTTGGTGTGTGCATTGTGAACATGATACTGCTTTAGAGCAAGGTGCCTACTGCTTATCTTTGTCGCCGTAGTCGTCGTAAAGTGTATCATACCAAACATAGRGTTAGACGTGAGCCTGCTGGTTCAGGCTGTAGGAACAAAAGGGGGAAAAGAGGCAGCCCCACCCCTTGAGCATCTTGGGTGGGTGCAAGAGCCATGGACTACGCTGTGGGATAAGTGGGAAACATGCACGGGTCCTTCTCCAGAGCCAGGAACCGGAACAAGCCCCATGGAAGTGTTAAAGTATTGGGAAAAATTTGTAGAAACCCCCCACACCAAGGACAAGGAGCAATTAAAGCATGCAGGGTGAATAGGGGGAGCCCTCCTGCTTGCCTATAAAGTACTAGAGGGACAAGTTCATGAATTAGCTGAAAAGGTAGGACAGCTAGAACAACAGGTGCACAAGCAGAAAACTGCAAATCTCATGCAGCAACAAGCTTTGTTAACCATCACGAATCTGAAAACTGAATGGGGATTAGACCAAGCCTCAGGTCCAGACTGCGGTGTACTACTACATGACCCGCATCCCTTTGTCTTGTGTACTATTTGGTGGTCAAAAACAAATTCACAACAGATTCGGGCGTTGGTGGACACTGGGGCAGAAGTCATAATTGTACACAGCAATCCTGACAAACACAAAGGGACGCAGACCCCTGCCTGGGGTCTGGGCAACCAACCGATTATGGGAAAATCTGATTTATTAAAAATGAAATTTGGTGATTGGCTGCTTCGCAAATACTGCATCATGATTGCTGCGGTAAATGAATATATAATAGGGATGGACATTTTGCCATCCAGCCTTAGAAATAGATGGGTCCCTCTGGGCATTTGGTACCACGCAGTGGTTGCACATCCATGCCATCCAAGTAGGAAAGGTCATGGAAGAAG
>NW_028186854.1:29471-31586 GCF_003343005.1 Rhea americana | reverse complement strand
ATTAAATGGCACACGCCGGGAGCGCCGTGACGTACACCAGTTTACATCTGATTGTAATTCAGATCCCACATTTTGGTCTGCTGGACAGCGAATTGCATCATCTTTTCCGGCACCAGGAGTCGCAAGCGCTCAAGCGTTAGCTAAGTTAAATACACTTGGCTGTTGGTTAAGTAAATTTAGTAATGCTACCAGTAGTGCTTTAGCAGTCTTGCTGACCGATGTTGATTCCATACAATAAGCTACATTGCAGAATCGTGCTGCCATTGATTTTCTATTGCTAGTCCATGGTCATGGCTGTCAGGATGTTAAAGGCATGTGTTGTATGAATTTAAGTGATCATTCGCAATCCATTCATGCAAAGATTCAAGAACTACAACACTTAACAAAGTAACTGCAAGCTCGTGATGAGTGGAACCCTTTTGGAATGTGGACATGGGGATGGCCTTGGCTACAGAAATTATTGCTTTTTTGCTGCTTACTATTTGTAATTTTCCTTTGTATTTCCTGTTGTATCCCTTGTATGTTATCTTTATTACGTTCTACTATGGACTCCTTTTTACAACAGCACGTTGCTCATGTGGTGGAATATAGACATGTTCCACAATGGATCATACAGTGGCATGTATCCGTACTACCTGATACTTGGTGAGAATGGTCTAGTGTTGTAACTTTTTAGTGCCTAGAACAATACYGCTGTGTTAAGCAGAATACAAATAAGTAACTAACAAGATCTTGGAAATGTGTGAGAAAGAACAGTAGTTGGTTACATATAGATTCTGTGGCTTTCAGCCACAGAATAACCGTGTGAAGCAGTCAMCATGAAGGTCAGAAGTTGAAGAGTAATGAAATAGCGACCCCCTAAGTCAATGGGGCCCCCGAAATAAGTCTGCACGTGTGCGCAGTACCATAGCCCGGTTATGCAGCCAGGGCGGACTTGGACTAGACTCCCTGCACTTGCTGGCCCCATGTGCCAGGATTCCCACCTACTGTGAATAACCATAAATACCGTAATGTTTCAGMAGGAGAGAGAGGCTGCTACACAGCAGAGGACCACATTGCCTCCTCAGGGAYGCCTGAAAAGATTGTGCCTGCCGATTCTCTCTCTCATCATGTAGACGTTTGGGACAAGCATTGGAGTGGTCCTTCTCRACATTGCCATCGGGTCAGTCTGTTTGTAAGTATCTACTAATAAACTGCTTGCTTTTGAAGAGTGTGTGTGTGTGCATRTGYTTGTGCTGGCTTACCAAACCAGATGTTTGGCCCACGGGAATCTAACTAGAACACCAGTCACCAAGTCCCTTCTGCTGCTCCCTCCTTAAGCGAGGGTCAGCCATGCCTGGGGCTTCAGGACCCCTGTGCTCCTTCAGTTCTACTGGTTTAATTCTGTGTGGGACGGGTTTGACAAGGTCAATAAGTGGTGCAGGTGGAAGAGCAGTCCAGTCAGAGCAATCCGTGATACCTAGATGTTTATTGAAGTGGTGTCCAGAAGAAGGGTTTGGTCACTGCCAAGGCATTGCTGGACATTTTTGTGTGATCAGTTGTCATCACTTCCTTGTCCAGCTGTAGCAGCCACCTTGACTGTGTGGCTGTGAAGTGAGTTTGGTGGAATGCCCACTGCCCTTCCTTGCAGCCAGGTCTCCCGTGTGGGTCCACGGCCGGGTGAACACAGCCACAGTGCTAGCTCAGCCTGACCTAGCCTAGGYCTAGCCCAGCCGGGACCCCAGGGGGTGTTATCCATGCGGCATGGCCAGTGTTAGGGAAGGGCAGCTGCCTGACCACCCTGTGCAGCCCCTGCTCATTTCAGGGCTAACCTTGGCCAGAGGCCCTGTGGGCTAGGGAAACCGTGCCCCCTCTGTGACACTGGCTGTGGTCACAGGGAATATCCTGTGTCACAGAGACAATTGCCCTCTCCCGCACAGCATCAGCCTCTCCCCACAYAATCTGGTGAGGCCAGGGGAACCCAGGCACTGGGGTTCCTCTTGGCACTATGCTGTGAGGAGCCGCTGACCCTGAGCAGGAGCTAGTGAGGGGAACCCAGAGCAGCATAGGGCTGCGGTGACATGTGGAGGAGGAGGAGGTGGAGAAGGAGACTGTGTTTCCTCATCGCCTTCTTGC
>NW_028186854.1:24722-25077 GCF_003343005.1 Rhea americana | reverse complement strand
AGGGAGGGATGACATCAGCCTCCTTTATGGGCTTTCCCAGAGGGTTAAAGAAGATAGCTCTGTAGCACTGTCCTACTGGAAGACCTTGAAGCTGCTGACACTCTATTTTAGCCTGATGAAGTGCTCTGCTGGTGATTGTATCGTTCTTTTGTTGCTTCCTAGCTCATAAGCAAGCTGASCCACTGAAGTATGCTCGCATAGCCTTGGACATCTCCTTTTCTTGGAAGATAGTGGAGGCTTGTGTAGAAGAGACCAYGTACCTTCTCTCTTGGTGTCTGGCGAGTGGGAAGAATGTTGCCCTTGTTCTGACAGGCACTGGCATGCTTGTCATTGAGGGCAATGTTGTGAAAACGAG
>NW_028186854.1:21234-23165 GCF_003343005.1 Rhea americana | reverse complement strand
TGATCAGCACACAAAAAACAGGATTTTTAGGCTGGCTAGGATTGCCTTAAGGGCAAATCGGTGCTGAGAGGCAGGCTCAAGGCAGGGGCCAGAGGAGAGTGTGAGAAATAACCTTTGCTTCAGGGGAAAAACAGACCTACTGTAGCCCACTGTCCTGTCTCTCTCTAGCTGGACAGCATGGCAGATTTCCTAGGTTTTAATGGAATGTCTTTGCCTGTGCTAGCCTCCACTGACTTCTGCACTAGGCAAGAACTGGTGTCCTGACTGAGGCTCTTGATTTTTTCCCTTGCCCAAAGCCTGGCAGTGCTATTACCCATTCCTCTGTATTCCCCTGCAGCTGCTGTTGTGTAGAATTGAGGGGCTKCTATGAGGAAGAGTGAAGTGTGTTTCAGAGTTTCTGAGAGGCAGCAGCTTGTCTGAACAGTGGCAACATCTGCTGCCCTCCTGAGCAACAACAAGATCATTTTCTTGGCAGCATCTCACAAGTGTCCCTCACTTCTGCAGATGCCACGGATGAGGGACTCAGTCCTCTCAGGCACTGAATCACCTGCTTCCCAGACCCGTTCTGGCTCTGTCATAGTCTTTCCAACGTGAGTATGTTTGTTTGCTTCTTTAGCCRCTAGCTGACCAAGCAAGCATCTTCTCACCATGTGCTTGGTAGCATTGCATTGCCAGGGCTCATGCAGGCACTCAGAAAGTGATCTGGGAGTAACTCTTTCCAATGGCTGGTTCCCAGTGATGTCCAGGTTTGCTCCGGCTTAGTTTGGGCTCTGCGTGGGGAGTTTGCAGAGCTCTGTCCTGGTTCYCGTCCTGCTAGGAGTGGTGTTCCATTAATGGACTGGGTGCTGGAGGCTATTCTTTACAGATGCACTGACTTGAGCGTGGGAGGGACTGCGAGGGATGTGTAGGGCAAGAGTGGAATTTCAAAGGTTGGTGGGAAGCTGGGGGGAGGAGACTAGTCTGTTCTGCCTGGACATGGTAGAAGCATGGACAGGAGCTGGGAGGCAGTCTCTAGTGGTGGCCTGGGGATTTGGCTGGGAAAGTTTAGATGCAGCCTTCTCACAGGAAGGCGAGGGAAAGGCTGGACCAGTCTGAGGTAGAAGCTTACGCAGCTCCAGGCATGGAAGATCTCCACTGGGTCACTCCATATCCTAAGACAGTCCCACAGGATCTGGCATATTCTGCATATTCTGTTCTGGGAAAGGCCGAGCTTCATAGTAGCTCTGGCATGTGTCTGTGTTGCCATAACTAACCTAAGCTGCAAAGCTGCCCTGTAGAGCCCTTCCTTCCGAGTGGTGTCTTTTTCCTGTTTGCAGGCACGAGCTGGGGCCTTCCTGCAGTGAATCACCTGTGAGATCTCTAAAGCCCATTTGGGACGAGGAGAGGGGAGAAGATGGGCCCAGTGTGGAGAAAGGTAATGGAGCGGCTGCTGTCCTCCTTGGTGTAGGGTGTTGTAGTGAGAGCTGCAGTGGAAAGTCTCAGAGAGCGTGAGGCAGTTGATGAGATGCCGCTCACCCTGCTCACCCCAGTGGAAAATCTCAAGTGACTCCTGAGGGAGCAAGGCATGGCGGGGAGGGATAGCCCAGTGCTCCCAGCTGCAGTTGATCCTTCTGAGTTAAGCTTCCCCACCAAACTCCCTGCCCTCTGCAAACTGCTCTGCCRTTTGAGGGGTTGGGGAGGAAGGGAGTAAAACCTGAGGACAATGCCWGTGAATCATCCATTCTGCCTGGAGGAGAATGCTGGCGGAAAGAGTGACCTATCTTATGACCTCTTGGGTTGCCATGGAATCCAAGTAACCTAGAGAAGGTGGTCAAAAGTGTGGAAATGTGTGCCAAGACTTCACTGGATCTTCATGGCAGGCAGTTGTACCCTTTCCTTCTGAGTTTCTCATGCACATTCCCAAATGGCTGCCTCTGTGTTGCCTGTGTCAA
>NW_028186854.1:18622-19669 GCF_003343005.1 Rhea americana | reverse complement strand
GCAGGAATGGCTGCCATGCAGTGGGTGCTGTAGCTGAGGTAGAGGCCAAGCACTAGAGCCTCAGTTTAAGCAGCGCCCATGTGGARGATGGTCAGCTCTTGCTGAGGTCTCCCTGCAGAGGTGTCTGGGAGCGCGCTAAAGTCACCAGATAGAAGGGGACAGACCTTACGTGTACTTTTGCTAAGTTGCCCCCAGGCCCAGGCAGCCAGTGGGGAAGGAGGCTGGGGCAGGGAGGGCAGGCTGTCAGGGTTCTTACAAGAATTTCCTGTATTCTAAGTTTTTGCCTCTTGTTCTTTCACTGTACAATTTCAGAAAAGTCTGGCTTCATCTTCTCTGTATCCCCTCCTATTAGATAGATGAAGACAGCAACTAGATCTTTTGCCATCACTTCTCCAGAATGAAGAAGCAAAGTTTTCTCAGCCTCTCTTCCTCAGGTTYGTCAGACCCCAACCATCTGGGGGCGCTTCTGCTGGACTTGCTCCTGTATGTCAAAGTCTCTCTTGTACTAGGCAGCCCAAAATCAGGCAGAGTACTCCAGGTGTGCTCTCACAAGTGGCAACCTATTGTCCACCAAGACATACAGGGCCCTTTCTAACACTAGTTGGCGTTTCTACCGCAAATTACCACTCTTTGAGCCTAATGAGCCTGTGACCACAAGGTGGGAAAGAAGAGGGCTGGATACTGGCATAGAGAGAGACGCTCAAGCTTCATGAGGTGTTAAACAGGATAGATTTAATAAAGAATTTACACTCCAAGCTGCTCAGGGAGCTCTGGGAACCATGTGAAGGGATCGCTGATGGGAGGTTGCTGGGTGCATGGGTTTGATGACCAGCCAGGRTTCACTCTGTTGTATCCTCAGGGCTCCTTATATCTACTAGAACTATTTCCTTATCCCAGCTGTGCTAACCGCGGGGAGCTACCGGATGCAAAGCAGCTAGACATTGTTGACAAAATAGAATATGTCTGGTCTTGACAAATTTCCGTCAGTGTGTAGAAAGCACACTTTGGGGCTGCTATCACATACTCTGCCCATTCCCTGACTCCTCA
>NW_028186854.1:14934-16917 GCF_003343005.1 Rhea americana | reverse complement strand
ATTTCTCTTCACGTTATGCTAACCTCCTCCAGATATGTACAGATTTGGGGCTTGACTTGGAGAAGCACAATTAAAATTTCTAGCAAGCGTGTCCCTGCTCACATCCACTGGAAAATTCACATACTTCCATAGTGTTTAAATGTTAGTTAAATACTCTGCATATGCTTCAGCTGTGTAGATTTATTTGTTTAACTGGGGTTAATAGTGTCCTTCTACCGTTCCTGAACCCTACTTTAGAATTAAAGCATTAAGGATTGTAAAAATGATATTATTTTTCTGCATATAAACCAGTAAATTGACTTTAAATAAATACAGAGGTTGGTGCAGTTATCCCACCGGAAACTGAAAGTTGAACTAAATCCAAGCACTCTAGCAAGACACAAAGAACTGTCACATTTGAGTATTCAGGGCAGAAAATAAGGCAGGTGAGAGGGGATGCTAGGCACGTAAAACAACAAAATCAGTCCAGCAGAATTTAAATAATTGAATCATAATTGAGTGTTTGAGAGATGATTTCCTTCATCATCTAAAATGGAGAAATYTTCTACTAATTCTTTTTTTCAGGGTGCATTTCAGCTCCTTATTCTCACTGTTCACGTTTTTTATATCAAGAGTGACCATACTGTACATGAAGGTGGGAATCCCGTCTTTCTCAGGAGACATTACAGAGGAGCCAGGCATGTGGTTATCATGGGCTAGCACGGAGACAAAGGACACCACAGCAATGGGGAAGTTGCAAGTTGTRAAGGCTTTGCTTCTGCTTCTGTTCAATCAGACTTTCATAAGAACGAAGGAGATGATGTACAAGTAAAGGAATGTCATTATGATGCTCACCAACGCAGAGTTCCCAGAGGCAAGGTTAAGAATACTTTAAACTAAGGTGGGTGCTTCTGCAGGACAGACTCAGCAGGGATTTGATGTCACAGAAGGAGTGGTGCCACAGAAATACAGCCGTGAGGTCATGAGTGAGTGTATCAGGGCATGAACAATGCCAAAGAAGCAAATAGCCCCTTCCAGTAGTAAGTAGATCRATGAGCTCTTAACCRGCATAAAATGCAAAGGGCTGCAAATGGCCAGGTATTGATTATGGGCCATGGCAGCTAACCGTATGGCYTCTGTGCTACCCAGGAAGTAGAAGAACCTTGGAGATGGACCAAGYAGCCAATGTAGGAGGTGCCTTGCTGTCTGGAAATTAAACTAGACCATATCTTGGGTACAGTGGCTGGTATGCTCTGATGCAATCCTCAGTATACTTCAATTCCATAGCTCAGGCTGGTCAGAGCCTTGCTTTGTAGTTTTCAATATTTCCAGAGAAGATTTCAAAACATCTTCAAGCAACCTGTTCCARATCTCTTAAATTAATCTTAAATTAATTTTCATTAAATTAAAAACATCTTTAACTAGGTTTATTGCATCCTAGAAGAAATGTCTAAGAACACARCAAACAGGGCAAGCCCCTTACTCTGTGTATGTGATCCTATGCAAAGTCCAGAGTTCTGTCTCCCTCTCTTCARCTGGGTGGCTGGAATACAAAGGTGCTCCAAAATGCTGCTTAAGAGGAGGAAATACCGCACTGAGACAAAACATCACTTTGTTTCATGCAACATTTTGCTTATGTAATTGACTCCAAGATGTGATTCCTGTTCCCTGGAGAATTTGTTACACCATGGCTCACATTCACATTGTTCATGGCTGGCCACTTAAAACAAACTGGATACATGAACACTGCACCATTATTTGAGGGACCATTATACTTTGTACCTACTTCTCTGCAGAACTCACCAGCGTTCTGCATAATACACATAAAAAACTTTTTTTTTCTGCATCACTAGCAACCCTCCACATTTCTGATTTCATCTTGTAATGTTAAGTGAAAACATTGAACAGAAAAATGTATAGGATAAAGCCACATGAAAATAAAAAGTCTCCAGGATATGGAGATCTGCAGGAGGATTCAGTGTGTGAAACCTAGAACAAACCTAA
>NW_028186854.1:2785-14068 GCF_003343005.1 Rhea americana | reverse complement strand
GATCACCATATTTCCAAACAGAGTAAYGAAGTAAATAACTAAAAACCCAAGGAACAGGAACCTTTGAAGGTGYGGATCACTTGTAAGTCCCAAGAGAACAAACTCACTTGCAGTTGTTTGGTTTTCCATTCACAMTAGGTGACTTGTAAGCTATACAAATAGTTTTGATGATGAACGTTAACAGCTGATGAATAGAAAACTAATGCTAGATTAAGTTGATTCCACACAWATCTTTAAATTTTAGCAAAAGTTCCCRAAAGTTTTTTTTAACTTCAATTTTAAGGGCTTTATTTTGGTATTTTGTACAAAAGATAAGCAAAATCAGTCTATTAAATTGAAAGAAAATATCCAGAGCATCTTCAACAAACAAAAGCCTCACAAAAATTAAAATAATCCATGTTTTTCATTAACCTATATTTCACTAGTATCAGTAGCATTTGTGTGCTGCTGAGATGCAGGTCACAAGCAAGGCTGTGCATCTTCATTCAATCTCAACAAACCTGAATGGAAAACGTTTGGTTAAGGTACAGGGTCAAAGTTGGCTTACACTATCTTTTTTCTGTACACATTCACAGGCATGTTTCTATGCTGCCCAAAAATCCTTAGTAACTCATKATGTGTGCAAAACATGCATCCAGTGAATTATATGGCTTGGAAATTACGTACTCACCAAYGAAAAATGTTCCTTCTTTTCTTAAGGTGTCATTATCTATCTGAAATTCTTGTATGCTGTCCCCAGAAATATGTACTAAAATATACTGAATGAGTGAGTGAGTAGAAAATACATAATGAAGTAGTAACAAACTAATGTGCATACACATATATTCACAAACCCATAGAGAAGAGCAAAATAACAGTGGACTGACCTACCTCTAACATAAAAATCAGGAACAAGTTAAAATTGATAGATAGATAGATAGATATGCAGACAGATAACAAGGGATTCGTGGTATTCAAGYTAAAACCATACAGATCTTTCTTCTTGATTATCTCTTGTATTAATAGAATTATCAGACAGAAAACTATCAGACAATTTTCCCAAAGATACAGCACTAAAAATTCTTAAGGTTTTCTCTCCCTTCTCTAATCGGCATCTCCATTCTTCCCTGTAAAATGAAGAGATCAGYTTCAGGAAGGCTCAGTTAGTGCAACCCCAGGTAAATTGCATGGGGATGATAGTTGGGGAAGCAGGAAGACAAGTRGGTCRAAGAAAGCTGAAAGGTTTGTGGAATTAAGAGCCCCTGTCAGTTGCAACTGAGAGCAATTGAAGGAGGATTTATTTTCTTACAGGTGCGTCAGCATAGCTTTGCTGGTATCAGCAGACCATGGTGGAAATTCTTGGAAAAGGAGTCAGGAATGGAGCTGGAACAAGGAACGTGACACTGCTTCCACTAACCACTAACTGAAAGAAGTGATTGTAAAATCTCCTGCCCTAAAACTCCCAGACAAGGAAAGCCACTGTTCAGTAAGGATTTCCACACCTGCTGATTCTGTGGGAGCAGCACTGCTACCAGTGGCAGTAAGGGGAAAGTGATTGCCAGGAACATCAGCCTTGCCTCCCCTTTGGGGCTAGAGTAGAAATTCTACGGCAGTGAGAAAGACTTAGCAGCTGTCTGGGCAGTAACTGTCTTCAAGACTTTTACCTTTCAATGCACCGTTGCAACCCAGTCTGCTCAATTCCCCCTAAAGCCGCTAACGTCAGGGGAATGAACAGGCAGCAGAGTATCGTCCATCCAAGTGGCAGAGTAGGCACCGATCTTAACGAGCAGGGGGTTACTGTGCCCATGTTACAAGAAGCAGATCTTCCTGTGTGTGTCTGAATTGAGGGGCAGAGCATAGCTATGCCCAAAAAAGTGGGTGCAGGAGGCTTCTGCAAGATGATTATCTCGTGGCTCCCTTGTCTAACTTCCCTCTTGCAGCAAGCCCAAATGTCACCATAGCTTCAGAAGGGGGGTCGGCGGAAGCGATGTTTGTGGCTTGCGTATTCTCATGTACCTTGCTTGTGTGCGTCTTTTTGTTTTTTTGTTTTGTCTCACGCTTTTGCAGGGCTGTGGCTTTGACTATGCCTCCATCAACAAGCACTGGCTGACAAAGTAATAATGCTACAACGGAGACTCTTAGGCACGACCAAGGAGCTCAGAGATGCAGCCCGCCAGAAGAACATGGCCCGGGAGTGGGGGCTAGCCTTGAGCTATAAGCACAGATGCATATGGCTCGTTCTGTCAGACATGCGGAGGCTTTCTTTGGCGGCAGAGCTTTTAGCTTGGCTTTACACCCTGTAGCGGTAGTGTTTTTGTATTTATAAATTGTGTTAATCGTAGGCATTCAGAACATCAGGCAACGACTGCATGCTGCCRTGAAAAACTAGAGGCTACCACCCKCAAGCCTTTGTAAGTTCTCATGGGTCAAGAGCGGCCAGCAGAGCCCAAGTGCCTCTGGAAAGGTTCTCTGCATGGTGCTGATGAGGAGCCTTCAGCCAAAGGCATGTTGGCAGCATCCTTACTGCACCTGTGAGTAGTAAGGCACAATTTGTGGGCCAGCAAAGGAGAGGGGGAGCAGTGAYGGGTAGCCCAGGCAATACGGCCTTGCTATGGCTAGCAGGGCCACACGGCCAGTGGGAGGCCTCTCCTGCCTGTTTGGAGCTTTGTTTTGGTCTGTTTGCCTGAAATAAGCAGTAATCCCTGAACAACAATTTTCACGCCCAGGTGGCTAACTTGTCACCTAACCCATCTCTGCTCTGCTTCCCTTGGTCTRACTGCGTAATGCACTACCAATAAGTTGGGACCCCAGCATAAAACCCACAGCAGTGCTTCAGAAAAATGCTCAGAAATGATCCTCAACCGGTGACCTGGGCAGTTGGTTTCCTTTGCAGATTAATTCTCTGAGGGCCAGCAACTCAAAGACAAGCAGCTCAACCTGTTTTATTGATTCCCGTGATGCTGCTTCAAGGAAGAGAGTAAGTACAGAAGGGGTCTGGAAAGGGGAGCAAGCAGGAAAGAAACAAGCAGTGGAAAAGCTCAGCGTCATGACKACTGAARTTGTTAAAGGCTGAGAGGACTGGGGATCAGAAAGGCGATAATGCACAGGCAGTAGTAAAATACTGTCACTGAACACCAGCGTTCCTCCGCAGTCTGGGTCTCTGCATGCACCCTCGCTCTCACAGACGCAGACACAAGTGGAGCTGTGGGGATATGGGCACGCAGGCCCACAAGCAGACTTTGGGCATGTTGGTGTGGMAACAGCTCTGCGCGCTCAGCAGGTGAGTGGGGATGGAGTGTGGTGATGGTTGTTATGGGCTTTCTGCTCTGTGGGCAAACAGGGACAGAAGGGAAAGGGAGGAAGGTCTGAGAGAATGTGGGGTGCGAGGTGTTTGTCCCTCACAAGGCTCCTGAGCTAAGGCTACCTCCTCCTCCTCCTGCTTCTCCTCCTCTGGGGGTTCCCACAGCGATGCCTACRCACTGTACCCATGGCACTGGTATCCCACTGGGATGGGATGTTGCCATTTAGACTCTATTCTCCTTGCTGTAGGCAAGAGGAGTGCAGTGTTCTCTCAGACCAGCTCCAGATACCTGCAAACCTTGCCCCAGGGCCCTCCAAACACTGCCCCAAAGTTCTCCAGTCCCGCTCAGGAGTCTCCAAAGATTCGTGAACCTGCCTCCATGCCCCCAAACACCCCAAATCCTTCAGGGCCCCCAGAGACTTTCCTCCAAAGCCTGCCCCTTGGCCCCAAACTCCTCCAGACCTGACCCAAGTGTCCTCAGACACTCTCAAACCCTGCCTGCCTGACTGTCCCTGTCACCGGGTCTCTGTCGCGCTGTTCTTCGTCTCTCCCTCCTCCTCCGTCTCCCTTGGAGTGCATCCCTCTGCCTCTTCCTGCCCCGTATCTCTTCACCTGCCTCTGTCCTACTGCTTGTGCATCCCTCCTYTGCCTAGCTCTCCATCCCTCACTTACCCCCTCCCTCTCCCTGCGCCCTCTGTCCAGCCCTCCTCCCATCTGCCTGGCCCTCCATCCCTCCCCTCTTTCTTCCACTCCGTCCAGCTCTCCATCCCGCAGCCCAGGCCTCCAGCCTTCTGCTTCACTCCCCAGCCCTCTGTCTACCTCTCCATCGCACTCTTTCCCTCCATCCCTCTAGCCACATCTCCTGTGTGCTCCTCCTTTTCTTTCATCCCTCTCTTCTGCYGCCCATCCCTTTGTCTGCCCCTGCTTCCCTCTCTTTTCCTTTCCATCCCTCTGTCCACCTCCCTGTCCCTCTGTCCCGTTCCCCACCCTTCTCTTTTGCTCCCCATCACTCTGTCCCACTCCCTGTCCTCATCCCTCTCTCTACTTCTGTCCTTCTTTTCCCTCTCYGTCCCTCTGTCTGCCTCCCCAGCATTCTGTCAGTCTCCTCATTCCGCTGCAGAGCTCTGTCTGCCTCCTTCCCTCTCTTCCTTCTCCTGTCTACTTTTGCACCTCCCTTTTCTGCTCTTCTGCTGTGTCCAGGTCTCCCTCCACACTTCTCTTTCTTTCTCCCTCCCTCTGTCAAGGTCTCTGTCCCTGCTTTCTTCTCTTCCGCTCCCTCACCCTTGGGGAAAGGAAGCTGAAAGCTCACTTCAGGAAACTGAAGCTCACTCTGCCATTCCCTTGGGTTTTGTCTGGTTTTGCAGRTGCCAAGAGGTGGTTGGCGCTTGGCAGAGGTGATCATCAGCAAACAGAGGATCTGATACTCCAGTGCTGTAGCTGGGATTGTGAGGTCTCTTGGGTCTCTGCTCCTTCTGAGCCAGGGCCAGGCCCCTAGCTGCTGTTGCTGGCTGTGAAGTCACCTCAAGAGCAGCACCCGACAGAGCGGGGTTGGTCATGTGCTGCTTTTAGTGGTTGTGAGGTCACCTGTGCCTCAGTGCCTGCTCGGATAATGCTATACCCTATCCACTTTCTGTGCTTGTGAGGTTCCTTCTGTCTGAGGCCCTATTACCAATGCTTTGGCCATTGCTGCTGGTGGTACTTGCGAGGTCACTTGTGTCATCCTGTCTGATAGGCCAGTGCTGTAGGTGGGATTGTGAGGTCATCTGTGTCACAGTGCCTTAGAGGCAAGTGCCAGGCCCCTGGCTGCTGTTGGTGGTTGGGAGGTCACCTGCACCTCTGTGCCTTAGAGGCCAGTACCAGAGCCCTGGCTGCTGTTGATGTTCGGGAGGTTACTTCTTCCTACAGCCCTGATACATAATTGCCAGACATACTGCTGATGTTTGGGATTATGTGGTCACTTCTGCCTCCTTTCCTTATGGGCCTCTGCTCAGCCCATGGCTGCTGGGAGTGGTTGTGAGGTCACTTGTACAGTGGTGCCTCCTAGGGCAATGGTGGTGGTGTTTTTGCTGTTTGGATCTCTGAAGTGACTTGTGCCTTGGTGCCTGACAGGGCAGTGCTGATTGCATGGTTGCTGTTGGTGGTTGTGCGGTCACTTTGACAGCAGCACCTGACAGAGCAGTTTTGGTCATATGCTGCTTTTAGCGGTTGTGAGGTCACCTGTGCCTCAGTGCCTGATCAGACAATTCTATGTCCCAGCTACTTTCTGTGCTTGTGAGGTCCCTTCTGCCTGAGGCCCTATTGCCAATGCTATCRCCATTGCTGCTGGTGGTACTTGAGTCTGATCAGCCAGTGCTGTAAGCAGGATTGTGAGGTCACTTGTGTCACAGTGCCTTTGTGTCAAATGCCAGAGCCCTGACTGCTGTTGGTGGTTGGGAGCTTACTTCTTCCTAAGGCCCTGATACATCATTGCCAGGTGCATGGCTGATGTTTGGGATTGTATGGTCACTTTTCATTGCCTTACAGGCATCTGCTCAGACCCTGGGTGCTGGGAGTGATTGTGAGGTCACTTGTACAGTGGTGCCTCCTAGGGCAGTGCTGGTGGTGGTCTTGCTGTTTGGATCTCCAAAGTGACTTGTGCCTCAGTGCATGGTAGGGCAGCGCTGATCGCATGGCTGCTGTTTGTGGTTGTGAGGTGAATTGTGCCTCTGTGGCAATGGAGGCACGTATAGGGCAATGATAGGCCTCATGGCCTCATAGGCCAGCACTGGTGATATGATAGATGTTTTCCTTGGGCGGTCACTTCTTCCTTGGCCCTACTTCCCCCTGTTATTGGGATTCCTGCTGTTAGTGTTTTTATGTCACTTATGCCTCAGTGCTGAATATGCCAGTGGTGGTCATGTTGTTGCTGGCTGGATCTATAAGACATTTGTCTCTCAGTGCCTGATAGTACAGTGCTGGTTATGTGGTTGCTGCTTGTTATTGTGAGGTCACTTGTTCCTCAGTGCCTGATAGGCCACTGTGAGGTGCACAGCTGTTGTTTGTCCTTGTGAGGTCACTTCTGCCTGAGGACCTTGTAGGCCAGACCCTGACATATGGATGCTGTTTGTGGCTGTGAGGTCTCCTGTGCCTCAGTGCCTGATGGGCCAGTGCTGGTCACATGAGCGCTGTTTGTGGTTGTGAGGTCACTTTTGCCACAGTGCCTAATAGGTCAGTGCTAGGCCCATGGCTGGCTACTGGTAGTGGATGTAAAGTCCCTTTTACACTGGTGACTGATCGGCCAGTGCTAGTCATTTGGTTACTGTTTGTCCTTTGAGGTCACTTCTGCCTCTGTGCCTGAGAGGCCACTGGTGGTCACGTGGCTGTTGTTTGTTCTTTTGAGATCACTTCCTGTGCCTCATAGGGCAGTGACTGTCATGTGGCTGCTGTTAGTGGTTGTGAGGTCACTTGTGCCWTTGTGCGTGATGGGCCAGTGCCAGGCACACGTCTGGTGTTTGCGCTTCTAAGGTCACTCCTGCCTGATGACCTGATAGCCCCATGGTAGCCCCATGGCTGCTCTTTGTGGTTGCATGGTCACTTGTGCACCAGTACCCGATAGGCCAGTGCCAGGCCATGGATGTTTTTCGTGATTTCGGATCACTTGTGCACCAGTGACTGATAGGCCAGTGCTAGGCACACAGCTGTAGTTTCTGCCTTTGAGGTCAYTTCTGCCTGATGCCCTCATAGGCCAGTGAGAGGCCTGTGGCTAGTGTTTGTGGTATGAGGTCACTTGTGCAGCAGTGACTGACAGGCCAGTGTTAGGCCCTGGATGCTATTTGTCTTTTTTTCCTTAGTGCCTGATAGACTAGTGCTAGGTGCAGAGCTGCTGGTTTTGGATGTGATGTTGCTTTTGCCTCTACCTGATAGGCTAGTGCTAGGCATGTGGCTGCTCTGTGTGCTGGGCGGTCACCTCTGTCTCAGTGTCTGATAGGCTTGTGCTAGGCTCATGACTGATGTTTTTGCTTGTGAGGTCGTTTGTGTACCAATAACTTCTATGAATGTGCTAGGCCTGTGGCTGCTGTTTCTGGGTAGGTGTTCTCTTGTGCACCAGGGCCTGACAGGGCAGCACTGGTCATCTAGTTGATTTCTGTAGCAGTGAGATCACTTGTGCCACGATTCTTGATAAGGCCAGTGCTAGGTACTTGGCTGCCATTTTTGGTTGTGAGATCACTTGTGTTCCTTTGCCTGATAGGACAGTGCTGGTGACATAGTTGATGTTTCTGTTTGTGAGGTCACTTCTACCTGAGGCCCTAATGGCCAGTGCTATGGCCGTGGCTGCTGGTTTTGATTGTGAGGTCACTTGTGCCTCAGTGCCTGACTAGCCAGTGCTGCTCAGGTGGCTGGTGTTTGTGGCTGTGACGTCAGTTGTGCACCAGTGCCGCATGGGCCCATCGTGGGCTTATGGCTGCTGTTTGTGCTTGTGAGGTTGCTTGTGCCTCAGGGCCCGATATGCCAGTGATGGTTTGTGGCTGATGTTTGTGCTGTTAGATCACTTCTGTCTGAGGCCCTGATAGAGCAGTGCTGGTCTTTTGGCTCAGGTGTGTGGTTTTGAGGTCACTTCTGCCTGAGGCCCTGACTGGCCATACTTAGGTCCATGGATGTTTTTTTGGTGACAAGGTCACTTGTGCCTCAGTGCTTAATAGGGCAGTACTAGGCCCATGGCTGCTGTTTGTTGCTGTGAGATYATTTCTGCCTGAGGCCATGCTAAGGCACTGCTGGTCTTGTGGCTGATGCTTGTGGCGGTGACGTCACGTCTGCCAGAGGCCCATGGATGTGTTTCTGTTTGTGAGATCTCTTCTTCCTCAGTGCCTGATGGGCATGTGGRTGCTGTTTGTGGTTGTGAGGTCACCTGTGCCCCACTGACTGGTAGCCAGTACAGTGARGTCACTTGTGCCTTAGTGCATGATTGGCCAATGCCAGGCACACAGCTATAGTTTGTGGTTCTAAGGTCACTTCTGCCTGAGGACCTGATAGGCCAGTCATAGGCCTATGGCTGCTGTTAGTGGTTGTGATGTCACTTCTGCCTAAGGTCCTGACAAGCCAGTGATGGTCATGTGACTGTTGTTTGTTGTTCTGAGGACACTTGAGCCTCAATGCCTCACAGGCCAGCACTGGTCATATGGATGGTATGTGTTGATGTAAGGTGCCTTGTGCCTCAGTGCCTGATAGGCCATTAACAGGCACATGGCTTTTAAGCTGACTTCATAGAATCATAGAATCAGTAAGGTTGGAAAGGACCTCTTGGAGATCATCTAGTCCAACCACCCTGCTCAAGCAGGGTCACCTACAGCATGCTAGGCAGGGTTGCATCCAGGCAGGATTTGAATATCTCCAGAGAAGGAGACTCCACAACCTCTCTGGGCAACCTGATCCAGTGCTCTGTCACTCTCGCAGTGAAGAAATTCCTCCTCACGTTCAGGCGGAACTTCCTGTGCTACAATTTCTGCCCATTGCCTCTTGTCCTTTTGCATAGGACAACCGAAAAGAGTTTGTCCCCATCCCGTTGACACCTTCCCTTCAGGTACTTGTAGACACTGATAAGCTTCCCCCCTCAGTCTYCTCTTCCCCAGGCTAAACAGGCCCAGCTSTCRCAGCCKTTCCTCRTAGGGCAGGTGCYCCAGTCCTGTGATCATCTTTGTAGCCCTATGCTGGACTCTCTCCAGTAGCTCAATGTCTCTCTTGTACTGAGGAGCCCTGAATACTACTGGATGCAGTACTCGAGATGAGGCCTCCCCAGGGCTGAGTAGAGGGGCAGGATCACCTCCCTCGACCTGCTGGCAACACTCTTCCTAATGCACCCCAGGAGACCATTGGCCTTCCTGGCCACAAGGGCACATTGCCGGCTCATAGTCAACATGTCATCCACCAGCACTCCCAGGTCCTTCTCTGCAGGGCTGCTTTCCAGGAGGTCAGCCCCCAGCTTGTACTGGTGCATGGGGTTATTTTTCCCTCGGTGCAGGACTCTGCACTTGCCCTTGTTGAACCTCAGGAGGTTTTCTCCACCCAGCTCTCCAGCCTGTCCAGGTCTCCCTGAATGGCAGCACAGCCCTCAGGTGCATCAGCCACTCCTCCCAGCTTGTTATYATCAGCAAACATRCTGAGAAGGCACTCTGGCCCTTCCTGCAGGTCATTGATGAATAAGTGGAACAGGATGGGAGCCAGTACTGAGCCCTGGGGGACTCCACTAGCCACAGGCCDCCAACTGCACTCCGCGCCACTGATGACAACCCCCTGAGCTCTACCTTTCAGCCAGTTCTCAATCCACGTCACAGTCCACTCGTCTAACCCACACTTCCTGAGCTTGCCTAGGAGGATGTTGTGAGAGACGGTGTCGAAAGTCTTGCTGAAGTCAAGGTGCACAATGTCCACTGCTCTGCCCTCATCTACCCAGCCAGTCATTCCATCATAGAAAGCTATCAAGATTGGTTAAGCAGGAGTTCCCCTTGGTGAATCCATGCTGACTACTCCTAATCCCCTTCTTTTCCTCCATAGGCCTGGAGATGACATCCAGAATGAGCTGTTCCATCACCTTTCCAGGGATGGAGGTCAGGCCAATGACGACTGACCTGGGCTTTCCGAGGTAAGGAAAGAGCAGCCCTCCATGAGCAAATGCTGCTAGCTGCAGTAGTTGTGTGCCAGACACTACCTTGGCCTGCTTTGGCCTGTGCCGGGGGGAAATGGCTAGAGTGGGCTGAGCAATGCAGAGGAGGTTTCCCTGTTTGGCTGAGGACCAACAGTGCCTTCTTCCTTCTGCCAGATTGGTGAGGGGAACTCCCAGACGCCTGTGTTGCTGGATCATCCAGCAGCTATCAAGGCTGCTGAGGAGGGAGAATCAGTTTCATCAGATGCCTGCCATGGCTTTCTTTGTTGAAGTGGGCAAGCCAGCTCCAAATGGCCTCAGTTGTGGGAGCACTGTGCCCAGAGACCTGTTGGGAAAGGGACACTGAGACAAGGCACAGGGCCAGGCTAATGCAGCTGGCTGCTGCTGGGCCTTCAGGCAGCAGCCTTCCTCCATACAGAGGCCCTAGAGTGCTCAGGGCCCCCTTGGAGATCTCTGCCCTGCACTGCAGCCTCTGTGCCCAAGTCTTGGATGTATGTAGAGCCCTGGCTCTGGCCACTGAACCTTGATGAGAAATCAGCACCCAAGGCCCTTCTGGCCAGGGGGTTTTGACCTTGCTTCACAAC
Organism: Rhea americana; assembly: GCF_003343005.1. Taxonomy (NCBI): domain Eukaryota; kingdom Metazoa; phylum Chordata; class Aves; order Rheiformes; family Rheidae; genus Rhea; species Rhea americana. The sequence continues at coordinate 3,567 of NW_028186854.1, read as the reverse complement.
AAAGACGTTGTGTCTTTCCCACAGGCAAGGAAAATGCAGAGCCTCCTCCCAGAAGTTACAGACTGGCTGCAGGATGTTCGCAGGGACATGCATGTGCCTGCTGTTGCTGAGAAACATCCTCAGCTACCTGGAGCAACATTCTCAACTACCTGGAGCAGAAGGGTTCCAACCTGATTGCCCTGCAGCTGGCAGAGAAGCTTCTGCCACAGTTTGACAATGTAAGGCTCATGGGAGGGCTGTCACTTTCTATCATCCTCGTCTGTGTGGGGGCCCTGATGGAGCCACAGAAATTTCCCTCTGCCTAGAGGCAGAGGGACACAAGCCCAAGGAAGATTGTCCTGTTGCTGCTGCCAATCCTCATTCTCCAAGCTGCCTCTGCAGAGACTTGTCACCAGCTCTGACCTTTGGCCGGGGAGGGGGGAAGGTTGTGCCTGGAGAGCATGAGGCCTTGCAATGGAAAACCCTCTCCTCATGCCCACTTCTGGGAGTTAGTGCTAAGGCCTCCCCTCCTCTCCATCCTCCCCCTCTCCCTGCCCCCTGAAAGACAGCACAGTGTGAGAGCTCTTCATCTTCCTCTTCAAAGACTTGATGGAGATTGTGGTGGGGAAGAACAAAAGGTGGATGAAGCAGCATGTGCAGAGGAGCCTGGTCCCACTCTTCCTCCATATGAGTTAGCAGATCGAGAGAGTGGCCCAGGTATGGAGCAGTGATGTTGGAAGCAATGTTGACATCCCTTGGGTGGGCATGAGCACCATGGCCAGGAGTGCTGCCAAGTGTCCCTT
>NW_028186854.1:0-1520 GCF_003343005.1 Rhea americana | reverse complement strand
GGGGTAGGTAGAGAAGAAGCCTGGAAAGTGAGCTCTAGCTCCATGCCCTGCCCCAGGCAAGGAGGAAGACCTTGTATCCCTGTGTGGGGAAGCAAGGCATGGATATCTGGGGGTCATCTGCGGCATTCCAGACCAGCAACTTGCAGCTGATCCACTTCTGCCCCCTGCTCACTCTCCACCCTGGGGGGGAGCTAGGTGGGCATGGCCCCATTTGTGGGGGCTTCCTGGGATCTCTGTAAATATGGGAGCCTGCTATCTGCTCTGTTCCTTTCTCTCTCAGACCTCCAGCTCCCGGAAACTGACACGGAACCCTCAGTGCATTGCCTGGTGATACAGACCATCCTGAATCTAACAACTCCAAGGAAGACAACTCCATCGAGGTTCAGCTTTGGAGCACTGGGTCMCTGGCTCCAGAGAGCGTGGGAGAGGTGTCACCCTCCCACCAGGAGGTGACTCTATTTGAGCAGAGCCATTGGCACAGCTGTGCCAATGCCATGGTGCTGCACGCTGCAGACATGCAAGCGTGCTGGAAGGTCTGGGCCATTGCTGGCATCTCCCCCAGCCACAGGAGAGCTTGACAGCTCAGGTGCGTCCTGTCCCATTATTGTGCTACCACTCCATCCCTTTGTTGTGCTTTCTCCAAAGATGCAGCCCTCTTTCTTCCTCCCGAGTGAGCGTCATTTCTGTAGGAAGACAAAGGCGAGGTGGAAAACTTACTCCCTGCATGAATCAGGATTATGGTGGATGTGGCAGGATGTCCTCTCTTTCCAGCATCCCAAGACAATGCAGAGCAGACTGACACACTCTGGTTTTGCTGTAAAGCGCCAGTTGCTCTGCTGGACTGGAAAACACAAGGGAAAAGGAAGAAACGTTTGAGCCTCTGCTGCCTTCTCCAGTCACCCCACGGCAAGAGCAGCACCTGCTCTCCTCAGGGCCTGCACATTCTGTGGAAAGACAGGGGTGGCATATGCCATGTGGCTCTCTTTCTATCACCACTCTCTACACTGCGCTGTCCCTGAAGCTGCACGTGTTTTGTCTGGAGCGCTCTGCACTGAGCCTGGCGGAAACAGGGGCAGAGCACAGTGGGAAGGTCCTGCAGTGAGGCTGGATCCTCTTTTAAAAAAATGTCTCATTATGCCATAGGGCACAAGAGGATCTTTCACCAGCTGGCCTCCATCTCAGTGCTGTTGAGGAGACAGGAAGTTGTGAGAGATTCTGCTGTGAAAATTAATGGCCTCTTCTGCCACCTGCTGCACAAGAAAGGGCACAGGGCCTGCCTGCAGCCAGGACATTCTGGGATTTTTGCCTTTTCATGAGGGCTTCTTTACATTTGCATGACCCCTCTGATGTAGGTGGTGCTCAAAGCCTGAACCTCAGCCGCTGAGAGGAGACTAAACAAACGGCTCCACAAGTTAAAGTCATAAGCAAGACCCAAAGTTTCTTASAGCTTTCAAGGGTCCCACGGAGAGCCACTCTGGACAAAGCCACGATGGGAGCCACAAGTCCAAGTGCCCCTGCCC
>NW_028186853.1:33900-39721 GCF_003343005.1 Rhea americana | reverse complement strand
GCTCCCCCCGCGGCGCCTCACCGCCCGCCAGCGCCGGCAGCAGCCACAGCACCCAGGGCCCCGTCCAGCGCGGCGGCGGCAGCCGGCCCCGCTCCATGGCGCCATGTCCGTGCACACGGGCTCCTCGGAGCCCCCGCGGCGGCTCCGGTTACTCCCCGCCACCGCCACCCTCTGGAGTCGCCCTCAATTATTCATCGGGCCGCCGAAACCCGAGGCCGCCCGGCGCGCCGCAACCCCGGCGGCTGAGGACGGGCGCGCTCGCGGCAGGAGTGGGCRCGGGGGCTTTCTTGGCGCCCGCCGCGTTTGATATTTCATCCCTGCCACCATGAAACATTCATGGAGCCGCAAAAGCTGGAGGAATTAATCCGGCGGGACGGGGACGGCGGCTCCTCCGAACGGGCGGGTTTTTTGCATCAAACCCCGCTGCGTTATCCCGCTTCCCCGTGCAATCCCGCCTGGAGCGGTTGCTCGTGAACCAGCTCTGGCTGCTGCAAAACAACACCGGGCCTGGTGGGGGGGGGGACAGACACACACACACACACACACACACTTCTGCCCGCCAGGAAAAGCACGGGAGAAGCAGCAGCACCCCGGGAATTCTTTGCAATTCCGTTTTATTGCAGGTGGCTTTGGCTTTGGCTTAGCAAGAGCGAAGGGAGCCCCCGAGCGCGCAGCGGGCACGAGGGGCGACGTGCCGAATCCTCCGGCCGGAGCCGCGTGGGGAGGATTTGGCACGGCGGCTCCGTTCCGAATTCCTGCTGCCATCTAGCGGGTTGGGATTATTTCCCTACCTCGCTGCTCTCTCCGGCTTTTTTTTGGGGGGGAGCCGCTTGAGTTTTTCTCCCCGGTTTTTGTGCCGGAACTGCTGCCGCCGCGCCAGGCACCCTCGCTGCCGGCAGCCTCCACGGGCGAGTTGCCGGGCGTCATCCGCGCCGTGCGCACCCAGGTGCATTTTTGCAGCGAGCCGCCCCGGTCGAGGGCCCTGCGCAGCCTCGAGCCCTTCGCCAAGCCAGGCAGAGCTCGGAGCCTCAGGAAACACGGAAAGCAACCATGAGAATTTCTGGATCTGAGGGTTTTTCTTTTTCCTTTTCTTTTTTTTTTAAAACCCTCCCTAAAACAACACAACAAAATAACAGGCCTCTGCAAGAAGGCAACTAYAAAACTTCACCTTAAATCTTCTTTTCAACCCCAAACCGGCTGTGGAGGAGYGAGCGCCCGCTCGTCACGCGTCAATCTTCTCCAGCTCATCCATGTCTTCTGGGTCCAGCCTCTTGATCTCAGTCTCTGGGAAAAGAAATAATTTTCCATGCTGGATACAAGCGGGGTAAAACGGAGACTCGGCTCGTGAGCCAGCGACGCTGGGACCTGGTTGACTAAAGCAGGGACAAAGCGGAGGCTTCTGCGCTCCACTTTCACTTGGGATCAGGGATAAAACCGGCAGCGCTCCGGGGCAGAGTTGCTGCCTGCCCGGGCACTGGCGGAGCAGGGAGCGTTTCGATGACCGCCCCGGCTCCCGAATCCCAATGCTAYGGTCGGCTTTAAAGCCAGAAAAAAAGAAAAGGCCGTTTTTCAGAGGCAAGCCGAAAGGTTTTGCGCATGCCAAAAGGTTGCGATAACCTTGCCTTCCCCCCAAAAAAATCTCGGGGCGAACGGGCACCGGGAGCCRAGAGGCGGCCTGATCTGCAAAAGCGCTGCGGAGCGGCAATTTCTTCGCCCCTCGCTGCGGCGATTCCGGCTACTCGGCTTCGGCCGGCGGGCGGCCGCCCGGCTCACTCACGGAAATGCTCCTCTATCATGCGCACGAGGTACAGGTTGTGGCTTTCGACCATGTTGAAGGCGATGCCCTTTTTCCCGAAGCGGCCCGTCCGCCCGATGCGGTGCAGGTAGGTCTCGAAGTCGGGCTGCTTCTTCAGGTTGGCGGGGAGGTTGAAGTTCACCACGATGGTGACCTGCTTCACGTCGATCCCTGCGAGGAAGGAAAGGGCGTCCGGCGSCCGCGAAGCACCGGGGCGCCCGCGTGCCCGCCCGCCGGCGGGGGCCGTACCTCTAGCGCAGACGTTGGTGGTGACGAGGACCTTCTCCTTGCCGTCGCGAAACCTCTGGATCACGTCGGCCCGYTGCTGCACCGTCAGCTCGGCCGTCAGCATGGCCACCCGGTGCCCGTCCTCGGTCATCTCCAGCGACAGCCACTCCGCCATCTTCCGTGTCTGGCCGGCCGGGAGAGGCAGGCGCTGGTAATCCTTCGGCAAGGCTCTCCCCCCCACCCCGCCCTCGCTCCGTGCCGTCCTCCCCGGCCCCCCTGCTCCTCCCGGGGCAGCCCCCACCCCGGGCGCCTCTGCGCAGGCAGAGCCTCAAAAAGAGGCAGGAAGGACGCGGAGCAGYGAGGAGCCCGGCTCGGCACGGGCGGCGCAAGCAGCCCGCCGCCGCTTCCCTTCGACGGTCCCCGCGGATGCTGCGCTGGTGCCATCTCCACCACTAAAACGGCTTTTGGGGCTTTTTTTTTCTCTTTTTTTTGGCGTTTGCTGCCCATAAACACCAGGCAAAGCCAAGGGGCCAGGGGGAACGCGGGGAAGCCGCCCTCCCTGCCGGCTCGGCCGTACGACAGCGGTAGCCCGGCGGGACAGGGCAGCCGCCGCTTTACCTGGCAGAAGATGATAGCCTGGCCGATGGTGATGCTGCCGTAGATGTTGCACAGGGCTCTGTACTTCTCCACGCGGCTCTCGCACACGAAGTAGTACTGCCTGATGGTGCTCAGGGCGAGCTCCTCCTGGCGCAGCTTTATTACGATGGGGTTGCTGATGAGCTGCGTCGCAAACTTCCACACCGCTTTCTTGAAGGTCGCGGAGAAGAGCAGCATCTGGCAGTCCTTGGGCAAAACCCTGGAGCGGCAGAAGGGCTCGTGAGCATCCCTGCAGCTGGCCAGAGATGTCAGGTTACATGGAAGAGTCTTAAATAAGTGACTTAAAACGGCTTTTTTTTTTTTTTGGTTCTGTTTTGTTTTGAAGGGGCAACCCAGGTCCCTGAACTAAGCAAAATCGGGAGCCTGCTGATAGGGGGAAGCTAATTTTCACTGCAGCAAACCTCCTCCACTGTTACAGTGTTTATTCAGCAGCTTTGGTGACTAATTTGGATGTTTCTTTTTCTTTCTTTCTTTCTTTTTTTTTTTTTTAACCGTGGGATTTAACCTTTGCCACCAACCAACTACTCGAAACCTCGCTGGCTTAGCTCAAGCTTGAGGCGAGCTGACCTCTGAATGCGAATGCTCTGGCTGGAGAAGCCCTGCGTGTCGATCATGATGTCGGCCTCGTCCAGCACGAACACGCTGATCTTCTTCAGGTTGAGCACTCGGCGTTTGAAGCACCAGTCCAGCACGGTCCCGGGGGTGCCGATGACGATCTGCTCCTCCAGCACGGTGCCGGGAGGAACTGCGGGAGACAGAGACAGCGCGTCAGGCCAGCTCCCGCGCAGGAGCAGCAGCAGGGATGTTTGCAACCAGCAGGGGGTGAGGAACCAGCAAGAAAAGGGTGAAGGAAGGAGTTTGGAAGGAGCCGGGGATCTTTATGGAGACTCCTCAGCAGGAAGCAGGGGGCGGATACACAGGCAAAAGTGGCACGTGCTTTCCCACAGGGGTGCAAAGCACCCCGCGGAGGGCCTGGTCGTTCGAGGCGCCGAGCGTTTACCCTGCGCTCACCTGCAGGAGCGATGTCTCCGCTGCGGGGCAGGACTCACCTCTATTTCCTTGGACAGCATAGGTAACTTTGATGTTAACACAGAACTGCCCCATCTTCTCGATCACGCGCCCGATCTGCAGGGCCAGCTCGAAGGTCGGAGCCAGGCAGAGGCACTTGGAGAAGGAAAAGGAGCCATGAGCAGCGAGCGCTCAGAGGCACAGGGCACTGCTAGGGCGAGAGGGACCGGGCAAACAACCCGAAATCGGAAAAGTGTGTGCGGGGGGATATATAAAAACCACCCAGCTTCTCYGAAAGGGGCCGGGCGACGGTGGCATTTGGAGGTGAGGAAGCTGGGAACGCAACCCAGCCGGAGGGGTTTGGGCRGCCAACAGTCGGTGTCACTCTTTTTGCCGGGGAAACGTGTTTCCGGGAGCGYGGTGCCCTTGGCTTCCGCGGCCAGCTTTAAAGCGCCAGGTTAAGTTACCTCGTCCCTTTGTGCTTAGAGACCTTAACCTGCGATAAGCAGCTCAGATAGATGATACCGAAATCTAGGGAAGAGACTCAGGTTAGCGCGGAAGCAACCAGAWACTCGCACCGTAAACCGAGCTATGGAAAAGCGCTGCTCAAGCGCCCGCGGCTCAAGCGCCTTTTAAATCCGGCCGCAAGTTCCCCCAGATTTAAATTCGGGATATGTAAACCTCGGCTCTACTTGCAGTTAGAAAGCAAAAAAAAAATCTCTGCTTTCAGCTGGCGGCTTCGTGGAGCACCAGGACTTGTAGCCCCCCCTCCCCGGGCAGACACGGCAAGGCCTCCAGGACCCCTTTCACCCCGCCGCCGCCGCCGTTACCTGCGGGTATCTCTCGGCAGCATTAACTCTGCTCAGCATGGCCAAGGCRAACGCTGCGGTTTTGCCCGTCCCCGACTGGCTCTGGGCGATGAGATTTTGGGGCCTGCAAGGCAAGCGGCGGCTCAGGCGCCCGGCCGGCGAGGCGCAGCCACCCGCCCACCCGCCCTCGCCGAGGCCTCGCGCCTTGTCCTCACGGGTGTGCCAGCATCATAGGCAGAGCCGTCTCCTGGATTTTGGAGGGCCGGTTGAAGCCCATGTTGTAAACGCCCCGCAGGAGCTCTTTTTTCCTGGAAAGGGAAAGCAGGGAAGCTGGGGGGGGCGCAGGGGAGGCGAGGCGGGCAGGAGGAGCGGGGCGTCCCCGCTCGCCGCCGCTGTGCACTCACAGGGGCAGCTCTTCGAAGGTTTTCACGGAGAAGAGAGGCGAGGAGGGGTCGCGCTGCAGCACCTCCACGTGATGGCTGGACTCCACGAGGGACGTGCGGATGAGCTTGTTCAGGAGGGAGCTTTCAGCCAGGTCCGCTGCGAGGAGGGCGGCAGGGAGCCACGTCGGCCGGGCACGGCCGGCTGGGCCGCAGCACCCGCTGGGTGCYGGGTTCCTCCCTCCCTCCCCCTAACTCGGCTGGCCCAGGCGCCGTGGGGCACCAGGACACGGCCGCCGGACCCACCTCTCTCCTCCTCTTCTTCCTCCTCCTCGTCGTCGTCGTCATCGTCGCTGGCATAGCCTGGCTCCCGCAGGGGAAGGAAAGGTGGCTGCTGAGCCCCATAGCCCTCAGCCAGCGCCTCCCACCCCACACACCCATCACCCGGACAGGGCCCGCTATGGGGCAGGTTGACAGGGCTCATAGGGCCCCATGGGGCATGAGGTCAGGATGCTATGGGGCAGGGGGCCAGGGCTCACAGGACACCATGGGGCAGCGGGATGGGATACTGGGGCGGGGGAACAGGGCTCACAGGGCCCCATGGGGCAGGGGGGTGGGATGCCATGGGGCAGGGACCAGGCCTGTTGTGGGGCAGGGGGACGGGATACCGTGGGGCAGGGGGCTGGGGCCCCACCAAGGGACAGGTGGGGAAGGGTGCTGGGCCGGCTGTGGGTCCGGGGGACAGGACTCTGTGGGGCAGGGGGCTGGGGCCCACCGTGGGGCGGCAGGGGGCCAGGATGCCGTGGGGTGGGGAGCCAGGCCTCCCATCGGGCAGGGGCCTGGGGCCCGCCATGCGGCAGGGGGAGCCAGGCCTGCCGTGGGACAGGGGGCTAAGGCCCACCGTGGGGCAGAGGGACCAGGAGGCTGTGGGGCTGGGGCCTGGG
>NW_028186853.1:25946-33230 GCF_003343005.1 Rhea americana | reverse complement strand
TGTGGGGGCGGGGCCAAGTCGGGCTGGGGCGGTGGGACCAGGTCACGTGGCGGGGCCGGGGCAGCCGCTTCCGGGGCGGATCCGGTACCGGCGGCACGGCGTGGCGTGGCGCGGAGGTAGGGCCGGGCCGGGCCGGGCCAGGCCTGCGCGCCGGGGTGGGGGCGTGCAGGGCTCACCCCTCCCCCCGCGCCCGCCTTGGAGTCACCCGCGGCCGTGGGGAAGGATCGCGGTGCGATTTTACACGGCGGGGGATTGGGGAGAATCGGGGCGGCTTTGGGGCTCCGCGGGGCCGCTGCTTTGCTGCCGTCCCATCGGGCTGCTCCCTGCTGCGTTGCTTGGGGGGGTCCTGAAGCCGTTCCGGGGGTGCCGCTGCCCCCGAGGCCCCCTTCTCGCCGGCGGGCCTCTCCCGCCGCTTCCTCGCGGATTCGGGGCGTTCCGGCACGCTCGGAGCCGGCAGGCGTCTGTCGGCAGGCGGCTGCGGTTTATTTGTAGCATGAGCTAAAAAAAACCAAAAACACCGAAACCTTATTTCTTCGTTTGTGAAGGGAATGACACGCTGCTGAGGGAGCCTTTGAAAGCAAGGACTAAACCTGACAGTGAGGAAGCTCCTTCCGTTTTCCCTTTTTTTCTTCTTTTTGCAGCAGGAAGCTGGTACAGAGTTTGCACTTACTAAAAGGGCCCCCGTAAATTCAAGGTATACGTGCGGAGCTGAACTGTTAGGGCTTCCGCATCGGGAAGACGGAGGGAATTTAGCTCGTGCACGTGTGACGCACGTGGCGTTTTTCCCTGCCTGTGTCCTGCAACGAAACTCTCCAAGCCAGCTCTGGACTCTGCTGTTTTCTGGTAGCTACTTCGTACGTTCTCCGTGTTGAAGGCTTTTTCTTGTAAGAACTGTGCATGTTTCACTTTTTGTTCTCCATCTGTCCCAAGGGCTGGATGAAAAGGGTTATTTTAACTTCATCCAGGACTTCAGTTTTAAAACAAGGTAAAATAAGGCAAGGGAAATTGAGCATTTATAGGTGCAAAGATATGTTTAGAATAATAGACACTTACTGTGAGTTTTGGGAGGATTTTGTGCCAAGTAGTATTTCTAAGTAATCCACAGAACAGATCTTTCCACATGCTTTATTAAAGAAACATATTGCTGAGAAACCATAAATAAAACGGCATTAATAGCTCACACAAGAATCCATCCAGAGGAATGGGAGCAATTAAATGTAAAAAAAAATCACCAGACTTGTTATACTAGTTGTTCTCTTGAGCATACAAGTCTTGTAAGTTGACTGGTTGTTCTTCGCTGTGCCTGCTTTCCATGCCTTCTGATAGAGTAGTTATTCAAAAGGAAGCTTTGTGCCTTAACGGGGAGGCAATGCCGTTTAACCAAGCCAACTGAATAAGGAGCTGGCTAAAGTTGTTTTATACCATCAGCAGCCCACGTGTGTAAACACAAGGGAGATTTTTTTCCAAATTGGTGGGGCCTGCAGAAGGGGAGAAAAAAAAAGGAGGATCTAGGAGAATGATAAGCACCTGAGTTAAGTGATAGTCCTGTGGATGGAAGAGGACTTTATGTAACTAGGAAGAGGAGCTTTTTCTGGGTATGAGGCCGTTTGCCAGGTCACAGCGCACCTCCCAGCGCAAAGCAGCTCTCTTTTTCTCAGTAGGCACTATGTAAGTGTTGGGGACGTAGATGTGCTGAGGCTTGCTCGGGAGGTCAGGCTTGTAGAGCATCTGTTCGCGAATGCCCCAACGCAGTTCTTTCCGCTGATCCTCCCCCGGTATTCGGAACATCTCCCAGTCTCGCTTGTATTCAAAATACTTGGCTACGCGGTCAGTTTTCCCACGGTTACGGCCTAGTTGCTCTAACCTTGGAGGAATAAAAGACCTTGGCTGTCCTGTCGCAGATGTGTCCTGCTGGGAAGAGGGAGAGCTCTGGCCCTGGAAGTCCCTAAGAAGGAAGGGGGGACTCTGCCGGTGGCGATAAAGCTCCAGGGAAGACTCGTCGAGGAAACTGCTGGTTGACTCAATTTCCCCCTCAGAGATGCTGTCTTCCAGATGGGTGCTGAGGTTAAGCAATTGCTGCTGCAGGTTCCAAACCTCGGGGTCGCTCTCAGCACTGCTCTCCGTTTCRCTGGCAACTGACTCGTCGGAGACCTCTACTCCTCCATCAGGTCTCCGCCTCAGCACTTTCCTTTTCATTACCGGTCTCCTGGTCCCTCTCGCTGCCCCAGAGGATGGCACGCAAGGCTCTGCCTGCTTGTGCCGTAACAGCACGGGAAGAGCGGGCCGGGCCCCAGAAGCCACGGAGGCTYTGCTGTAGGGATCGTACTGGGGAAGCGCCCAGGCTCCTCTCCGGCTATCRCCATCTCCTTGCTCAGCGTAGAGCTGGCTAAGAGCCAAAGCAGCCGCTCCCGCTAGCCGCTCTTCCTCGTTCAGAGCGGCCCATCTATACCTGTYGGGTCCCATCATCTCCTCCATGGAATCTGCTGAGCTGGACTGACTCTGCAAAGATGAACTGCAATTAATTTCTTTCAGTACATTTGAATTGGCTGAAGGCATATGAAGGAGGCTTTGTGAAGGCTAAYCTCTGCCTCTTGGCCACTGAGTAACTTCTCGAGTGTTTATTTAGCTTCCAGTTACTCAGATAGGGGTCTCAAAGGATTGATTATAATATTAATAATAGTTGCTGACCTTACTGGCACCGAGCAAAGGCTGTTTCCATACATCAAATACAAACACAGTAGAGCTATAATGCTCTCTTGTGCCTTGAAGCCCCCTCTGATGTGACTTCTAAATTTCTGCATGAAACTATACTAAAAGGAGTGACACTGTATATGAGATACTGATGGGATGATGGATAAACGTAAAGCACATTGTTTGCTCTCTGACTTTGTCAGTGTTGTGTGGATGAATTAATGGTTTTTCCCTTGTGCAAACAAATATGTTCTTCTTAAAACAGGTACCTAGTTGTGATTAAATCTAGGGACAACCAGGAGAGGATATTTTACTTCCACAGCTAAGGAAAAGGCTTTCTGCAGTATGTTTTTAGACCCTTACTTAGATGCCAGTCATCATAGCCTAAGGCAAAGCTGCAGACTGCTTGAGTCTTGCACTGTGCAGGTCCAGTTTATAGTAGGACTCAAGATCTGCTGCGTAAGGGACATTGTTTCCATTCAGTTCACAGGTTCTGGATATCTTTATTCCATCAAACGGGTTTGAAAAGCCAAGTTTTAATCGTGTAGCAGTGGTGCCATTACGAAATGTTAGAGCAGATGGCTCTGTAAGATGAATGACAGCAGTTAGCAGGCTGTCTGAAGTGTTGATACTAGCTGAGCACACTGTGAAAATGGAAACTATTCTGTGACAGTTCTGCACAGATAGCAAAAGGCTAGCTGAAAACGTGCTATCACTGTGCCTGGGCTGACAGAGTAGATTTGATGTTACAGCAGTAGCTGGAAGAAGATTAGTGATTAGAAGTGCAAAAGGGATTCACTGCATGGCCACTCCGTTGGCCATGCCCGTGTTCTGCTACGAACACCAACAGAAGTTTTAGGAAAGRAAAAATAAAATTATTCTGCAGATAGATCAGCTTAATTATTTTACAGAGGAAAGCCTGTAGCAAATGTATAATAAAAGCCACATAAAAATGCAGAAACCTAGATTTCTTCCTTTCTCTACAGATCCCAAGGAGCTCCCAGTAGCTAGTAAGACTACGAGGAATCCACTTGCTATGGCAGAYGAGAGTGTGGTTGCTGACCAAGCAAGACTCTTGAAGAGGGTGCAGGATCTGGAAGAGGAGGTGAAGAGGCTGCAGGAGAAACTCTTAGAGGGCAAGGAAGGTCCTAGCGTAAGAGATGCTCCCTCGGYGGCTGGGAAAGCCAGGAAACGCCAGCAACGGCCGTTTGATTTTAGCGCCTACGGCCGCAGGCACGTGGCACTGAAGATCGCCTACCTGGGCTGGGGATACCAAGGTTTTGCCAGCCAGGAGAACACCAGCAACACTATTGAAGAGAAAATGTTTGAAGCATTAAAGAAGACGCGGCTGGTAGATGACAGACAGACCTCCAATTATCACCGCTGTGGGCGGACGGACAAAGGAGTCAGTGCCTTTGGACAGGTCGGCATTTCCTTAGGCCATCCTGTTTTTCTGGATTTGTGGGCTTCARTGAGGGTGGCAGAGCTTGAGCTGGAGATGCTGTAAGGTTGCTGCTCAACAGGGATGAACCTAGTGCTAACTACAGGACAGTACAGCTTAGATTTGTTTTTAAAAGCCATCAATTTTTTGGTAATATGCAAGTGAGCATGGTAATGGTTTCTGGCATGTGGAATGATAATTTAATAGAGATTCGCAGTGCTTATTAGTACTGTTTTTTCAGGGGCTGGCTATGAGAGGATGAAATACACTTAAGGCTGCAGCTTCCTGAAATGAKACTAGCAATTAGAACAGCTTGGTGCTGCCAGAAAGGGGAGATGCCCCTTCCTCTGCGTATTCACTTGTTGCTTTTTCCTGTGCTGACTGCAGCACTTGGCAGACCCCTCGGAGCTGACTTAACTCACTAACCCAGCAAAAATAATAATTGGATCTCTTCCTGCGAAATGACGAAGTTAATTTGCTGTGCAGAAGGGTCTGAGGAGAACCACAGCGAGCGGAAGGGAGTGTGGGAGTGGGAGCTGGAGGGAGAGGAGCGAGGCATCCCACTTGGTGGCAAGGAGCCATTAGACTGGCTCAGTTGTTACGCCAAATCACAGCCTTCTTGCACAGCCACAAGCACTTTTAAGAGGCCTTTGTTTCAGGCCAGTCTCTCCCTCCTTCCCTCTCTGCTGCCTGTGGGGAGGAAACGGGCCGGGCGGTTTTACCTCGCAGCAGTTGTCTGCTCCAGTTCACAACACGAACCACACAATTTTCTGACCTAATATCAGGGCACAGACCTCCTTTTTTTTTCATGCCATTTAAAGTGCTTGTACAAGCACAGTGTTAGTATCTCACTTATCTTAAGCTTGTTCCCACACCAGGTTTCCCAGACAATCAGACCGTTACTGGGTTCAAGTCTYGATTTTCAGAAGAAAAAGCACATGTGTATCCTGAAAGCACTGATAAAAATTAAAGCCATTTAGAGACCGTGCTATGTAGGCAGTTTGCAACTTCCTCTGTTTTATTAAAGGAATCTATAGCATCTGCTAAGAACCTTAGCAGAGGCGCTTGCAGCTTTAGCTGCAGGAAAAAGTGGTAAGATAGACTCATTTAAGACACCTTCATCTGTAAGAGATCCTGAATTTATTTCAAACTGAAAGGCAGAGGTGTAGGAAGAGAGTTGGTCTTACAGGCTGAATAAGACCATCCATGTTTTAATCCTTCTTTTTTCCACACACACACCCAATTTTGCAGGTGATTTCCCTAGATCTCCGCTCAAACCTGTCGGAGGGGAAGAAACTAAATGGTCACCAGGGTGACTCGGAAGGCAAAGGCAGTAATTCTGAGGATGAGCTCCGCTACACCCATATTCTGAACAGGGTGCTCCCACCTGACATACGTGTGTTAGCCTGGGCCCCTGTAGAGCCTGACTTCAGCGCTAGATTCAGCTGTCTCAAGAGGACCTATCGCTACTTCTTCCCTTGTGCAGATCTGGATGTGGCCCTCATGCATGCCGCCGCCCAGAGATATGTGGGGACCCACGATTTCCGTAACTTGTGCAAAATGGATGTAGCCAATGGCGTAATCAACTTCCAAAGAACTATTCTTAGTGCACAAGTGACATGGGCGGATGGAGGAGCAGAAACTGGGCAGCGGGACCCTTTCCGACTGTGCCAGTTTGAAGTGACAGGACTGGCGTTCCTGTATCACCAAGTCCGCTGTATGATGGCAATCCTCTTCCTAATTGGACAGAGGATGGAGAATCCAGAGATTATTGATGAGCTTCTGGATGTAGAGAAGAACCCCCGAAAACCACAGTACAGGTACAAATAGCTTAGACAAACTCCCAGGCTGCTTTTGGCAGTGCTTGGGCAGAAGAGAGACTGCTGTGCATGAAGTGCTGCTGGCAAACTAATTTGTCAGCCTGTGAAGTAGTCTTTCACAATATGGAAGAAAGCTGCCAGTGGGCCTCTAAGCGATATCCTTGAGGATCTCATTTACTTTTTACCTCTTCGTTCTTGCAAAAGCAAACTGCAAGTTAGTGATGCTTTCACTCTTTGGGATCTGGCAAAACTAACCTTATGAACAACGCTCAAGTTTTTATCAAAAAAGGGGCTTCTGTACATGATAGCCCTGTCCTTAGCAGAAAGGACAAAGATTGACGTAGCGTTGTTAGCCTGGACCTGTATTAATCCATTGTAAGCCTTCTCGGTCGTAGCAGCTTTTCTCTAGCGTGGCTCCCCCTGTCCGAGCATCTTTAGGTAATGCCTTCTCTCCTTTTTCTAGCATGGCAGTGGAGTTTCCCCTGGTTCTGTACGACTGCGAGTTTGAAAACGTTCAGTGGCTCTATGACAGAGAAGTGCAGGAGTTCAACGTTACGCACCTACAGCAGCTCTGGGCCAACCACGCGGTCAAAACTCAAGTGTTACACAACATGTTACAAGGCCTAGATGCTGCTCCTGTGCCTACTGAAAAAGGTAAGGAATGGTTTTATGGCAGTACCTAGCTCACAGTTAGATAGGGGTAAGGGCTAACTTCTTTTAGAAAAAAAGAGGGGGGAGTAAACCATCAAAAAGGTTGTTCAATTCATTGCTATTTCTTCATTTATGTTACAGGTCCAGGAAACCCCAGTACTGTCCCTTGGGGAGAAATGAAACCTCCAGTCCATAATCAGGTCAGCAGCTTTGTAGAAGGSGTCAAAGCTCGCACTTACAAACCTTTACTAGACCGCCCCAAGTGTGAGGGCTTGGAGTCCCGCATCCATCACTTTGTGCAGCGGGGCCGTATTGAAATGCCGCAGGGCAGGGAAAGAGAGACCGCAGCGGGCCCAGAGCCTAAGAGAAGCCACGGCGATGCCGCGGAGAACGGCGATGCTGCAGAGCAAGCTCCCAAGCGGGTCTGCATAGACACTGAGTGACGACGCAGGTGATAAGTGTGGGGCCAGAAACAAGCTTGCCTCACCAAGAAGAAAAGTAGCTTTTGTAGCTTTTTTTCCTTCTTTTAAACGCAGTTTTGCATCAAGGGTTTTTATAAATTTCAGTAAATCCTATGAATGCTCTCAGGTGGTCTGCGGAGGTCTGGTCTACCTATGCCCTCGCCTGGGAGGGGGTTGTGGCACCTCAACGGCCTCCTCATCCCTTCTGGGGGGCCCAGCG
>NW_028186853.1:12605-25791 GCF_003343005.1 Rhea americana | reverse complement strand
GCTGTTCTCCTGTCCTCGCGCCGCGACCGTTAACGGCTGCCAACCGTCACCGGCGTTTAAACGGCGGGGCGGGGCCCGCCGCCATTGGGCGGCCCGCCTCTGAGGTCCGCCCTCCGCGGCGACTCCATTGGCCGCCGCTTGRCTGCCTGCCGCCCCCATTGGGCGGCCTCGCTGCGGCAGCGCTGCCGCCATTGGCCGTGCGCCCCGGCGGAAGGGGACGGAGAAGGGGAGGGAAGATGGCGGCGAGCGGCGGCGGGGTGCGGCTGTGGCGGCCGGCCGCAGCCCTGGGCCAGGCCGCGCGCGGGATCTGCCTGAGCGGGCGGGCGGCAGCGGTGCGGGCCGAGGAGCTGGCGGAGCGGCTGCGGGCGCAGAAGAGCGAGCGGGAGAAGCGCGAGGTGAGGGCGGCGCCGCGGGCCGGCGGCGGCGCTGAGGCGCGGGGACTACAGCTCCCGGCGCGCCCCGCGGGCGCGGAGCGGCGCTGCGAGCGGACTACAGCTCCCGGCATGCGCCGCGGCAGCGTGGGCGCCGCGCGGCGCCTGGACTACATCTCCCGGCGCCCCCCGCGGCGGCCGCCGGGGTCCCCCCTGCCCGCGGCGGYGGGCTGAGGTGGGTCGGGCGTGCGGGGCTGCAGCCCGGCCCAGGCCCGCGTCGTTCCCCGGSTCGGTGTGGGTGCTCTGCCCTTCCCTCTACCTCCCAGCCGGGACAGAGCATTGAGAACCCCCCTAAAAGCCGAGGARCTGCCCGCGCTGTCGGTGCTATTTGTTGTCTCAGACCTTACGGCCGTCCCTTCCTTCTGCGGCCTTGGCCTCCGCTCCTTGGGCCGCTGCCGGCAGGAACTGGGTGACGGCGTGATCGAGGTGTCGCCGCAGCCGGCGGCAGGCGTCGAGGCGGCCAGGCGAGGGGGGAGGCCCTGAAGCGGCCACCCCGCGCGCTGCCAAGCGAGGCCCCGCGGAGGTGGTTGTTGTGGTGGGACCCGGGGACGGCGCGTGGCCTTTGTCACCGTAGGAACCGACAGCATCACAGTCGTCCTCGGAATGCTGCCGGGAAGCGAGGAGCAGGTGGAAGGCGAGCGAGTTGTGTCAGGCCACGCGGGAGCTTTGCGCGGAAGCCAGGAGTTGAGCCRCAAAGCGATTCATCCTCCGCTGTGCGGGTTTTGCTCTTCCCGCAGATCCCCAAAGACCCGCTACAGAGACGGATCCAAGGACTTGCCGCGCTGAGCAAGCAGCTGCAGCGAGTCCACCCCAAYGTGCTGGCCAAAGTGCTCCGGCAGGGAGTCGTGTACCAAAATGATGAGGTCGTGGTGATCAATAAACCCTACGGCCTTCCCGTGCACGGTGAGGAAAAGCTGGTGGTGCCGTGCAGCGTTGGCGCTAACACCAGGGCACAAGCATCTCTTCCGTTGTCTTTCTTGTAGAGAAACCTCTGCTGATTTTCCTTCTCCCAAACTGTTGGGGATYGTGTAGCTTTAAGCGTTGCGAATGTAGTAAACGCTGCTGCTGAATTACTAGCTGCTGATTTAGAGTTTATGAGCYGCTGGAGACCATAGTGATCTCACGTGATCTGCACGGCGCAGGCTGTCRCTTTGATTTTAGAGTGTCATGAGCTGAAAAAGGACCTGGGTCTTGGGGGAATCTCCTATTTAACTGGAAAGGGGAAACTGGAAATGGCCCCAGGGTGCTGGCAGGGTATCTTCTGTCTCTTTTCTCATTACGATAAGATTTTTCCCCTCCAGCTTTGTGCTCCAAGAAGCATTATGGGCTGTTTGTCATCTTTGCCCCCGATCCCATATTGAGATGGCTTGAACAGTCTGTCTTGGAAATGGAACAGGTAGYGCAGCCCCTTTTAGCAATCACCGTTGAAAAAGACGGTGTAGGAATCCTAYCCTGTCGTGCCATCCCATCCTCTCGCCTTGCGGGCAGCTAATTTAAGGGCATGAAGGTACACGGAGAGATGAGTATCTGCTCTGATTGCTTTGCTCCTCCTGGCTTACGCAGGTGGCCCCGGGGTCAAGAACTGCATCACTGATGTGCTGCCCATTTTGGCCAAGATGCTGGAGAACATGAAAGCTGAGCCCTTGCACCTGTGTCACCGGCTGGACAAAGAGACCACAGGCGTGATGGTCCTGGCACGGAGCAAAGAGGCAGYGGAAAAGATCCGTCTCCTCTTCAAAACTCGACAGGTGGAGAAGATTTACTGGTAGGAGGGGTTTTGTGGGAGAAGTGTCTCTGAAGGGCCTGTAGGTTCGAGCAGAGTCTTTGCTTCTCCTGTGGTGGGGCTGGGTACAGGAGCAGGAGAGGAGTAGCTGGAGTGACTGAGGCTCTGCAGACCTTGGGTTTCTCCCYGCCAGGGCAATCAGTTTGGGGGACCCAGACCCCGCCGAGGGGGTTGTGGAGATCCCCATCATGGAGAAGGAGGTGCAGAGCCACCAGTCGCACTACAAGGTGAGCGCTCGGGCCCTTGGCCCCAGACRTCCGGGCTCCTCCGCTTCTCCTGCCTGCCCGTGAGCCCACCCTCTCGCTCTGCTCCAGATGACGCTGTCCCCGAACTACCGCCTGGCTCCCGAGGACGGGAAGGTGATGAAAATCCGCAAGAACCGCAATGCCGAAAGCGCTGTGACGCGGTACCGCGTCCTGGCTAGCTCTTCCGCCTGCTCTCTCCTGGAGCTCCAGCCCRTCACGGGTAAGGCCTGGCATCCGCRCTCAGGGCGCTGCTTCGTCGGCCCTGGCCGTGCTTTCTGCGTGGCTCCGCAGCCGAGCGGTGCTCAGAGCAGCCCTGGAAGCAGAGGCTAATCTTTAGACTTAAATCCTTTTGGACGAGTGGGAAGCTCTGGGCACCAGCTGCCTCTTGGCGATGGTTTGCTGCCACTCTCTGGTTGTCGGCGATCTCGGCACAGGATTATCCGGTGCCCTTCTGTGAGGGTTGCGTTGGCGTGTGCCGGGTGGGCAGCAGGCACGGAGCGGCGGCAGTGGTAACGTTTCTCCTCTCCCCACCCTTCCTCAGGAGTGAAGCACCAGATCCGGGTTCACCTGGCCTATGGCTTGGGGTGCCCCATCCTGGGGGATCACAAATACTCGCACTGGAGCAAGCTGGCGCCCCAGGTAGGGCTGGGCCCGCGCTGGCGGGGAGTCAGGGCAGGATACGGGGGCAGATGGAGCYTCCCAGCGTTTTGTGGCCTCCCCACCGCAGCAAAAGAGATCGGCTGGTGGGAGGCTTTTTGGCACTGTTCTCACCCCACTTTCTGTCCTCACTGCAGAAGCTTCCTGAAATCACCTTGAAGAGGCTGAAACTGGAGCAGACGAAGGCACGCCACCTCCCCCTCCACCTCCACGCCCGCCGGCTCTCCCTGCCCTTGGGCACCGGCGAGGACAAGTGTATAGACCTCGTGTGCAAACCACCCTCCTTCTTCAAAAACACGATGCTGAAGCTGAAGCTGGAGGTTCCTGAGGACTGAGAAGAGGCAGGACAAGCCTGGTACCGTGCCTCCCCGCATCTCCAGCTTGTGGTAGCTCTGGCTCCCGCCRTTTGGCAGTGGAGTCCGCCTTGGAGCCAGCAGCGTGATGAGAACTACAGTCTCTGCTGCTTGAGAGAGACCTTGTCCACTGGGTAACAAGTTTTGCTGGCTTCAAACCAGATAGTGGCATGTGTTTCCTGCCCAATTCAGTGCAGGAACGTGACTTATTTAGACAAACGAGGCTGGACAGAAAGCGGTCTCGCTGTCCGTGCTTCGGACTCATCTCTGAGCAATAAAGGATCCTGTTCCTGTCGTGCTGACGGTCCGTGTGCTCTCTGTGGTCAGGCCAGGAGCGTCTCGGGTCCTGAGCCGGTTTGATCGGCCCTGGGCGCTGTCCCTCCTGCGCCGGGTGCTCAGCCCTTCTGCTGCCGCAGGGCTCTCAAATTTGGAGACGCCTCCGTTCGAAAACCAAACGTGTTTTGGCAGTGGCTGTGGATTTGTTTGTTTGTTTGTTTGTTTTTGCCATGCTGAGAGACCTGCACAGAGCCACGGCATCGCGAGCAGTTCCTTGGCTTGGCCAAGCCTCTCCGGGACTCTCTCTGCTTGGCGCTGTGGGAGATGCCAGCACGGGGCTTTCCAGCTAGCCGATCTCTGCTCTGCAGCGGCGCTGAAGCCCTGCTTAGCGACAGGGCCCCGGGGTGGGGGTGGGGGATTTTTCCTCTCCCTGCCGCCCCCCCTGATTTCCATATCTCTTATTTTTGGATCCTGTTATCTGGATGCCTCTCCCTCTGAAGCTTGCCGCCTCGTCCCCGCTCTCGTGTGGGCTGGTGGTCCCTCGGAGCCAGGTTCCTTCCCCCGCGCGGCAAAGCCTCGCGCCGCCGCTGAGAGTGGGGCGAGGAGGGGGGGCGAGCGGAGAGATTGAGAAGCTGCAGTCCGGGGGAACCGGAGCTAAATTCTGCCCCCCCCCCCCCAAAAAAAAAACCAAAACCTCCCCCCAAAAATGCAACCTCGGTACACGAGGTGAAAATAGCTTGGGAGCCCCACGCCCCTGCAGCATGCTGCTAGAAATACATCTGCTTATGAGAGAGGCGAGTAAAACCACAAGGAGCCGGGCCACGAGGCGGGCGGCTGTGGCCGGGCAGGAATGCCGCCTTCTCGGCCGTTGCTGCGCTGCCCCGGTGCTCGGATGGCTCCTTTTATCCCCTATTTTGGGGGGTGCTATTTGTGTCTTCCCCGGGGAGAGGTTCCCCCCCTGTAATTATCAGTCGATTTAACTCATGGTCTAAGCTGTCGTTTGCAGCCGCCCAGTACGTAACGCTCGGCGAACGACTCCGTTGGCTCTACAGCGTCGCGCCTCAGACGGTCCCGGAGCCCCCAGCGGTAGCAGCCGTCTCCTCTTCGACGTGGGCCGGCCCGTGCCGCCGACCGCCAAGATGTCCCTCTCGCACACGGCCGCCGAGTACATGCTCTCCGACGCGCTGCTGCCRGATCCCGACGGCTCCCGGGCCAAGGGCCTGCGCCTGGAGCTGCCGAGCGACCGCGTGCTCAAGTTCGTCACCGTGGGGCTGCCGCTCTTCCTCGTCTCGCTGGCGTTCGCCCGCGAGTTCTCCGCGGGTGAGTCGCCGCGCTGGGGAAGGGGGACCGGGAGCCGGGCTCCGTCTGCGYGCCGCGGAGAGGCTCGGAGAGCTGCGGAAGGGTCTGGGCTCGTGCTTCGAGCACCGGCAGGTGCTGCCACCGAGCAGCCGTGGCGGCGAAGCCCTTAGGTTTGCACCATGGTGCAACGCAAAGACGGACGTGGACATCTGGAAATTCCCCCTCTTCTGTCTGGAGGGAATTAACTGCTTGCTGGTAAACATTTATTGATTAATTACTGCGAGCCAGGATGGTGCAGCAATAGGAATAGCAGTGCTGGGGGCTGCAGGGAGTTGTTTCGGAGCGGGAGGGCGCTGCCRTTCAGGTGGGATCTCCCGGAGCCAGGGCTGCTCCGGGAGGGTGAAGCCGTTGGCTTTCGCGGGCCGATGCGGTCGGCGGCGCTGGTGTTTTATTTTGAGTCGCGGGTGATCTCGCTCTTCTCTCTCTCCCCTCCACGTGCCCGGGGCGTTTTCGCTGTCCCCGTGTCCCCTGCAGGAGCCGGGCCAGCTCAGAGAGTGCGCTAACAGTGCTCGCCTTGATTGGGGTTTCTTTCCTCCCCCCCTCTGCCCCGGTTGATGGGAGCGAGCCTGCGATTGCAGCACACACAGGGTTTCTTTGATAACACAATCGGATGCGTCCCTGACCTCGAGCTAAATCCGGACTCGGCTGACTGTCTGCTGCTGCCCCTGGGGGTTTGGTTTCGCTCTGGTTTCTGGCCCATCTCCATTAATTCCCTTGCCACGGTCATGCTAAAAACGTGTGTGTGTGTGTGTGTGTGTGTGTTAGGAGAGCGATGGAAAAGTCCTCGCTCTGCAGCACTGTCCCACTAAGAGCCAGAAAATCCAGCAACGGAGAAGGGTGGCTACAAGACCGCTGTGAAACAGGCTTTTCTGCCCCGTTTCTGAGCGGTCCCTTATGTATATAAATATATACGTGCTTTCCGTGGGTGACACGTGTCCTGGCCGGACCTCTGAGACTGAGGTTTGTGGCCGTAGTTGCCTCCCGTCCAGGCGCTGGGCTCCGCGCCAGGGTGGACCTGCCCCTCCGGCCCCGGTGCCCGCGGGCGCTTGTCCCGTCGGGCTCCGACCCCGCTCTTCGTCCTAGGCTCGCAGATCAGCTGCTTCTCACCCTCCAACTTCACGGGGAAGCAGGCTGCCTACGTCGACACGGCCTGCTGGGAATCGCTCGTCCATCACGGCTTCGACGCCGAGGGACACGCCGTCGCCAAGTCCCTCTGGGCTCTCAAGGTACGGGGGTTTGGCTCGACGTGGGCACCTCTAAATGCTGCACCGCGGGATGCTTTATTGGCCRCTTGTCCCCTTGGCCCAGGTCTTCCCCTACTCGCTGCTCGTCGTTGCGGTGCTCATGTACCTGCCCTACCTGCTGTGGCGCTACGCGGCCATCCCTGCGCTCCACTCCGACCTCCTCTTCATCATCGATGAGCTGGACAAGTCCTACAACCGCTCYGTGCGCCTGGTGCAGCACATGAGGAAGGTCCAGCAGGCCAGCGCTGAGCCCGAGCGCTTCTGGGAGGAGTACGARAGGTGAGGCCACAGCGTGGGGGCACCCTGGGGTGCTCAAGAACCGGCTGCTGCATCACTCCGTGGCCCCTCTGCGTTGCTGCATTGGGGTTACGCCCTCACCTGGGACCTTCAGCGATGGAGGTGGCTCTAATGYCTTCTCTGCCCCCAGGGCCCGTGAGGAGAGATACTTTGAGTTCCCGTTGCTCGAGCGCTACCTCACCTGCAAACAGCGCTCCCACTCCCTGGTGTTCATCTACCTGCTGAGGAACCTGCTGCTGCTCTTGTTCTTGGCTGCCACCTGTCTCTACCTGGTCTTCCTCCACCTCAACATCTTCTTCCAGGATGAATTCAGCTGCTCCATCAAAACGGGGCTGCTCCAGGCCGAGGCCCATGTGCCSCCGCTCATCCCCTGCAAGCTGGCCTTCTTCTCCATCTTCCAGCTCATCAGCTTCTCCGTCGGCAGCGTCTATGTCCTCCTCGTGCCYGTCGTCATCTACAACGCCTTGCAGCTCTGCCAGTGGGACAAGGGGCTGCTCTCCGTCTACGAGATGCTGCCCGCCTTCGACCTCCTCAGCCGCAAGATGCTCACCTGCCCCATCAACGACCTCAACGTCATCCTGCTCTTCCTGCGGGCCAACATCTCCGAGTTGACGTCCTTCAGCCGCCTCAACGCCGTGAGTGCCCTGCGGGAAGCCACCTCCAACAAGCAGGACATCGATACCGTCATCGACTTCATGACACTGCTGGCTGGGCTGGAGACCACCAAGCCGAAATACCAGGCTTGCGCCCCGGAGGTCGACAGCACCGCGCAGCACTCCAACGGCGAGGCCCTGGGTAGGTCCTCGGGCACTTTTTTTGGTAGGGGCGGCAGCTTCGCTCTCTTCTGTCCCTCTCTTCTCCCTGCTCCTGCCACCTGATCCCAGCCCGGCTGGGTCCACCCACCATGGCCATTAACCCTTTGCTGGGACCTTAAGGTGGGGAAGAGCTGGGGCTGGGGTGGAAGGTTGCTGCCGGCTCGGCCTCCCCCCACACTTCACAGCTGGGGATGGGTGCTGGCAAGCCGGGGCTGTGCCGATACCCGGAGCCGGTGCGTGGGCAGGGGTTGCTATAGGAACGGTTTTGCCGAGAAACGGGAGAGCTGCCGCCTTGAGCCCTATTTTTGGCAGAGAAAAGAGCCTGGCCCCAGGCTCAGGGTGGGAAGGGGGCGGGTGGGACGCTGCTCGAGCCCCTGGGTGCTGGTATATTGGTGGTAGCAGCGAAGGATGCTGTGAGGCCGGCTCGCGCCACGGCCTCCGCAGGTATCTGTACCCCACCAGGGATTGCCGTTCTCCCCGGCGAGATTTTGGGAGCCGGGGTGGGGTGGGGGGGGGACACTTCACACGGCTCCCTGCCCCGTGCAGCTGCGGCTTCCAGGCTCTGCCAGACAGCTAAGCTCTCGCAGGGCTGGAGCCGGGACGCCTGGGCACCTTTCCTGAGGTCTGTGGGGCTTCTTTTTTTTTTTTTTTTTTTCCTTAAAAAGATGGATTGAGCTAGATTTAGCACCCGTGTTGTCACAGCAACCACAGGGCTAGTGTGCCTGGCTCTTTGGCTAGTGGCACACCGGCAGAGAAAGCCCCAGAGGTCCCGTCCAAGCTCGCTCCACCACCCAGCTTTAATACTCTCCTTTCCCTCCTGCACAGAGATGAAACCCAGGGCAGAAGCCAAGGAAAAAGCCGCCAGGGACTCGCTCGGCTCCGCCTGACTCCGGCGACCTGCGGTGGCCAAGCGCAACCCGAGCTCCGTGCGGCCCGTTTGGGATCCGGTTTGCCCCCTTTCCCCGGTGCTGGCGTCGCTTGAACGCATTAAACTCGGGTGGTGTCTGTAACGCACGGCTCCAGTGTCGGCACCCAGCGTCGCTGCTGGGTCTTGAGATCTTTCTTTACGTACAGAGTTAAAGGGATGGAGGTCTGAGCCCTTCATCTCTGGCAAAAAAAGCATTTTTTAAAAAAAATCACCTTTCTGTGCAGAAACTCTCGGCTGTCTCATTCAGAGCGTTGGGTGCCACGGAGTGCCCGATTTCACAAAACCGGGGGGAATGGGGGCCAAGGGGCCAYGTGGGAACAGCCCAGCCCTGGAGGGAAAAGGCCCAAAGAATTACACAAACCTTTATTAAACGAGGCTTCCTGCACCTACGGCACTCGCTACGCTAACGAAGCGCCTTGCCCCGTGTGAATCGCTGCCCTGGCCCCAGTGTAGGCCATGTCTGACCGAAGTTATTTTTTGGGGGGGGGGGATTTTCACCCAACGGCTGGGGGCTGGTTTAGGATCCTACGYGCAGCTGGGCAGGGGGAAGCAGCAGTTCAGCCCTCGCCCTGCTCCGGGACCAGCTCTGCTGGGACCACGCCGGCAGGAGCAGCAGCAGCAGCGAAGAGGCAGATCCGTAGCAGTGGAGGCTTTCAAAGCCACTCTCTGACTTCAAGGGCTGAGAGCTGCTTAATTAGGAGGCTTCATTAAGCAAATAGGCCCCCTCCTCCTCGAGGTGGAAAGCGCTAACCGCGGCGCCGCCGCGTAGCCCGGGGTTGCTTGCACAAAGGCTGGGTGAAGCCGGAGCTGCAGGGGGAAGCGGGACAGTTTGGGATGCAAGAGGGCTGGGTGCCCTCGCTCACATTCCCCCTGGGAAAACCAGGGGCAGGTGCAGGGATGTGGAGAAAGGCYCCCGGCTCCCCGGGAGCGCGTCTGTGCGGAAGGGCGGCGCGGGCAGGCCCTGGCCGTTGTACAGGGCGCACGCCTGGTACTCGCACGGCCACTCGGCCCAGGCGTAGCGCAAGCCCAGCGCCGGGGCCCYGCACCCGGCGAGGGTCAGCGTCACCCTCCGGGACTCCACGGCCACCACGGGTGCCGGCACCCACTGGCATGGCGCCAGTGGGAGCTGGCTGGAGCAGCAGACCTGGAGGAGGGAAAGGAGGAGAAGCCTCCATCACYGTGAGCTCCCTTTCTCCCACCCCTGCCTCCTTCCCGCTGCTTCGTCCCCATCCTGGTAGTTTTCCGGGCTTCGTGATGAAATTTTGGGGTTCAAAGAGCAGCAAAAGAAGCGCTGGTGCCATTGCTGCTCCTCACCTCGAAGGCRCGCTCAACCCTCCGGCGCCACACAAGCTCCTGGTTGTAGGTGACATTGAGCAGGTCCCCGGTCGCGTCCCCAGTGGCCCGCGTCGGGTAGGGCCCCTGGAAAACCAGGCCTTTCTCCCCGTACGCCACGGCCCTGGCGCCCAGGAGCAGCCGGCGGGCCACGCTCTGCTTGTCCCGGGGGTGGATGCTGCCGAGGAAGAGGAGGAAGGTAGGCCCAGTCCCTCCGCCGCAGCCCAGCAGCCGCTCCGCGGGGCCTCACCTGCCGTAGGGAGAGCGCTCGTCGCCCAGGTCCGCGGCCACGGCCATGAAGGTGCGCGGCATCCTGGGGTTGGGCGCGAAGCCCACGTCGGCCGTCTGGTGCCAGCGGAGGCGGGCGAAGCCGTCGTCCGGGCTCTGCCGGCGGTACGGGGCCAGCTGCGAGGCAGGAAGAGCCAGGGAAGCGCCAGAGCCCTTCCTGCGCCTGGCGCCTCCTCGCCCTGCGCTTCTGCTCCACCGCTGCCGAGGTGGCGGAGGGGAACCCCGGGGGCTCGGCCTGAAACGGGCTCGGACCCCCCCCCAACCCCGCCGCTACCGCCGCCACGGCGGAGCGCTCGCCTCACCTGCACGAAGCCGAAGGGCAGCAGCGGCTCCGTCTGCCCCGCGGAGCCGGCGTGGAAAGCCTGGCGCCAGTCGGCGACGAGCGCAGGGAAGGTGCAGTTGTAGAGGTCRGTGTGCACGAAGGCGTTGGCCTCGCCTGCAGCGAGAGCCGGGACGGCAGAGGGGAGGGGAAAGAAAAACAAAAAAGCTGCTGAGAACCGAGCCGGCGAGCGGCCAYGCCGCAGCCGGAGGGGCCTTACCCTGGTACCAGGCGATGCCGCGCAGCGTCACGTTGAGCAGGGGGTGGATCATGGCGTTCCAGAGCACGGAAGGCGCCTGTGGCCCTGAGAGATGCTCGTGAGGGGAGAACCTGAAAAAAAAATAATAACCAAAACATAAAAACAAGGCAGAGCTGGAGGGTGGCAGATCCCCCATAGAATATCTGGGGGGCTCCGCTGGCACTTCGAGCGTCTCGGGCACCAGCACGCTTGCAGAGTTACAGCGAGGCAGCCGCAAGCYGGGAGCGCTTGGCTGCATCTCTCCCACCTCCCTGCCCTTTTCCTGCTGGGATGTGCCCTAGGCTCTCGGCCCAGGAGGGAAGCTTTTCCCTGAGCAGGTGAAAAATCCGCGCTCTGATGACTCCGTTGAAGGCAGCTCGAGGGACGGGGAAGCGAAGGACGAGCCAAGAGCGCGGTAGGCGCGCGGACGCTCCGGGGGGTGGCCTGGCGCAGAGCCGGGGGGCCTTTCCGCGCGATCTTCTCCCACCTTGCCGCATCCTCCTGGAGGCCGCACGCCTGCAGAACCCTCGGCGAGGACCAGGCCTCGATGGGGGTGCCGCCCCAGGCGGACTCCAGCAGCCCCACGGGGTACCGCAGCGTCTCRTAGAGGTAGCGTCCGAAGAGCCAGCACAGAGCTGAGAAGTAAGTGAAGTTGCCGTGGCCCAGGATTCCTGTTGGAGGAGCAGCAGGCTGCAGGTCCCCAAACACAAGGTGGTGGGGGGGGGAGAAAAGAGGAGGGTGGCAAGGCCATTTCCAAGGCTTTTCCGGARGCAGATGGTACTCACCAGCCGTGGGGACGGACCACGGCACGTCGACCCGCGCGAGGTCCTCCAGCTCCGTGTCGGAGCGCGCGGGAGCCGTGGCAAACACGCGGACGTAAGGGTAGYGAGCGGCCGCCGCGAGTTCCTTGCTGGCGTTGATGACCTAGGAAGCAGGACAAGGCCGTGAGCCCGAGAGGCCTTTTCCCCGTGCTGGGAATGGGGCTCACCCGAGCTGGCAGCGTGCTGCCCCGACTCTGCGGCACGGYGGGTGGGTGTCACCTGCAGGACGGTCATCGCCATGTTACTCTGGCCGCTGCAGAGCCAGACGTCCCCGAAGTAGATGTCCTGCAGCGTCAGGTTCTCTGAGCGCTGCTCCGCCATCAGGGCGTAAGGGCCGCCGTGAGCCATGGGATCCAGGATGACTTTCCACGTTCCCGAGGGCTCTGAAAGGGAAAAGGACGCTTCCTGGAGTCCCACGAAGGCTTCAGGAGCCTCACGAAAGGGATGGATAAGCAGCTGGTGATGGAGATAAGCATTTAATGAAGGAAAACTTCCCTGTTCGGAGGCAGCCCTGGGAAATGGGCAAGTACGTTTGGATAAGGAACCTTTCCGCATTCAGAGGGTCTCTCCTTTCGCAGAAAAGCGGGGGTTAAAACAACAACAAAAAACTAACTAAATAAAATAAATCTCCAAGACAAATGTGTGTCAGAGCAGAAGCTGCCAGGTGGAGCAGGATTAGAGAAGCAGCTTGGCGGGTGTGACACCGAGATGTCTCCAGCTAATTTTAGAGGTGCAGAACTGAGGCACAAAGAAACTCCGCTCGAGCCTAAGGCAGATTTTTCCAGCCCAGTCAGGAGCAGATCCCGTGGGTTTATCCAGAACGGCTGCCCCTGACTCAGGGCAGAGGAGCAGCCAAGTGCTGGGGGCAGAGGCAGCGGGCGCAGACCTCCCACGCACRGTATCTGAGATACCTTCGGGGCCCTCCAAGGCGCTGGAAAGGCCGTGCTCACAGAGGCAGCGCCCTTTAGGGCTTACGGATAACAGGATCCTCTGAGGGAGACACATCCCCCCCCCMAAAAAAAATAAATAAAAGCCAGGATTGCTCCAGAGGTTTTCCCAGTGATTGCTTTAACAAGGAGAGAAGCTCCAYCCGTGTCCTCCCTCCCGCAGCCTGGCGACTGGGCTCCATCACCCGCTCTAGATCAGCCAACCCTGAGCCGATTTCTTTTATTAGTAGTAGTAGTTTCCCCCCCCCCCCTTAAAAGTGAGGGGCCGGGACTCACCTTTAACTTGCGCCATCTTCTTCATGATGACGGCACCGTCCCGGGCGAGCGAGAGGGCGACRGCGGCACCCGGCTGCCCGTAGCCCCACACCACGGCGCCCGCCGGCTCCWTCTGCAGCACCATGTGGTCCGTGTAATAGGAGGCGAAGCGAAGCGTCGCCCCTGGGACGGCGGAACGAAAACGGCGYGGAAACCCCTCAAAAACCCACCCTGGGCAGCCCGGGGACAGCACCGCTAAGCGTCGATAACGTCATTCAGAGAGGCGGGAAACAACGAAAATCGTGTTACGGCACAGCCGCGYGGCCTCCAGCTCCCTCCCGGGCACAGATCAGCCGACCAGAGCACCTCCGGCGCCCGAGCTGTTCATAAATACGCTCACCAGGGTTTTTTTTTTCCCCCCTGCTGTGAACAGGGCTSGGCCGTGGGTGTGCAAAAGCAGGGAGAAGGCACCAGAGTGGCTCCATGGCGGGCTCCGGCCTCCTGCTCCCCGCTCCCTCCCACCGTCCCCCCCCGGGACCCTCACCTGCCGCCCCGGCCAGCAGCAGCAGGCACATCGCCGGCACCGCCGCCATCCTCC
>NW_028186853.1:10592-11823 GCF_003343005.1 Rhea americana | reverse complement strand
GGCTCTGTCCCCGCAGGCGAGGCAGAGCATGGCTATCCCCTTCTCCAACACCCACCTGCGTGTCCCCGCCGGCTTCAGGAACCTGCTGGAAGGGCTGGCGCGGGAGGTGCTGCGGGCCCAGCCCCAGGATGTGGTGGGCTTCGCCGCCGAGCACTTCCAGGCGCTGCTCGAGGAGCGAGAGCGTGAGTGGCGCTGCCGTGCAGCCCCCTGGTGCCAGCAACCCCCCGCCCCAGGGCTGCCCTGCGCCCTCATCCCGGGGGAAGTGGGGCCTGCCCGTGGTGCCCATCTGCCATGGCGTCGGGCCTGCAGAGCCTGCCCCTCCCAAGGGGGATCAGGCCTGCCCCATGGCGCCCATCTACCGTGGCATCAGGCCTGAAAAGTGTGCCCATCCCAAGGGGGATCAGGCCTGCCCCGCGGCGCCCATCTGCTGTGGCATCAGGCCTGCACAGCCTGCCCATTCGAAGGGGGATCAGGCCTGCCCTGTGGCGCCCATCTGCTGTGGCATTAGGCCTGCACAGTGTGCCCATCCCAAGGGGGATCAGGCCTGCCCCGTGGCGCCCATCTCCTGCGGCATCAGGCCTGCGGAGCCTGCCCATCTGAAGGGGGGATCGAGCCTGCCCCATGGAGCCCCTCTCCCATGGTGTCAGGCCTGTGGAGCCTGCCCCATCCCAAAGGGCGGGCGGAATATCAGGCCTGTGCYGCTGCGCGGGGAAGTTGGGGGTGGGTGGGTGGAGGGGGCCCATCTCCCGCGGCGTCGGGGCGCGACTCCGACGGGAGCCTCCGCGCCTTTCCGCAGGCGGCCGGGCCGACCCGGCCGAGTGGGGCGCCCGCCTCGAAGACGTCTTCTACAACGAGCCGCCTTGCCGGGTAGGGGCTCCRGCGGCGGCGGGGGGAGACGGGGGCTCCGCTCGCGGCCCCTTCCCTAACTCCCCCCCCTGCCRCCGCACACCGCTCGTCTCCCCGTTTTCCCGCAGGACGAGGAGGAGCCGGCGCCGGAGGAGCTGCCGCTGGGTGAGGAAGAGCTGGAAAAAAGGCGACGAGCAGCCGTCAAAATCCAGGCCGCCTACAGGGGTTTCCGGGCCCGCCGGGAGGCGAARCAGCTGAGAGAGGCCGTTTCGCAGGAAAGCTGGGCTTGAGCGCCGGCTGCGCCGATTAAACGACGGATTTTCTTTTTTTTCCCCCCTCGAAAACACCCCCCCACACTTAAAAAATAAAAATAATAATAAAAAAA
>NW_028186853.1:6603-9262 GCF_003343005.1 Rhea americana | reverse complement strand
TTTTTTTTTCCCGGAGACCCGGCAAGTCGCCGTCGAGAAACGTTGAATTTTGCGTTTCCTTCCCCYGTTGCCGGCGCCCGCCGCCGTGGCCGGGTGCCGGAGCGGGGCGCCGGGAGCGCGRGATGCATCCCGAGGCTCTAAAAAGGGAAGGGGGATTGGTCTGCGGGCTAAAAAAAATAAGGATTTTTTTTTTTTTTAAGGCTGAGCGGCGCAGCCTGTGTTTAGAAGCTGGAAAGAGGATTTTTGAGAGCAGATCGGCGCTGGGAGAGGAGCTATTTTTTTCCTGGCGCTGGTGGGAAGAGGTGGCATTTGCAGTACTTAGAAACCGGCTCTGCCAGGGAGAGCGGGTGCGAACGGCTCCGGCGAGATTCGAGGGATGCTTGAAAAGCAGCCTGTTCCCGCGAGCGGAGCCCGCTGCTCCCGCCGCAGAGCCGCCAGGGACAAAAAAAAAAAAGAAAAAGAAATAAAATAAAATAAAAATTCCTCGTCTCCGGGCTCGGAGAAAGCTCTCGCTGCCTCCGCGCCTGGCCCAGGTGCTGGGAGCTGAGTCTTCCCGCTGCTTTCGGGGCTGATTTTGGTGCTCGGCAGCTTGGTCGGAGGGTATTTGTCGAGGTCCGTCCCCGATCCACCCGGACCGTCCCGTTGCACCTGGGAGCTGTCGATGGGAACGTTGAGATGTGGAGGGATGGGGTGGGAATGGGACCGGCCAGGTTCGGATGCCCCGCAGGGAGCTGGAGGGGGATAGCGGAAAGGTAGGGACTGATGGCATGACGTGAACCTGGGCAGCGACGGGCTCGGGGCAGCAAGAGGGATGGTGACAGGGATGGGGATGGGGATGGTGGTGGTGATGGGGATGGAGACAGTGATGGGGATGAGGATGGGGTAATGGGGATGGGGATGGAGGCAGTGACAGGGATGGTGACAGGGTGATGGGGATGGAGATGGGGATGGGGATAGAAACGGTTTGGGGATGGTGGTGGTGATGGGAATGATGATGGAGACAGTGATGGGGATGGAGATGGGGACAGTAATGGTGATGGGGATGGAGATGGTGGTAGTGATGATGGGGATGGTGGTGGGGATGGGTTTGGGCAGTGATCTAGATGAGGGTGGGAATAGGGTTGGTAATGGGCATGTGGACGGATAAGGTGATGATGAGGAAGATGGAGATCATGAGGGGGCTGCTGACAGTGGAAAGGAGGTGATGGGCATGGAGATGGTGATGGTGACAGCAATGGGAATGGGAATCATGATAGGGATGGGATAGTGACAGTTGTGGGGAGTTATGGTGCTGGACATGGGGAGGGCAACAACAACAGGGCTGGGGATGGCTGCGATGACGGGGATCATGTTGGGAATGGGATGGTGACAATGGTGAGGACRTGTTGGTGATGGGCATGGGGATGGTGATGGCGACAGTGATGGGGATGGCGATGATGTTGGGGGTGGTGATGGGAATGGTGGTGGTGATGCTGGTAGGGATGGAGATGGCAAAGGGGCAGGCTGAAGCCATCAGATGCCCTGAGAAGGAGCATCTTGATGGCCTCTTACCAGCAGCCAAAGAGGGATGAGAAGCCACATCCAAAGCTCGGCTGGGACTCAGATCTGCTTTGCCCCCTCTGGGTCRGTGCTACAAGGGGATGAAACCAGGAGTGGGGCAAGACAGGATGGGACGGCTGCTGCCCGAGCGGCAGGAGCATGATGTCTGTGTCCCTGGGGAGCGTTTCGGAGCAGGACGGAGCCAGCATCGGCACGCGGAGCTGGCGAGTTATGCAGTTGCTTAGCAACTCCCAAGCCTGGTTTCAGAGGCGAGCGAGGGAAGACGGCGGTGGCGAGCTCCAGGATGGAGAYGGGCATCGTGTCCCTCGTGCTGGGGGCCAAACATCTCGCCCTTGGGCCGTGCACCTTGCCCTTGGGCTGCGTGTTGCACCCTGGGGTTGTGAATCTTGGTCCTGGACCATGCAGCTCACCCCAGGACCAAGCAGCTCACCCTGGGACTGTGCATSTCACCCCAGGGCCATGCGTCTCATCCAAGTCCATGCATCTCACCCCAGGACCATGCGTCTTGCCCCACRACCATGCATCTCACTCTGGAGTTGTGCATCTCACTCTAGGGCCATGCATCTCGCTGTGGGGCCATGCATCTCACCCCAAACCATGCATCTTGGTCCAGGACCATGCTGCTCACCCTGGGACCATGCATCTCACCCTGGGATCATGCATCTCACCCTGGAGTCGTGCATCTCACCCCAAAACCATGCATCTTGGTCCAGGGCCATGCTTCTCACCCTGGGACCATGCATCTTGCCCCAGGGCTGTGCATCTCACCCTGGAGTTGTGCATCTCACTCCAGGACCATGCATCTTGCCCCAGGAACGTGCATCTTGCCCCAGGGCCGTCCATCTCACCCTGGAGTTGTGTGCCTCACCCCGGGATCGTGCATCTTGCCCCAGGACCGTGCATCCTGCCCCACCAGCCCTGCGGGGCTCCCAGGCTCCGCCGCAGCTGCGGCGCTCCGAGGACGAAAGYTGGCTTCGGAAGCAGCCCGTCTCCAAGCAGAGCGGTGCAGGGGGCTGGAAAAATGCTCCGGGCCATTTTTTGCACATCTCCTTTTACTAGGAACCCCCTGAAGTTTGGGGGATCGAGTGCTCCCAGTGAG
>NW_028186853.1:3096-4498 GCF_003343005.1 Rhea americana | reverse complement strand
GAGAAGCTGAGATTTATTGCGGAGCGGGGCCGATTTGGGAGCTTCCCTCTTTCTCTCTCTCCTCTCTCTCCCCCCCCCCCAACTCCTCCTTCAAATTCCCGGCTCCGTTCGCAGGAGGGAGCGTGCACGAAGCTGGACGAGGACATCCTGGACATCCCGCTGGACGACCCCGACGCCAACGCGGCCGCCGCCAAGATCCAGGCCAGTTTCCGCGGCCACATGACTCGGAAGAAGATAAAAGGCGGCGAGATCGAGCGGAAAAGCAAGGACGCCGAGTGCGCCAACAGCACCCGCGCGGGCGACCTCCGCAACGGCGACTAGCCGGCCCGGGTGAGCACCCCGTTTCGGGTTAAAAATTCCTTTTTTTTTTTTTGACACTCAAATTCCTCCTCCTTTCCAGGCTCCTCTTTTTTTTCCCCCCTTCTTTTCTCTCCCCGCAGCCTCTGCACCCTCCCGAGTCGGGATGGTTTCGAAGCAGCCGCGAGCAGCTTTCCCGCGGGGGCGTCGGAGCCCACRGCAAGCGGGAAAGGATTCGGGATTTCTTCCCCCCCCTCCTCCTTTCTTTTATTTTATTTATTTTATTACTATTATTATTWTTTTTTGGCATGCCTCCGCCCTGCCTTGCCCTAATTTCGCGCGCGTGCCGGAGGGAGCCAGCCCRGGAACGGCGCGCGAAGCCCTAGATTTCGGAGCGGCGGCTCTCCCTTGGCAACGCCGCCCCGGCCGGCTCGCCTCGGCACATGCTATTTTTAAAAACTCTGTGTCACAGTCTCCCGGCAGGAGAAGGGAAATTGAAGAGCGCCCACGGCGAGCCCCGGGCGAGGGGGCCGGGGGGTGCCGGGGTGCCAACCCGCGATCCGGTGCTTCCCGGCGACGCCGGGGCCCGGAGGCAGCGGAGCTGCGATTTTTTTTTCCGGGGATGTAGCCGGGATGGGAAGCGGGAGCAGCCAGGAGCTGGTGTTACCCCAAAATCAGGGGCCGGTTGCCCCTGGTGGTGATGGGTGGGGGGCCAGGCTGGCTGGGTGCAGGCAGGGTGCAGGCAGACGCAGGGTGCGCACAGGGGTGCAGGCTGCAGGTACAGGTGCAGGTGCAGGCAAGAACTGGGTGCAAGAAAAGGGTGCAGGCAGGGGTGTGGGCAGAAACAGGGTGCAGGCAGGGGTAGGGTGCAGGCAGAGATGCAGGGAGGGGTGTGGGCAGAAACAGGGTGCAGGCAGGGTAAAGGCAGGGGCAGGGTGCGCACAGGGGTGCAGGCAGGGTGCAGGCAGGTGCAGGCAGGAGCAGGGTGCGCACGGGGTGCAGGCAGGGTGCAGGCAGGATCAAGGTGTGCACAGGGGTGCAGGCAGGAGCAGGGTGCGCACAGGGGTGCAGGCAGGGTGCAGGCAGGGTGCAGGCAGGAGCAGGG
>NW_028186853.1:0-1197 GCF_003343005.1 Rhea americana | reverse complement strand
GCCGTCCCGCGGCTGCGAGGCAGGCGGCGTGGCACCGCTGGCGGGCGCGCGACGGCCGCCGCGATGTCGTGCGGGCGTGAACTGGCTAGTGTGACGCTCCTGAGGGACGTGCGAGGGCCGCCACGATGGCGCACGGGTGGATCCTGGGTCATCCAGCAACACTGATGGACGTGTGATGGCCGCCGTGATGTCGTATACGTGTGAGTCAGCTGGTGTGACGTCATTGATGGACATGTGATAGCCACCATGAGGTTACACTGGTGTGACATCACCGATGGACGTGTGATATCACACATGAGGGTCTTGGATGATCCAGCATCACTGACGGACATGTGAAGGCCACCATGATGTCCATAGGTGTGAGTCAGCTGGCGTGACATCACCGATGGAGGTGTGATGGCTGGTGTGATGTCATGGAGGTGGGTCTTGGGTCATCCAATGTCACTGATGGACATGTGAAGGCCACCATGATGTCCATAGGTGTGAGTCAGCTGGCGTGACATCACCGATGGAGTTGTGATGGCTGGTGCGATGTCATGGAGGTGGGTCTTGGGTCATCCAACATCACTGATGGACATGTGAAGGCCACCATGATGTCCATAGGTGTGAGTCAGCTGGTGTGAGATCACCGATGGAGGCGTGATGGTTGGTATGATGTCATGGAGGTGGGTCTTGGGTCATCCAACACCACTGATGGACATGTGATGGCCACCACCACGTCATGTAGGTGTGAGTGAGCTGGTGTGACACCACCGATGGACACACGATGGCCATGGTGATGTGACACAGGCGCAAGGGAGCTGGTGTGACACCACTGATGGATGGGTGATGGCTGGTGTGACGCCACCCACGTGGGTCTTGGGTTGTCCAACCTCCCTGCTGTCACACAGGCGTCAGTCGGCCGTACAGGCGCCGGGCCCGAGTGACGGCACGGGGCCGGCAGCGGGAGGGGGGGTAGCTCCCTAAAACCAGCACCCCCCAAGGACGCCGAGAGCTCTGGGCGCCCCGAGACGACGGCTCCATCCAAGACCAACCCCCCCCAGCCCCAAACGCTTTTAATGCTTTTATGAAAAATACCACATTTTACATCATATATTAAAAAAAAACAAACAAAAGAAAAAAAAATACACAGGAAACCTCCGCCCTCGCCTGGGGGCTGCACGAGCCGTTAGTATCCTACAACTAACCCCCCCCCCC
>NW_028186852.1:0-40527 GCF_003343005.1 Rhea americana | reverse complement strand
CAGGGTGCGGATGAGGTGGTGCAGACCCTCAATTGTTACATGGGGGACATCCTGGAGGGTAAGTGCTGTCCCACAGGGGTGCGTGGCACTGGGCTGTGAGAACAGAGAGCGGCTGGGCAGCCTGCCACTGCCTCCTTGTGCAAGGCCCAGGTGCAGCGCTGCTTCTGCTTTCTTTTGTGTGCAGAGTTGCTGGCTTTTGGAGGGGACGTCCTCAAGTTCACAGGTCTGTATGTGAAGGAGAGCCGCAGCCTGGTGTGCTGCAGCTGCCGGGGAGCACTGGAGAGAGGGGAAACAGAGGCGGGAGGCGGCCGAGCCCAGAGGGGTGGCTGTGTTGTCAGCCCGGTGCTCGGGGGAGCTGCCGTGCGGGGCGCCAAGCTGGGAGCTGCAGCGGAACGGCGATGTGGTGCAGGTGTCGGGCAGCGCGGGAGCTCAGGGCACGCGGCAGCACATGAGAAAGGAGGGGGCTTGAGAGAGGCCTCGTGTCTGTGTGCTGAGTGGGACTGGCTTGGGGGATGTCCGGGTTCCTGCAGCCCCCCGTGCTCCCTCTTGCGCTGCCAGCGTGGCTGTTGTCGCAGCTGGCCCGCACGTGGGGAAGGTGGCCCTGTGCCCAGGGTACTGCAGGTGAGGAGGGTGCCTCCTCGCCAAGGCGTTTCCCGCAGCACGCCTGCTGGTTTCTGCTGCCCCTGCGGGTGGGTGCAGGTCAGGGCGCGTCAGGTCTCACGGGAGCCGTCCTCACGCCCTCGCTTTCCCCAGGGGATGCTGTGCTGGTGCTGTGGCGCGTTCGGCAGACGCAGCTGTGGGACACCATCAGCCTGGTGCTGCAGTGCAGCCAGCAAATCCAGGCCAAGCATGGCACCCGCGAGACGGACGTGGGCCTGAAGCTCCACGTGAAGATAGGTATGGGCCATGCTGCACTTGCTGCACCGCAGGCAGCCGCAGCTGCAGATGCATCTCCCCGGGCAGGGCCGTGGGGGCTCTGCAGCCCTGGGGAGAGGGTGTGATCCACGCTGGGCCCCGCGGAGCTCTTCTGTGTGGAAGGCTGCTGTGTGTTCTCAAGCAGGCGGTCGCAAGCGGTGGAGGCGGCCACCGGAGGTGGCCTGCCCTGCGAGCACGCTGGCAGCGGCAGCTCTGTTTGCCCCTTGGCAGACACCCYRGGCAGGGTCCTGTGTCAGCAGGGCCCTGGTTAGGCYCTGCTGCCCATCCCTAGTCAAYCTCGAACGCCTCGAGACAGAGGCCTCCGCTCGCAGTGGTTGGGACGAGGAGCCCACGCACAGGGCTGAGCTCCAAGCTTGGAGCTGCGGGGGGCTGCGCAGGTACCAGCGCTCTCTGCCRCAGCYGTGCTTGTGTCTCGCCAGGCATCTCTGCAGGGCACATGTCYTTTCTGACGGTCRGAGACAAAAAAGAGCAGCRCTTCCTGATCCTCGGCCAGGCYRTGGGGGACGTTTGGCAGGCCSAAAACCTCGCCAGCGCCGGYGATGTCATCCTGTCCGCCGGCTGCTGGGAGCTCTGTAACCAGAACAGGGTCAAGGCAAAGTGCCTTAAAGRCCAGAAGGCTGCTGTGAAGGTGAGTAGGACGGCATCTGGAGCACTGTTGAGGAGCTGGCCATGGACGTGAGGGGGGAAGGAGGGAGAGGACTGAGGAGATGAACGTGGAGGGAGCTGTAGGTGTTGGTGTAGGTGGGGAGCTGTAGGTGTTGCCCTTCTGTGCGAGGGCTGGCTCTGGATTCTGCTTGCTGGGTTGGAGGAGGGGGTGGTGGGCCCTGGAAGGGTTTGGCTCAACTGGTGACGTCTTCCGTGAGTCATGGAGCTGTTGTGGAGCCCTGTTTGTTCGGTGGGTCTCTAGGATACAGGCGTGGAACAGATGTCTCTCTCTGAGCGGGAAGACATTTCTTCCAAGGTCGCCCGAGCCTGGCTGAACTCCTGTTCCCCTCAGCAGCCAGGTGAGCSCCAYGTTCCTGTTGCTCTGTGGCTGCCCAGACAGATTGGGGCTCCTGCAGGGCGCAGCAGGGGAGTAACACCCTGCGCCCTCTCCCGCTTGCACTTCAGTGTTCGTGGCCATGCTGAGCTCCAGCGTGGGGGCTTGCTGCTTTCCCCTCCCCCTTCGAGGGGGCTGCTCTGGCCGAGCACTTGCAAGAGGAACCAGTGTGTGGGTGGAGGAGTGCCTTTCTCGCGGAGTGCCAGTGGCAGGCCCTGTTGTGCAGTGCCCCGCGAGGCAGCTTAGTAGTGCCGTGCCACCAGTGAGTGCCTGATTTTTCCTTCCTTAGGCGTCCTGAGGCCTGCTGTTACCCTGGTCCCTCATCGTGCTCTTGGGAAGCTGCTGCACAAGTACCTCCTAGCAACCGTGCTGAGGAAGGTATGGCCACAGCTGCTGGCGGCCATGTTTTTGGAGGGCGGAAGGAGTCGTGCGCTGCTGAGTGGGAGATCTCGAGACAGCGGACGTGCCAAGACAAGGCAGCCTTGGGCGAGAAGCTGGGGCAACTGGCGGAGCGTGCTGCCCATGGCAGGAGCCTGCCCACTGCGTGCTCGTGCAGGGAGAGGGGCAGGTGGCAGGAGGTGGGTTTCCCTCTGTATTTTGCAGGGGGTTGTTCCGGACGTGACCGTAGGAGAAGAGAGAGCTCCCCACGGAGTCGTGCTCTTGTCTTCCAGCTCGATGACGGACGACCCCTGGAGTACTTGTCTGAGCTGCGGCCGGTCACCTGCCTCTTTGTCAAGCTGCAGTTTGCTACCCGCGTCAACTTGACGCACATCTTCAAGGCCATCCAGGACAGCAGYGTGCTGATGTCGGAGATCCTCCATCCTCACAAGGTCGAGATCAACAAAATCTCCATGTTTGACAAAGTGAGTGTGGGGGAGCGAGGCACCGCGCAAAAGGGTGGGCAGCAAAGGAGAGGGGAGCGTGTCTGTGTGCTGGGCAGCGGGGAAAGGAGACGCAGCTCTGGCTCGGCAGTGGGATGAGCAGCCTGCAACTTGGGGTTGCTGTGCAGCTCTGCTGGCCTTGTGGGAGGCTGGAATGTCCTGGCGTGAGCCGTTTGCCGTAGGCGTTGTAACAGGGTGTGCTGCCTGTGTCCTTGATAGGGCTGCACGTTCCTGTGTGTGTTTGGACTGCCTGGACAGAAGGTGCCCTGCAAAAGCATTCACAGCTTGGGAAGTGCCGTTAAAATCTCCAAGGCGTGCTCGTCGAGGCCGAGGAAAATCGAGTGAGTGGGGAGGTGTGCTGCGTGGGACGTTGCCGGGGAGGCAGGGATGGTTTGCCAGAGAGAGGTGCCCTCTAGCTTGGCCTGCTCGGTGGTGGGGAGGAAGGAGGCAGAGCCTTGAGAGGTGGCAGCTGCCCCCGGGGCTTTGCTGGCCACAGTCAGGGCAGTTTCTCCAACATGCCCAGGCCAGCGGTGGCCCTGGCAGGAGCCCTCTGGAGGGCAGCAGCAGGAGGGCATGAGGCCCAAGAACTGCTGGGCCTGACGGGAAGGGTTGGACACTACCTGGCTGCTCTGCACAGCCCGTTCCCACTGTGGGGGTCATGCTTGTGAGCTCTGCACACCCGTAGGGTTTGGCCTGCTAGGGGGCTAGCGGGGTGAGGGGTGAGGGGGTGGCAGTGGGTGGGCAGGCAGGGCCGCGCTGCTGAACGCCTGCCGCTCTCCGTGCGCATCAGGGCGGTCTCCATCGGGGTCACCAGTGGCACCATGTTCTGCGGAGTCGTTGGCCATCGCGTGAGGCACGAATACACAGGTACGGCGTGGGTGTGTGAGGAGCAGGTGTCTGGGCTGGGTCTGTTTGACCAGAGCAGTGCACCAAGGGAAGAGGCAGAGCAGCAGGGAACAAGCCGCTGCCCATGCGTGCTGGGCTTAGCCGAGGGCTCGGCTTGCAGCCTGCGGGGAATGACCGGGGCGGAGTGGATGCTGCCATGGGGCAGGGGCAGGGGCTCAGAGCCTTGTTTGCTCGCAAGGGTTTGGGGCTTGCCTGAGCTGCAGGTGATGCAGCTGTTGGCCTCGGAGGGTGCAGTGGGCTGGTCGCAGAGGCGCGTGAGCATGTGCTCTCTCTGTCTGTGGCAGTCATGGGCCAGAAGGTGAATTTGGCAGCTCGGCTGATGGAGCACTACCCCGGGGTAGTGTTGTGTGACGCCGCAACCTACGCCGCCTCCAGGCTGTCCCGCTCCTACTTCAAGGAGCTGCCGGAGGCAAAGATGAAAGGGGTTGTCGATCCTGGCACCATCTACCAGTACCTGGGGATCTCGGAGAAGCCGTGAGTGTGCTCTTTGAGCAGGCACTTGGCTGGGGCCTAGCGGCCTAGTGGCCGCACTCGGGGTCCGGTCAGGGTCAGCAAAGAGCAGCTGTTGCCCTGGCCGGGGTTTGGCGTTCTCCCTGGACGACCTTTGCAAGGCTGACTTTGCCGTCCCCTGGGAACTTCAGGAGAGGTTCCGTTGCAGGGCTCAGCCTCCATGAACTGCTCCCCGTGAGCAAAGCCCAGGAGCGTGACTCTGCATCCTCCAGCTTCTGCCTCCCTGCCTGACTCTTGTGTTTCTCTTGCCCCGCTAGCGTACTTGGCACAGGTGTTCTGAAGGCGAGGTCCAAATATTCCCCGTTGTTCGGTAGGTGGAGACCGCCTTGGTCTCCTGGAAGCCCGTTTCTTGCCCTCGGTACCTGTTAGTACTGCTCCGGGAAAGGAGCAGCTTTGTGCTCTGGGGTGGCGTTGCCTGCAGTGGCCATAAGGTGTTGGTGCATAGCTCGGCTTCTGGCTGGTGCCTGTCTTTGGGGCTGGGCCACAGCTAGGGCCGGGAATCAGGATGAAGCGGTGGGTGCTTGCTGCCATGCTCCGTGGGTTGCACGGAGGGAGCTTTCAAGTGGGTGGGGAGGAGCGCTGGGTGGAGGCAGGCTTGTCGATGGAGTGGAGGGAAGGTGACTTGGTGGCGAGAGGGAAGGGTGCAGACGGTACTTTGCTTTTCAGCTCGCTGCAAGAGCTTGCTTTCTTGTTTGCCTTCCCAGGTCGGGAGAAGGAGTTCGCCCTCTTTGAAAGCCACCTGAAHGCCTATGTGGCTAGGAAAGAAAGCCACATCATGGTGTTTGAGGGCGTAATAGGCTCTGGGAAAAGCCCTTTACTTAGTGAGCTGGCCTACTTAGGGCAGGCTGCTGGGCACAGGTGAGCGTTGCAGAGCGGTACCCATGGGTGCCTTCCCCTGCCCAGCCCCTGATGTTCGTGGGGTGGTGGAGCCCCTCTGCCAGTGCGCCCGGCCCTTGCACTGCAGCAGCCCCAAAAAGCCTCATGGAGACACTGCTTAGGAGCAGCAGTGCGCTGTTGTCCTAGGTGTTGAGGGAGCGAGAGRCRTCTTTGGGGCCGGGCACAAAGCAAAGTAGAGCCCATGCTCAGGGCTTGTTGTGCCACTCCAGACCAAAGAGAGAAAGCCAGGTGGCCTGCTGGGCAAATGGTGTTTGGGTGGCTCTCTGAATCTCACTGCCTTTTGCTTTTGCCTGGCAGGGTAGTGGCTGTGGAGCTGACGGAGCTAAACRAGCAGCAGGTCTTCTCTGCCGTGCACATGGTGCTGGCCATGGCCATGGGCCTCCAGGCCTGTAAATCCTGCAGYGCCAGACAGCTCGTCCTGCAGGAAAAGCTCCAAGGGCTCATGGAAGAGRGCAGCTACTGCCTGCTCAATGTGCCCTTCCTGGTTAAGGTGAGAGGGGGAGCCGTGCCTGGCGCTGGCGAAGACTTGCTTGTGCGCTGCCCTGCGGCCACTCTGGTGGGGAGTGGGTTTAGCTTGCTGGTGGGGAGAGCAGGGGGACAGCACAGGCTTCTGTTTGTGGGCACAGCGGGGGTGAGTCCAGGTGGCAGGTTGCTGCTGCAGGCAGCTCCTGGGGTCTTGCGCAGCGGCCTGGAAAGGGCATTGCGGAGAGGCTTTGAGCACCAGCTCATGGGCCCCGTCTGAGCTTGCTGCTGCGTGAGTGGTCAGCTCCATGGTGAGGGAATAAGCTCTTCCCCCTCCCCACCCCCAAATGCCTCCCTCCCATACCCCAACAGCTCTGCCAGAGACCCCCAGCAGAGGAGCCCTGTTCGAAGCTCAGGGTGGTGTCTGCGCTGTCTCCCCCGTGGCACTGTGTGGGGGAGAGGCATAAGATGCTGAGGACACCTGAGGCGTTTGGTTCAGTTGGACTTGTGTAGGGGGGTAAGTGTGCTGAAACACCCTGAAATGCTCTTTCTCTGTGCCTGTGCTTTTCTGGCCAGTTCCTACTGTCAGAGAAGGTTTCCAAGATTAGCGGTGCTCAGAGGACAGTGGAGTTGGAGTCGGTCTTCAAGAAAGTGCTGCAGAAGGTGAGCAGTTCTCTGCGTCCTGGGTCGGAGGAGGAAAGCAGGCTGAGGGCTGTGCAGGAGAGTGGGAGGTGTCGAGAGGACAGTGTACCGGAGCCCTTGCCCTTCAGAGGCTGGACTGCCCATGCCATGCCCCCTGATTGCTGTCCCCCTGCAAAGCTGGAGGGCCCGTGCTCAGGAGGAGGTGGAGGGACGGTGTCTTTCTGTACCAGCTTGTGTGAGAGACCTTGAAGTCTCAGAGACAGGAAGAGCTGGGGAGATTCTGAGTGGGGGAGAGGAGAGAGACTTTGGAGCGCTCCGTGTCTGGAGAGAGGCCAGCCAAAGTTGCTGCTGTGGAAGGTGCTAGAGAATGGCTCCGACTCCCCCAGCCCAAACAAACTGTTTGTTTCAGACCATTGAAGAAGACGTTGTCCTGTTTGTCATCGACAACACGCAGTACATCGACTGTACCTCCTGGGCTGTGATGTCGCACGTGCTCAGGGACGTCCCGGTCTTCCTGGTCATGGGCTTTGCTCCCAGTCGCTGTGGAAGGGAGAGGCTTTGCAAAGCAGCTGCTGACATTGTGAAGCTGCAGCAAACAGCCTATGTCCAGCTAGAAGAGCTGCAGCCTTCAGCTGTTGTGCAGAAAGCCTGCCGTGACCTTGGAGTGGTCAGCGTGCCCTGGGACCTGGAGACGTAAGTGCTGGGCAGGGCCTCTGAGCTCTCTTCGATGGGTGGAACCTCTGCCGAGGGTGGAAGGGAACGGACGCCCAGGAAAGGAAGCGCGCGGCTGCTTGGAGCACCGCYGTGTCTGTGACYGTCGGCTGGCGGTTGTGAGCCRGGAGCGGGYAGCTGCCTGGYGGACACAGAGCATAGGTGGTGTTGGCGCTTCCATGTTGTGCTGTCAGGCAGGGAGGCGGTGGTGCTGGGCCCTGGGGTGGCTGAGGTGTGGCAAGGGGCGTGGGGTGATTTGGAGGGGCCCGGGTTCTCGCTGGTGCTGGCAAGGATGGAGGCTGCTGGGGACAGGAAAAAAGGAGGCGGCTTGCTGCCCTGTGCCTTGGGCACTGTCCGCGAGTGCTTTCCTGCACGTTGCAGCAGCTGCTGCATCTTCAGGGCAGCTCAGCTGGCAAACGCCGTGGGAGTTGCGGCCCCTTGAAAAGGGAGGTGCAGCTGTGGTGAAGACCCTGGCCTCCAGTGTGTCTGTCCTGCACCAGTCCCTGCTGGATCTGCTCCTTTGCAGGTTCCTGAGGCAGAGAAGCTATGGGATCCTGTATTACTGTGAGGAGCTGCTGAGCTACCTTTGTCGCCATGACCTGCTCCTATTCCAGCCACAGCAGAAGGAGAAGAAAGCGGAGGCCAAGTGGGAGAATCTCTTCAGTAAGCACCTTTGTGGCTGGTTGCCTCAGTGCTGTAGTGCATCTTCCACAGCCCTTTCTTGCCCTGGAGTTGCCCCGTGCCTTTGGCACGGTCACATGTTGCAGCAGTGCAGAGCGAGGTCTGGCTCAGATGTGGGTTCCTGTGCCACTGGCTGCTGGGACGGGTGGAGCAGAGGCTAGGGGTTTTGTTGGCTTTGAGAGGAGTAGCAGTGCTGCTGTGGCAGGAAATGGCAGTCGAGGAGAAGAGGCGCTCCCAGGTG
Organism: Rhea americana; assembly: GCF_003343005.1. Taxonomy (NCBI): domain Eukaryota; kingdom Metazoa; phylum Chordata; class Aves; order Rheiformes; family Rheidae; genus Rhea; species Rhea americana. The sequence goes on along the minus strand of NW_028186852.1, from coordinate 32,621 downwards.
CTAAACTAAGCCCTGGTGCGGTTGGGAAGGAGCATGAAGTGGGGGGGTTAGTCCGGAACTGTGCCGGGACTCGCATGGCCACAGTGTTCCTTGTCCGCGGCTGGATTTGTGCTGCTGCTGCCACCAGGTCCAGGTGCCACCGGACGTGCTGGGGGGGTGACTGCTCAAGGGTGGAGGACGGAGGGAGGGGAGAGTAGTGACATTTGCGAGCGGGAAGTCAGGGCTTGAACGGTCTCCCCAGCTAATCGCTTTATGCTGCTCTCTTGTGCTCAGCTTCTTTGTTGCGCTCAGCTTCTGGGACGGAGGCTTCAGCAGCAGCAGCGTGCTGGTGCTCCGGGGCGGGGAAGGAGCACAGGGTCTGCACCATCAGACCTGGTGTGAACCTGCAGAACATGGTGCTTCCCCCAACCCTGAAAGGTGAGGGGCCGAGCCCCACCGGGGCGGCTGGTGGCCACACCGGCCGTCTTTCCCAGGGCCTCGTCTGGAAGGCGGCGTGTCCGACTGCTGCCCCTGCCAGCTCTGGGGCTCTGCTGGGAAGGTGGCTGTGGTCCCGCTGGAGCTCCCCGTTTCGAGGGGTGCTGTCTGGGAGGGTGTGAACAAGGGTCCCTGCCCTCTAGCCGTGTCCTTGCAGAGTGAAGCTGGTGATGCAGCCCTGCCCACGCCTCAGAGGAAGGGGGGGGGCAGGTCATTCCCTGGAGCGTTTCTCCTTTTCCCGCTCCTTGCTTCCTGTGATTGCCGGAGGAGCACGGCCACCTTGGAGATGTGTGCCCTGCCCAGCAGCTTTGGTGTCTGGGAAGCAAGGCTAAGGTCTGCCGCCTCAAGTGTTGAAGCTAACGCAGCCTCTGCGGCCTTGGCCTTGGCCAGGGCCGAGAGAGAGACCTGTGCCTTGTTTTTTGGCAGGGATTGCGCTGGCTGAGCTGGACAGCATGAAGCCCTCGGAGCGGATGGTTTTGAAGTGTGCAGCCATCATCGGATGGACGTTCACCCCCGAGCTGCTGTTCCACGTCCTTCCCAGGTGGACCAGGACCAAGATGAACAAGACATTGGATGTCCTGGTGAAAGGCAACCTCCTGAAGTGGCTGAGTGCTGACAAGGTGGCAGAGGACAGCAGTGTTCCCACCAAGGGATCCGCCAGCTCTCTGCAGGAAGTGAGCAGTAAGTGTTGCTAAGGCGCCCCGGGAGCATGGTGGGAGGCTGGGCCCGTCTCACCGAGTGGGAGGAAGGAGCTGTCCGTGGCTTGCTTCTGCTGCTGGCAGCACAGGCAGCTTCTTCGCTTGCGGGTTGTGGCAGCCCTGAGGTGTGCCTGGCACCAGCTCCGGCTGCTGCAAAGCCCCGTTGCCTTTCAGATGTCCCGAAGGGGTCCATGGGCGAGAGCGAGAAGACCGTGAGGCTGCAGCGCGGTGTCCTGGCCTTCTGCGCCCCACTGCTGCGGGAGGCTGCCTACGAGCTGTGGCCCAAGGCGCAGAGGGTGGCCATGCACGGCAAGTGTGCGGCCTTCCTGGAGAGGTGAGCGCACAAGTGCCAGTGCTGCGGTGGGGGGGACTTTGTGGCCTTCCACCGCTTGGCCATCAGCAGCAGCAGCAGCCAGGAGGGAGAGAACTGTGATGGCACCGCCAGTGAACTGTGCTCGCCCCACTGGGAGGCCTCCTTGGAGGCAAAGGAGGAGTCGAAGAGGGCCGTGCTCCCCATTGCTCCAGGTATGCTCTGTGCTGTGCTCCGGAGCCTGGGCCCTGCCCGCTGCGGTGGCCCAGCGAGTGGACGTGCTCCTCTGTGCGAAGCCCTGTCCGCAGAAGCGTTTCCCCAAAGCCTCGGGATGCTTTCGGCGCAGGGCGGACGCTTTCCCAAGACTAGCTTAGCCCTGCACCGAGCACAGCGGCCCACCCAGAGCCATGCTGCGGACACAGCGTGGAGCCTCTGTCCCCTTGAGCACCCTCCTGCCTTTGCCTGGAGCTCCAGGAGCCGGGGGTGCAGCTCCCAGCCCAGCAGGCTGAGGGGCGTCTCCTGGTGGGTCTGCTCCACTTGCCCAAACTTAGCAACCCTGCAGTGAGGGCAGGTCTTGAGGGAAGGGGCCAGCAAGAAAGCTGCTGCCAGTGCCTTGACCCTCCTCCCCTCCCCTCCCCTCCCCTCCCCTCTGCTCTCCTGCTCTTATTGATGCAGCCTGCCCACATGATGCAGGTCTTCCCCCTGGTGAGGTGAGGAGGGATTAACTTGTGCTTTGTTTGCAGATGCCGCAAAAGGTGCGGAGAAAGAGAAGAGCTTCACGGAGGAGACTTCTGGGTGAGGAGAGGGGGTTTTGAGTGTTATGGGGAGTCTGTGGGCTGAGGGTGTGCAGAGAGGGCAAGTGGAGTTGCCAGTGTGGCCTGCCAGCTGTGAGCATAGCCTGGGGAAGAGCTGGCCTGTTGGGTGGGAGGTGGTCTGTGCTGGCCCTGGAGATGAGCATCCTTGCGGAAGCCAGTGGGATGGATCACTGTGCTGATGGTCGCGTTCGGGTGGAGCAGTTGTGGTTGTGTAGTTGTGAGAGAGCAATGCTGCGAGCTGGGCAGGGGCARAGCAGCTGCTGGGAGCAGGGTGGCTGGTGGAAGGTGCGCGGTGCAGGGCTGGACATTGCAGCAGAGGAAGAAGAGGTGTCTTGCCCCAAAGCCCTGTGTTAGTGAGTAGCACAGGTTTTGCTTGGAGTCGGGGGAGAGCCCGAGCTGTGGAGGGAGGAGACGAGGCAGCAAGAGCAGAAGGGAGGAAGGCACACGGGGGGAAGAGGGAACAAGGATGGGGGAGCCAGGCACTCGGGGGCTGGCCATGTCAGCCATCACGTGGAACGCCATGAGGAGAGCCCAGCTGCTGCTGCATGGGGCAGTGAGAATAACTGGGCAGCGCTCTCCACGCCTGGGGAGGCTGTGAAACGCAGCGCAGCCGCACGAGGCAGCCATGCACGTGGCCGTGTGCCACGCTAGAGTGTGGTGTTAGTGCGGGCATCCAGGGCAGTGCCGGGGGTGCTAGCATGTCTCTTCTTTCTCCGTGCCCTTGTCTCGGCGTAGGGCAGCAGAGCGGTTTCTGGTGCAGGCAGAACGGATGCCTGCGGTGCCCAGCCAGAGCAAAGGGATGCCCGGTGCCATGAGTTCCTGCGAGTGCAAGGCTGTTGTGGAACTGGTGCTTGTGCCCCTGGCTCACCACCACATGGCAATGGGCAACGATGCCAGAGCCCTCTACTACCTGCTGGAGAGCGCAGCTGCCTACTTGCACGTCTCCGACAACTACCTGGTGAGTTGTCCTGCTTGCCAGAGGTCATTGCATGTGGAGGCCTCTCAGTGGCCTTGCCCAGGGCAAGCCCATTTCCGCCCTGAAATAGGACCGTCCTCTGTGGGCCCTTGGGGGCGAAGGGCTGGGATCGGAGCCGGGGTTTTCCTCCTGCTTGCCTGTCCTGGGGCAAGAGACGTGGGGAAGGGGAGCGGGACCTTCACACGAGGCGCCCCAGCAAGGAGGCGGTGTGAAGGAGCGCTCGTGCCCATGGTGTGCGCTGGGGTGGGCATCGGCAGGGGCAGGTGCACGGCCTCCTCGGGGAGCTGTGCAGGCAAGTGGGAATGCTGGGGCTGGAGGCGGGCTCCGCAGTGCCACTCACCCGCTCTCTGTGTGCTTGCTCAAAGGCCTTTACGAGCCTGCGCAAAGCAGAGGCCCTGAGGAGCTCRGTGGCTAAGAAAGCCAYGGTGCCGGCCTGCTTTGAAGAAGCCACCTTCCTGAKCCTGAAAGGGGAGRTAAAGCGGCAGSRCGGTTGTGAGGGCTYTCGTGGTGGGAGGAGTGGGATGCCTTCGTGTTGTTGGGGAGCTGGCAGGGGCGGCGGGGGGGATACCTCTGGCACTTTGAGGCCCRGCCGCAATGAGCAGCCCTGCCTGYGACCGCTGCGTCCTCCGGCCCCAACCGGTCGAGGCCCTCAGCCTTGCATCAGGCAGAGACTTGAAATGTGGTGGGAGCTCAKTCGGAGCCCTTGGGCACYRCCTGAAGAAGCCTTCTCCTGGGCAGGTGYGCTACAACATAGGATGCGTGGAGCTGGCCAAGAAGACCCTCAGGAAGGCGTTGAGYCTGCTGGGCCAGAAATTCCCAGGCACCTCGGCTGGCRCCTTCTTTMAGCTCCTTCTGGAGAAGTCAGCGCACGCCTCTTACCAGAAGAGCAAAGACTCCTCCCCTCCCCCAGTGGCAGGGTAAGGAGCTGAAGGGAAAGAGAAGGGGAGAAAGAGCCCTTTCCTTGCTGGTGCTGAGCCCCTCGGCCTCCAGCTGCCTAGGCTTAGGGCTAGAGTTAGGTCTTGGCGAGGGTGATGCTGCGGAGGGAGCTGGGGGCTGCTGTCTSGGGAGGCGGGCTGTGTTGTCTTGAGGGGGACGRCRTGGGTGAGAGCAGAGGGATGTTAGCRGGGAGCACAGGCTGCAGAGGGAAAGGGAGTGTGCAGGAGGGAGCAGGCRGTGGGCCCGGGGGGAARCMGAGGCRAGGGGCGAGAAGGAGGGAGCTCAGGGCTTGCAGYCAGGTGCCAGCCTGCCGCACAACACCCCTTCTGCTGCCGGTGCCCRGCTTTGCTGGGCCACCGTGCGCTGTASTGCCATYGTGTCCTTGCRAGCAGTCACCTTTCCCYGTGRTGCTTCTCAGTTCTCCTGCATCCRTCCYTGCAGCCCTGCCYGCCCCAGCTGCCTCATGGKCCCCGCGCCTTCCCYGGCCCTGCCTGACTCGGCCCCGTGCAGCTTGTGGCTGTGGCTCAGCAGTTTCTTTTGCRTGGCAGGAGGGAGAGGCTGCCCTGGCTGTTCCGGCAGAGCCGCTGCYTTTCCTTGCTGTGGCAGCTCTTCAGCCTGGAGAACACTTCCAGCAGYTGGAGGCTCTCGCGCCTCGCAGTGCTCATGAAGGTCAACACGGCCKAGGAGTCTGAGGACACGAGTCACRTGAGTGCCTTCTCCGTGCCGCAGCAGGCGGCCACGCGTCTGACACGGCTCCTTTCCCCCGGCCCGGCAAGAGCAGCTGCAKGGTCTGACCCTGCAAGGAGAGGCCAAATAGGAYGGGGATGTCCACGTCCYGGGACTTCTCTCTGCGAGCTTCCAGAAGACRGGGCTTGCTGTTCTTCTGGGCTGCTCCTCTCATTGGATTTGTGTCATGACTGTCACCCTTGGGTAGACTGTGGMTGTGAGAGGCATGCRAGTAAAAGAGAAGAAGAGYGAAAGTGGCGGTGGGGTTTGTGGCCTGGGCCCTCTAGGCCTGAGAGTCACCCTGGCGAGATCTGGTCTTGTGCATTCTGCTGTCTGGACCTTTCTAGATCCTCTCGTCCTACCTGGAATACGCGCAGTGCTGCCAGGAGCTGGGCCGCCAGGAAGAGCAGCTGGAGTATGGGTGGGCGGGCGGCCGTCCAGCTTAGCTCCGGCGTCGAGCCCTTTGGAGGATGAGGGGTGTTAAATGCTGCAGAATTGGCCCAGGCCCTGTCCCATCTGCACCTCAGCCTGGGAAATCTGCCCCTCTCTGTTAACGTCGGTAGGTGCTGCCCCGGCTCCCTGAGAAAGGAGATCTCTGCGGAGAGAGCCTCTGCGAGTTGGCTTTATTCATTCATTTATTTATTTCTCTCTCCAGTGCATGGAGCTGGAGAAGCCTGACCTGGACCGTGAGGTTCCAGGCRTGCTCTTCACGGCGCTCTTTCTCCAGATGAGGTAATGCTGCTGCTGGACACGGTGCGGTGTCGGGGRGCCACCAGAGAGCCTTCTTGTGTCTCTGCCTGTGCAYGGAGAAGAGGGYTTTTTGGTTTCTTCTTTCATGCTTGCTGGCTGTCTCTAAGGTAGCTCTTTGAGAAGGCGACTACCTGCTTTCCAACTGCTCGAGGAGTTCAAAGTGTCTTGGTTTTGGCCCTGGCCATGTAGTGCTTCCCCCAGCCCACTCCCAGGCCTGGTTTAGGAGTGTGCAGAGTGCAGGGAGCCGTTGCGCTAGGCAGCTTGGGTGTGCTGCTTGTGTTTTGGGCACCAGCTAGGTTTACTTGTGTGGACATGGGTGTTTGCATGCCACTCGGCCTTGGTGCCCGAGAAGGCTCTAGATTCCCTTCACACACTCGTCTAGAGGAAACTCTCAAGAGCTTGAAGTGTTTTGGATCCAGACGTGCTCTCTGGGAGAGTGTGGAGGGCCCTGGACACCTGGGCATGCTCTTCTGCCTGCTTTTACTGCAAAAGACTGTGGTGGAAAGGTGACTAGCTCTGCTCCTGGGCCAAGGGGGAAGCACTGGGTGCGTGGGAAGGATGCCAGTGCTGTGCTCTGGGGCTTGCTCTTTGGGCCAGGGTCACAGAAGCCTTTCCCCATAGACTTGTTGCCAGAAGATGAGTGGGTGAAAAGAAGTGCGATGGTAACTCCCCTGGAGGTTCTCCAGGAAGAGCACAGAAGGGGGAGAGGGGGAGAGATGGGTGAAGGGGGGGGTGGGAAGCGTGCCAGGGTGCGGAGTTGAATCCCACCCCACGGAGATGCTGCATGGGGCTCACTGTGTTCCTCCCCAGGTGCCTGGAATGTGCAGGAGTGCTCTCCAGGCTAGAGAAGCAGGTGGCTGGAGAGCACGGGATCGCTGGGCAGGCGTGCTTCTTCTCCTGCTGCCTAGACCTCTTGCTTTATGCTGGTAAGTGCTCCATGCGGAGGGCCGTGGGAGAGCCAGGAGGCTGGCAAAGACATTTTTTCTGCTGCAACAACATGGACCCCAGAGCCTCCAGCAGTCCCTTGACTTCCTCAGCAGAGTCCCTAGGAGCCTGGGTAGAGCTGCAGCCCTTGCCTGCCTCCTGCTAGGCTCTGCTTGCTCTCCAAGTGCTTTAGCTGCCCCCCAATTCATCAGCTGCACTTGAGCTTTTGCAGCCTGGCAGATTGGTGGGTGGATGGAGCGAGGTACCGCAAGAGGCCTCGCTCGCCTTGCTGGACAGCGCTGGCGGCTCTGGGGCTCTCCTGCTGTTCTGGGCTCTCACTGTGGCTTTTGTTTCCCTCAGAAGGGGTGGCTCACTGCACAGGAGGGCCCCGTGGGAGCCGTGTGGCTGGAGAGAGCCTCCGCGTTTTCCGCGGCTGCTGGGAGCAAAGCCCGAAGCCTGTGGCTCCAGGTGCCTGCTGAAGCTGCCAGCCCTGCGGAGCTGGGATGCTCCTGCGTCGATTAAAGGGTTCAGTGCTGCCCCCGTCTCTGTGTGCTGCGTGCAGTCTCTGTCTCCCCGTGCGCTCCCTCTGTCCAGAGGAGCAGCAGCAGAAGCCCCCGCCGCTGCAGAGGGGCCACGGAGGTGCCTCGCCACGGGGCACCTGGGGCGGCGGCTGCTCGCGCGCAGAGGCAGGGCCGGGGCCAGGGCCGGGCCGCGTGCGGGCAGCCCTCGCCCCACCGCTGCCCCTGCTCACTGGGCCTCTGCCACTAGTAATGCGACGGCCGGGCTGGGGGCCGTGCGCGGGGACCACGCTGGCACCTCACTGCCGCCCCCGGGACCAGGCCTGTGGCCTGATGCCGCCCGGGGTGGGGCTGGCACCCACCGCTGCCCCGCTGCCCTCAGTGGCGCCTGCCGCGGGCAACGGCCGCTGGGTGGAGGGGGCAGGGCGCGGGGCGGTCCCACCGTGCGTGGCTGCCGCTGATTGGCTGTGGGGTGGGGCAGTGGGCAGGGAGGGGCGAGCCTGCGCAGCGGCAGTGCGGGCTGGAGTCCGGCCCACGGCAATTGCGCAAGTGCGATGTGCATGTGGCGAGTGCGTGGGCGGCTGCTGCGGCAGTGCCGCTGCACCCGAGAACTGGCCGTGACGGTCCCTGCTGCTCGGGAAGTTCGCTTCGGGCTGAGGCACTGGAGCAACGCTGTGAGAAAAACCGTGCCAAGAGTTAACAGCACTCGAGGAGAAGGGGGAGAGAAAAACAGTCCTGCAAAGGATAACCAGCTCCGGCTGAAGAACCGGGGTGAAAGCACAGCACCTTGAAGAACCTGAGGGATAGGCAAGACAACCGGCAGAATAGCCCAGGAGTGACCTTAGGTCCATTAAGGCTTATTAACATATTAAACTACACACCCCTAAATGAATAGTGAGATGGAAATGACATGATAATGATGTTACCACCTCTTCTTCACTTCCTGTGCTAATTAGCAGGAATGTGAAAGCGCAAGCGCAGAGTGATTACCTGAGGTAATGAAATTGTAACCAATAGAAAGATTTGTAYAAAGTACTCCCTGAAAAGTGAGTATAAATCAAGACTGAGAGGGGGAGGAGGTGTGCCAGCTTTGTGGATTTACCACCTAGCCCCCATCTCTGCGCAGCAATGGAATAAACACCTCGACCCCGCATGTCCGTTGGGTGCTTGCACACCGGGTAACAGCACCCGGATTGSGGACWACAGTTTGGCACCCAAGATGGGACTTGCCAGAAGGCCTTGCCCGGATCATCTTGCTGTTCCCCACAGCAGACTGGATCGGATCAAGCTGCAGCATGCACCGACCTGTTGGTCGGGGAGTCCTCCGACCTCCCTACGAAGTTGGGATGACAAGAGACTCAAGGGTGCAATGCCAGCCAGAGATATTTGTGCCAGGATGAAAGCAGGGGGTGAATCTTTGGATTGGTGAGTATAACATTTACTTACTTCCGTGGAATATTATGTTGGATTACGTCACATGTAGACACTCGGCAAAGGTTGCCTTAAATTGACCAGAGGGGTCAGAGCTGAGTGCGCACAAAGGTACGGGTATAAAGGTGCTTCTAGGCAATAAGGTTGGTATTTCGAGGTAATTGACATGGGATCAAGCCAATCCATGATTCCTCCCTGCAGCCCTTTGGGAGGTATTTTGGAACACTGGGATGTATTTGGAGGAGATCGGATGACAAAAGAATGAATGAGAGGATATTGTAATCAGTGGTGGCCAATGTATAAGCTGGACTGTGATGATCAATGGCCAGAAAATGGGACCTTGAGCTATAACACTATATTACAGTTACTGCTGTTTTGTTGCTGGAAGGGGAAGTGGGATGAGATACCTTACATGGAGGCTTTTATGCCACTATATAGGGAACCAGAAATTCAAAGGGAATGTGAACTCAGAAGTGAAGAGGAATCTGTAATGGTTGCAGTAGAAAAGAAGGAAGAGAGTGAGTATTGTGCTAACAGAAAAGTTCTGAAAGGAGAGGAGCAGGAGGATGTACGATCACTGACAGTGCCCCCCTCTTGTGGAAACAATTCCACGTCAGTTGAAGAATCGCGCCCCGCCCCCCCCCCGCTAGAAAGCAAAGAGTCCAGCCCTATTTCTGGCCAAACTAGGAGATGGAAACAACCTGTTATGCAGGCTCCTTTGGGACAAGCAGTGGGACCAGAAGGGCTGCCAGTATTTGTATGTGTTCCTTTTACAACCTTGGGTTTATTAAACTGGAAGCAGTCTATTGGATCATATAGGGAAAATCCCGAGAAGCTGCATCAACTTTTGGAGACTATTACGATACCTCATAATCTTAACTGGGGAGATGTGCAGGCACTGTTGAATACTTTCCTGACAGGAGAAGAAAGGAGGCTGGTAACTGATAAGGTAAAAGAAGAGGGTGAGAGAAGGGACAGAAAGGGGGATCCTGAGGTCTATTTACCCACCAGAAAGGATCCAGAGTGGGATCCAAATAGGAGCGGGGGTAGGGGGCTCTTGAGGCAGTATCAACAGCTAATTTTATATGGGGTTTGGTATGGGGTTCCGAAACCAAAGAATGTGTCAAAATTGTATGAAGTAAATCAAGGGCCTGAAGAAAATCCCTCGGCCTTTTATGAAAGATTATGCGAAACAGCCAGAAAATGGACAGACCTGGATCCAAATGAGGAAATGAATCAAAGGCTGTTTAATGTGCTCTTCATTGGCCAGTCAGCTCAGGATATTAGAAAGAAGCTACAGAAGGTAGGTGGAGCTGATGGGAATGTCTATTCCACAGCTGATAGAAATAGCATATAAGGTATAGAATAATCGAGATGAAAAGAGAACAAGAGAAACACAAAATGGAATGAAACTACAGGCCTCTATCCTGGCAGCTGTTCAGGGGGGTGAATTCCAAGGCAGGGGCAGGGGAAGTGGGAGAGGTAACAGAGGAGGAAGAGGTGGAAGGGGAGGGAGGCCAGGAGAAGGCCTCCCTAGACCCGCTTTGGGTCCAAACCAAGGTGCAATTTGTAGACAGGAAGGGCACTGGAAAAATGAATGTCCAAAWYRAAGAAGGRTAACARAGCTACAGAGYSCAGCAAACACCGACCTAATTATGTTAGAGGAGTCAAATACGGAATGAAGKGGACCGGGGGAGAAAATGAGAATTTCCTCAGCTGATCCCCTGGTTCCAGTAAAGCTGGGGAATGAAACTAGAGATTTTTTATTAGATAGTGGAGCCACTCATTCAGTGATAACTAGTTGTAAAGGACCCTTAACTAAGACTACTACCACTATTGCTGGGGCTACAGGAAGGAAAGCTTTGAGGCCATTTTTGCAACCAATGGAGTGTATGATTGGAGGTACTAAATTGATTCACAAGTTTATCTATATGCCAGAGTGTCCTCTCCTTTTATTAGGACAGGGTTTACTATGCAAACTGAATGCACAGGTGACCTTTTGTGAGAGTTCCGTGCAGCTCCACATCCCTCCAGAGTCGGCATGGAGAGCACAAATCTACCTTTTGATGAGATCAGCTCCAGATGGTAACAGTGTAAGTACACCAATCCTGCCGGTAAGGAAACCATGTTCCCTAGAATATCGACTGGTCCAGGACCTAAGGGCAGTGAACCAAATAGCAAAAGATATCCATCCAACCGTGCCAAATCCATACACTTTTTTAGCCTCGGTGGCTGAGACTAACAATTGTTTTACAGYGCTAGATTTAAAAGATGCTTTTTTCTGTATTCCTGTGTATATAAGTCCAACTTCCTCCAGCTTCTCCTCACTCTGATATAAATCAAGAATGAGAGGGGGAGGTGTGCTAGCTTTGTGGGTTTACCACCTAGCCACCATCTTTGTGCAGTAATGAAATAAACAAATACCTTGACCCTGTGTGTCTATTGGTTACTTGCACATTGGGTAACAGAACCCAGATTTTGGACAACAACCCTAGAGCTCTAATGTCTCTGAGCTCCTGCTCCTTGGAGCATGACATCTTCCCCTGTGGTGACAGCAGGCTCCAACCGCTGACTGTGCAGCACCAGCACTCTGCATGCATTGCAGAGGGCTGAAGCAGAGCAGAGATCAACTGCCTCGTACCACCACAGACCCCCAAGCCTCCCCTGCTGAAATGGCCAGTCCCACCCAGCGCTTTGCGCAGCCATGAGGGAGCAGGCAGGCCAAGCGGATCAGCTGCCAGTTGGTGGCCAGAAATGTCCCRAAGTTGCCTGAAATCTCTCTACCCACACTGCTCCTGCTTTGCACAGGGAGCACAGTCCTCCTTGCCTGTGGCAGGTTTGGGAGCTCACTGCCCCAGGCATGCCTTTTTCTACCCTCCTGCCCCTGCTCAGCCTTGCAGATATCCTCCAGCTTCTCCTCACTCTGGTCCTTCATGTGCTGCCTGATGAGCACGAGGCACATACACAAACACATCTTGCTCCCCAGCCCAYTCCCAGCAGCACACCYCTYCCCAGGCCCTGCCCACATGACCACAYRCCCTCCAAAGTATTATGTTAGCCAGCATCCACTGCTCAGCCCCACGCTGCTGGTACAGGTTCACCTAGCTGTCCCTTCCTCACCATCCCTGGTGTCTCATACAACAGGCTGAAGTCTCTGAGCACCAGCCCTGGCATCACCGAGCAGTCACACCACAGGTGCCTTCCAAAGAGATTGAGGACATCATCGTCCTCTCTGCAAAGGTCCGGGCAAGCCAGCAGCTGAAACACACGACGCAATGAAAAACCAGCAGAGCTGGCAGGACTCCCTGTGTCAGGCAGTGCAGCATGCCACCAGCAGCTCCGGGCTGCTGGGCTGCTCAGATGCTCCTGAAGCATCAGAGCTCAGTTAACTGAACTCAGGATTAGCTCACAATTCAGTTCTTCCTTCTTAATTACTTTCTCTCCCCAGCACCCCAAGCCCCAGGCCAGGCTCCCACCCTGCAAACTCTGACCAAAAGACACACGGCCTGAGAGCTGCTTCACTGCCCTGCCAGACCCAAGCATTCCAGCAGCTCCCCAGCCACTCCCTCTGCACTGCCCTGCTGCCACGGGGGCAGCAGGGCGAGCAGGCACCTGCTCCATTGGTGCCCAGCTCTGCACGCTGCTGGGGGAGAGATTGTGTGAGGAGGCACCAGAGAGGGTGGCAGCCAGGACAAGTGCCCTCCCAAAGCCTGAGAGTGCCCTCCTGAGGGGCCTGAGCTCATGCCACCAAAAGCCCCAGGGTGTGTGTGTGCAGGGAGCCCCAGCAACGGGAGCCCTGGCAAGGGCAGCACCACCAGGAAGGGGCWGGGTGCCCAGAGGAGTGCTAGGAGAGCCCAAGAGGCCTGACTCCAAAGTGAGCAGCAGATAGGTCTCATTGGAAGGTCTGAGTTCAGGGCAGCAAAGGTCTTTCTCCAGTCTCCATCCTCTTTACAGATGCGATMGGACATGTCCCCAAATAGCTCAACCTTCAGGCAAGTCAGCTGTTGGCCATGTCAGGAAAGGAAKGCCTTGGGCCTATGGCTTAAATTGAGTTAAGCCATAGCTTAAGGACTGCCCAACCAGTGACCTTCCCTGGCACACAGGTCTGTCTCTAAAGTAAACTGATCTACTGAAGGAATTACGGTGTTTTGCTATATTACAAAGCAGAGGACTAATTGTATATAGGGCCATYAATCTTTTGGATTGCTATAACTAAAGCACTTAATTTAAATAACACTGGTCAGAAGAGTTCAGTTAGTAAATCTGTGGCACTGCTACTCTGTTAATTCATAATGAGGCAATGACACAAGATCTGTATTTCTCCTATTTAATCTTTTCCATCGGRTTGTGTTGGTACAATCTTCAGAATATTTATCAAAATACGCATCACCTGCTTCTCCATAYGGCTTGCAGACTTGGCATATGTAGGCCAGAGACTGAAACAAGCATTCAGTCTGTTCTTATTACCAAACACAGTGCTGTTGGACTGTCTGTAAGGCATTCCTCTAGTACTTACATATGTTGTCATGTACAACRTAAAWTAACTTYGCCAAATTTCTCATTATATTAAAAAATGAGTGGTAATGCAGTACTGTGGAGGAGCTCCAACTGTTGGCCTGTTAGGCCTGCCCCATGCTGTTATGGTGGCCCTTAYTTGTGCCCAAGGGATATTTGGATCAAGAGGCTGCCAAAGGGTTGCTTTTAGTGCATGCTGGACCCTCTTGTTCCCTTCTCTTGCCCCGCAGGGGTGTGAGTGCTAGGGCTGGCAGCAGTGCTCTCAAACTCAGAAAATCAAGTCAGACACTGGTCACGCAAATGCACTAGTTTCTGGATATAGCATGTGGCTGACTCTCAGGCAAGAAAATGTGTACATGTGGCCAGGTTAAACAGTCCTGTAAGAACAAGGCTGCTTCCAACAGCAGTGGTTGGTGACCTCTCTGCAGAAGGGGCGTTTTGGTAATGCTGAGCGAACAGGTTTGCATGTCTGCAGGAGGCTGCAGTCCCCCATGAATGCGACACTTGCTCCTGGCCCAACGCCYGTGTGACARCTCCAAAGAGCAGTATTAGGAAGAGGAGGCAGTGGGATACCGACAGCTTTTATAGGGAACATACAAGAAATCAGTGCTCAAGAGGCTTCTGTTAAAGGTGCTATGAAACAAACCTTTCCATTCCTATGGGAATCTGACTTCCCTGAAGGTCAGCCTCTTCCAGCATTGTGCCTATGGACTACAGCTGTGACACTACTGCTCAATCAAGATGTTTCACCTGTTAGATACAGTCACAAATGAGGGATGAAATCCAGCCACTGCCTAAATGCCTTAATGCTAGTGTGCCTGAAACCACGGCCTTTGGGGCATTCTTGCTCATGGGATTGCTCAGAGATTCATAGCACCATTCAGAAATGTGCAACTCTAACGCAGGTGTGCAGAGAGAGGACTGAAGGGTGAGAACTGGAAAACACTGCACAGATGCAGATGGGAAGTAGTATTGAGTGGAGCAGTAATGACGTTAGAGTCCTTCTCAGAGGCACAACACACAGCTGTGAGTGTGGTGACATAGTATCTCTTTAGGGAGTTTAGCATTTAGAAACTCAATACACYTCTGTCATGGTGGAATAGGGAAGCTTGTCACTGTGGATCCTCATAGGGAGTCAGTGCTCAGACAGAACAGCCCAGTTATCTGTCAGTGCTGTTTGAGAAGAAAAAAGAAAACTTTCTGAGAGAGAGTCGGAAGCTGTTTGGGCATTCCTATGGTCAGCTCAAGGTGAACTCCCACGTTTTCTTTTTCCAGGCTCTTTCTATAGCACAGCGGGAAGAGAGGCCACACACATGACTGTAGAAGAGACCCAGAAGTCATGTTTAGACTCATGTTCATGCAGTGGAGACTAAGGGAGGTGTCTCATACACTGARAGTTTCTAGCCTTGTATAGAAGAGCCCTTGCTGCTCTGCTTTGCACGGGCTTTCACAGCCCTACGTCCTGCCCCTACAGACAGGATGCGCCCTCACTGCTCTTGTCCAGCATGTGCTGTGTGCCTTGGTTTAGCACTGTGAGGTGCTCAAGTCTTCAGGATTATAGTGCATATCTYGRCCAACTCYTTTCCTGTCATGCTACCTGGAAAGGTCTGTTCCCCAAGCTCAATGAAAATGAGCCATGGGGTCAACACGTGACTTAGAGGATGAGAGGGATGGCTAGCGAGTGAGGCTGATGGGGCCCTGTGGTCACTGAGGAGAGGGCTCGTGCCRTCTGTGGGCTGGGACTAGCGAAAGGCTTCCCTCTTGGCCCCAGAGCAAGCTCTGCTTGCTCACAGGACCTGAACTCAGCCATGCAGCTCTGGCCCAGTGCCGTCACCCTGGCTCTCCAGGGTCACTGCCAGCACCAGCACTGCCCCATACCTCTCTCCAGAGCTGCTTGCTGCTCAGCCAAGCACCACTGTTGGGACACCAGGTGTGACGTCTCGGTCTTGGCTGCCCTCCTGTCTCTGGCAGATGTTTAGGGAACGGGCTAGAAGGATAGTGTAGTGGTTATCCCATATGCTTTACAAGCTGAAGGTCCTGGGTTCAAGCACCAGTGGAACCAGCATCAGGAAACCTTYGGGAGGTTGGACTAGATGACCTCCAGAGATCTCTTCYAACCTTWCTGATTCTGTGATTCTGTAACACCTCCAGCCCGCTGAGAGGACAGAGAGGTCCTCCTGAGAGAACAGAGGTCCTCCTCACAGCCATCGGGGGCATGAGCGCTGGCAGCACCCATGAGGCACAAGCGTCTGGATGAGCTTGTGACAGAGGATGCTGCCCTTCTGGAGCACGTAACTAGCCTGTAGGTGGCATGGCTGGGGCTCGAGGCCACCAGGGTTGTTTTCCTCTGACTCCAGATCTGCCAGGCACCCTAAACCCTCTGAGGCCAGCACAGAGCGCTGCGGGGTGCTCACAGGGGTGGAGAAGGACAGGAATGGAGAGGAGCAGTCAGGGACAGCAGACAAGGATGAGAGCAGCCCTGAGGGCACCAGATCCTCATGGGGGCCCTGTGACACCTCAAAGGCAGAGAGAGGTTTGCCCGGGGAGGTGAGCGAGCCCTGCACCCCCTGAGGGGACACACCCTGCCCCTCACTGGTCTCTCCCCTGCCCTGGTGACGCGTGGCACTAGGGTGACACTGAGGCCCTGTGTGACTGTGCTCCTATGACAGCGGCAGCATTGACAGGTGTTGGCGTGGCCTCGGCCCCGCAGTGTTCGGGAGGATGGTGGCAGGAGAGGATGATAGCGTGTGGGGCTGCCAAAGGAGCCCGAGTGCACCCGAGAGTTGCTCTGTCACCCCCGGGCAGCCCCGAGGACCCTTTGCCGTGCCGCCCACAATGGCAGACAGACCCCCCAGCTGCCCCAGGGTGGCCTAGGATGCGGAGGCTGATGGGGCCTTTCCAGAGGGCAGCTGCGAGCTGGAGCCCCACGAGGTGCACACGCCCCAGGTGCTGCCAGCGGCCGATGGCAGGGACACCGCTAGGTGCTCGGTTTCTATCTTGGCTGCCCTCCTTTCTCCTGTAGGTGTGTGGGGAACACCTCCAGCCTGCTGAGAGGACAGAGGTCCTCCTCACAGCCATCAGGGGCATGGGAGCCAGCAGAATGGATGCCATGCAGGCAGCTGCTCACATGCTGGAGGAGCTTGTGAGCAGATATGCCTCCCTTCTGGAGCACGTAAGTAGCCTCTGGGTGGCATGGCCGGGGCTCGAGCCCTCTGGGGGATTGTTTTCCCCCCGAGTCTGGACCTGCTAGGCACCCGACTCCCTGTGAGGCCAGTGCCGAGTGGTGGCATGGGCAACCATTCTTGGTGGGAGCTGGGCGGATGGCTGTAGTGTGGCAGCAGCCCCGCTCTGAGCTGTGTTCCCTGCAGGTGCCAGAGGTGGTGAGGTGCATGTGGAGAAGCATGCTGTCCATGAGCGAGGCGTCTGCACGGTGCAGCCTGGACAGGGCTCTTCTCCTTCTGACCGGAGCGTACCCCGAGGAGGTGGTTGTGAGCCTCTTGCGCTGTTCCCCATCCTGCGACAGATAGGGGCCCTCCGGCCTGTGGTGCTTGGGGCCCCGCAGCCCTTCGAGCTCATGCCGTGTGGGCTGTGGGACATCTGGAGGTTTTCAGCCCTCTGCTGAGGGGCTGGGCCTTCCCGCTGTGCCCGTTCGGCAGCCCCGGTTCGTCAGGAAGGGCTGCAGCAGGCAGAGCTGACCGTGTCTGCCTGCCTTGAGCCCCTGAGGCCGGTCACCTTGCTCCCTGCCTGCAGCACAAGGAACTTGAGGTTGGTCCTCTGGTGGCTGGTGGGGGCAGGGCAGGCTGGGTGCTGCCGGCAAGGGGCAGTGGGCAGAGGCCGGGCTGGTGGGTAGCCCGGGTGCTGTGGGTCTGCCCAGGCCAGGGTGTTGTGGCTGCGTCAGCTGTGGACACGGCACTCTGTCCTGCAGTGCTGCCGCAGCCATGTGGAGGGTGCTGGTGTCAGAGCCTGTGGCTGCGGGGAAGGTGCTGAGGGAGCTGAGCTGCATGCTGTTGAACTGGCCAGCATGCAAGGCAGTGACCTTGGATGGGGACAACACGGATATCTTTCCCTTGGCTGTGAGTTTCCAGACTAGGCCTCTCTTGCTGTGCCCACCTCTGCAGGTGCAGGTCTTGGGCATGGTTAGGGGCCAGGTAGCAGTAATACACAGGCCAGGCAGGCCAGCAGGGCTGTGGCAAGGAAGTCAGGGTGGCCTGCAGGCTGCATGCAGCCCTCCAAGGGTGATGTTCACAGCACCCCAGGAAGGCTTGTTGTGGCAGTGTCAGAAAGAGGAGCTGCGCCCCACGAGCTCCCATGGCTTTGCTCTGAGCAGAGAGCCAGAGCCAGCCCTCCTGCTTCTGTCAAGGTGCAGGGCTGTACCTGAGCACTACTCCCAAGCTTGGGCAGCACAACAGGGACATCTCAGCAGTCAGCCTTGTCTCTGGGTGTTTCCTGCAGGCAACAATGGCACTGCATGAGATCTTCCAGCAGCGCAGCTGCGCACAGCATGTGGAGGCATATTTCCCCAACCTCTTCATGGCGCTACTGTCGCAGATGTCCTTCACTGCAGACCTGTCGCCGGAAGAGGCTGAGATGTGCTGGAGGCAATGCCAAGGAGAAGAGCGTGCTCCCAGCAGCCCCACAAGGTGCTGCACCTCAGCCCCGCTGCTTCTGCCATGGACCTACAGGCAGGGCCAGGGTGCCAGTGGGACCTGGTGTTTGCTCCACACACAGGTTAACAGTGCGGACCATGAAAGCCCTGCTGTGCTGTGCTGGTTATGAGGACCAGGTGCTGGCCATGGCAAGGAAGGGTGCCTGGGACGTGCTCCTCAGTGCTGAGACCTACCACATGGGAGTGGGCTTGCTGGCCAGGTGAGAGCCCCCTTGTGCCCACACTGCCCCAGCATTTCTCCCCTGCAGAGAGGCTGCCTCCCAGAGCCTGTAGGGATGCCCAGCCCTCTGAGAAAGGGGCTGCAGCCTCTGGGCTTATGATTTCTGACAGAGAGATGAGGAAGACCGCAAGACAGCTGCATGTTTTCCAACGGCTGACAGTACCGCTCAAGAGCAAGGAGTCCTGCCAGAAGATCCCTGCCATGGCTTTCCTTGTGGAGGTGAGCCTGATGGTAGGCAGTGCCTCTCTGGGATGCCTCTAGTTCCAGTGTTTTTGTGTACCCACAGCAGTGGAATGGGCAGTAGTGAGTGGAAATGGGGCAGTGAGCGCTCTGCGATTAGCCTCCTTGGCCTGGGCCCCCCTGTGGTGGGATAATCTTGTCTCCACATGTATTTGATGCCTCCTTTGTGCCAGTCTCTATTCCATGGCTCCTCAAAGGCCTGAGGTTAAGAAGCTGCAACTGGTGGAGAGGAGCTGAGGAGCAGGCGGGGGATGTGCATGGTGCAGCCTGAGGCCCAGGGCAGGGAGTGGGGCCTCAGGGGCTCTCAGCACTCATTGCTGCCCGCAAGCTGGACTTTGTCTGGATGTGCTGCCCTTGCCCAGAGCTGTTGGTGGGATGCAGCACTGCCCACTGCAAGGAGTCCTGCCGGCTCTGCCAGTTTCTTCCTGCAATATATGTTTCAGCTGCTGGCCTGCAGTGACCTTCCTGGAGACAATGACGATTTCCTGACACTCGTTTGGCTGTCTCTGCGGAGTCAGTGCAGGGTGATGCAAGGTCTGGTGCTGAGAGGCCTCGTCCTGCTGTGCAACTGGCAGGAGATGGTGAGCAGGGCACAGGAGGTGAAGCTGTGTGGGCAGTGTGGGGCTGGGCAGGGGGTGCTGGGGAAGAGGATAGCTTGGACTTTGCTGGGCTTCAGGAGCTGTGGTCCCAGGCATCCCGGTCGAGCACCAAGCAAGACAGCTCCAAACGGCTTGTGTTGTGGGAGTGCTGTGCCCAGAGGGAGCCTGCTGCTGAGAGGTGGAGGGGAGCCTGAGCACAGGGCCAGGCTTTGGCCACAGGCAGCTTCTGGGCCAAGAAGCAGCAGCCCCCACGCTGCAGAGGCCACCGTGTGCTGCACGTCTTCTACTCCTTCAGAAAATAACTTGTACTTCCCACAGGTAAGAAAAACGCAGTTYCTGTCACCGCTGCTCATGAGGCACCTGCAGGACGCAGACAAGGACATGAGCAGAAAGGCCCTGCTGGTGCTCAGTAAAGTGCTCCATGTCATGGAGAGATGGAAGATTGTCAGTATTGCTCTGCTCCTGGCCGAGAAGCTCCTGCTGCTCTTTGATGACGTAAGGCTGGAGGGGGTGCCGTGGCTCTGGTGGTGTGCCTGTGAGGTGGTGTGCGAGGTCACGGCTGCGGCAGGTTCTCCTGCACGTGAGCGCCCCAGCATGTGAATTTGTGTTCCCCCCACAGACCCTGGGTGCTGCCAGGAGCCTTTTTGCCGGGTAGCTATTGGGATCGTTGCCCTGTGCTGCCCGTGGTGTCCTGGCTGCGGGACCGCATTGCGCAAGCGCCTTCTGCCCCTCGGCTGCTCTGCATCAGGCTTGGCCCCTGCAAGCCTTTCTGAGGCTGAGGCAGTGCTGAGCCAAGAGCCAGGAGCAGGCCTGGGCAGGAGGTGGGGCTGTGCCTCATGGCTGCCTCTTACTGCTGGCCTCTGGAATTGGGAGCCCTGGGGTCTTGAGAAGGTCTCCCCAGGAGGGCCAGGTGGGTAGAGCTCCGGGAGCCTGTCCTGATGCTGCCCATCCTAAGGCTCGCTGCCAGTGCCCCAACAGCCCTGCCAGGCACTGTGGATGGGCAGGCCCACAAGCTCTTGCTGCTCGCTGGGGCAAGCAGAGAAGGCCTGGAGTGGGTGGATGCACGCAGGCATTGCTGTGGAGGGCCATCCTGGGGCAGCTCTTCTGGGCCTCGGCTGGGGGTGCCTGGGGGAGTACGGCCAGAGCCAGGGGAGCCCTTCCAGGCACAGATGTCTCTCCCAGCTGTGCTCTCGCTGGCTCCTTGGGGCAGAGGGAAGCTCAGAAACCTTCATCGCCCCATCAGCCACACTGAGCCCCGAGCGGAGTGTGGGCTTGGAGCAGCCAGTGCTGAGGTGCCCCCTCTTCCTTTCCACCAGGACTCAGACTGCATACGCAAGCTCTCCATCCACCTCTTCAGCGATGTGATGCATAGTGTAGCAGGCACCAAAACACAGCAGATGAAGATGCAAGTACACAGGAGCCTGGCCCCACTGCTCTTCCACTTGCACGATGAAAGCCCAAGCGTTGCCCGGGTATGGATGTGGAACCTGAGCAGTCATTTGAGTCCCTACAGGCTTGCTGGCTATCTCTGCAGGTATCCAAAGATGGGGTTTGACCCCCCCCCACCAATCCCCGTCACCTCATACTGTGCGCTGGGCTCTAGGAGATGCCTGGGCTGGGTCATTCCCTCTGCTCCCAAAGGCCTGAGCAAGGCAGCAAGAGACATCCTGCTCACTGAGTTCAGCTGGTGGCCCCAGTGTCCTCAGCCTGTGCAGAGGGGCAGCAGCTGCAAGGGTTTTTGGGAGCCAACCAACTCCCCAACCCCTGAGCCTGGGGAGGAGAGAGCCTCAAGGAGGCAAATGCAGTGAGGGGAGGGGTCAGGCCTGGCATTCCAGGGACCCAGCTCTGGGGCCAGGACCCAAGTATGGGCAACGGAGCAGCCCAGGGATCCCAGCACCCACATTCAGAAAGCCTAGGTGGCCTGAGGTACCTGAGGTGGCGGTTGACCCCCCCCCCCCCATCTCTGCCTGATGCATTCAACCCCATGGTAGATTCAGTGCCCAGCTGCTGGCTCTTCTCATGGTGGACCAGGGAAAGCCCCAAGGCTTGCCAAGAGGAGGGGGATGCAGGTTCTTGTCCCCTGGACTGTGGTGGCATCTCCTTGTCTCTGGTGCTGTGTAGGCCTCGCAGGAAGCCCTCCTTGGTGCTGCCAAGTTCCTCAGGTGGAAGCAGCTGAGTTACCTGACTGAGACAGCGCAGACATGGAGGATCGGCGAGTGCCTGGTAAGGACGGCTGCACAGCCCCAAAACCCAGCCCGGGCAAGGCCTGTCCCCCTCCGTGCCCAGGGTGCAGGGCAGGCCACTGTGCCCCTTGCCCTGCCTGGAGCCCAGAGCTGCCTGCCTGGAGCAGCACTCACGCTGCCATTCTCCAAGCATGCTGCTCCCTCCAGCAGGCTCTTCTCCAGGCACCTCTCCCCTTACCAACCCCTGGGATGCTAAAGCTGCCCCTGGCCCAGCCAGGCCTTGCAGCAGGAGGGTACCTCAGCATGCCTGGGGAGCAGCCTGCCCTCTGCTCCCTCCAGAGCTCAGAACTGGCCAACCTGTGCACGGGAGTCATGAGCATGCTGGCAGGAGGAGGCTGGTCCTGGGTGGAGGGGCTGCGTGGCTGCATGGGGAGGGTGTGTGCCAAGCCTGTGCCCTTACAATCTCCCCAGCTGGCGAGGGGCAGAAGAGCAAAGAGCACCTGCGCGAGAGCCTGTTGTACTTGCAGAGCCCCCAGGAGTCCTTGTGAGAGGCGGCTGTGAGGTTCACTGGTGAGCCCCTACTGGCGTCCCTTTCTGACCCRGGGCAGCTCGGCTGTGGCTGCTGTGCTGGCAGCAAGAAGCAGCCCTGTGGCTGTTGCGGCCCCTAGTGCCTGATGCAGGGCCTGGGCACCCAAGGGCTCTGTGTCAATCTTCTCCCATCTCTGCCCACACAGGAGCAGCTGGTGGGAGCCTTGTTCAGCCCCTGACAGCAGCGCACTGGGGTCAGCCCTGCCCGAGGGGAGGTGGGCGCGTGACAGGGCCAGCAGGTCTAGGGACCCGTTTGCTGCTGGGGGTGAACTGAGAAGCAGGATTTGTGATGAACTCAGTGTGTGTGTGTGTGTGTGTGTGTGCGCGCGTGCACTTAGGGCTCATTGGGCAGTGCACGAGGGTCCAGAGCAAGGAGAATGTGGAGGACATTTGCAAGGGTGAGTGAAAGTAGCAGGATGTCTGCCAGGGCTGGTGGGAGGAAGACAGATGCTGGGCAGGGAGCTCCCACCCCTGACCCAGGTGAGGAGGGCTCTGCTCCCCGTGCGGAGCAGGGTTTATGGGGGTAGAACAGAGCCATTCCAGGTGCCTTTGGGACGTTGCTGGCCAGCAGCTCCCAGGTGATCCACTTGCCCCCCTAGCTCCCAGGTGGCTGTGGGAAGAGCTGGGTGGGTCTGGCCATGGAGGGGGATGTCTGGTGTCCATGCAGAGACAAGCCCTTGATCTCTACTCTGGTCGTTTCTCTCTCAGCCCTGCATGGCTTGCAGAAGGACATCAGCCCCTCCATCTGTAGCCTGGTCACTCACCCATCCTGCTCCTGAAAATTCCAGGGAAGAAGACTCCCACCACAGGCCTGTGCTACTGCCTAAGAAGGGCATAGGAGCGGTGGTACTGTCCTCTGAGTGGTGGCTGTGTTTGCTGCCAGAGCTCGGTCATGTCCTGATGCCAGGCTGCTCTTGCCACTGGAGCCACCTGTGTGTGTGGGAAGTCAGAGGGTTTCCTGGCCTCTCTCCCTGCCTGCGGGACAGCTCCAGCCCTCAGGCCCAGCCCAGCCTTGCGCTGCCCATCCTCCACATCTTTCCCCAAAGAAGCAGCCCTGTCTCTTCACCACATGTCAGTGTCTTTTCTTTGGGCAAACGAATTGGTGGAAAACTCGGGCCATGAAGGAATCGGGCTCAGCCTGGGAGGGGCAGGGCACGCACTCACTCCAGCAGCCTGTGTGGCCACAAGATTCCCCTCTTGCAGCAGTCAGAGCAGTSCTGGGAAAGGCTCCTTGGCCAGGGGGCAAGGCTGCGCACCTTGCTCTGCCCGGCAACCTCCCCTGCCATGCCCAGAGAGGAGGAACCGCTGGGCTGCTTGTGGCATGCCACCACAGGATTTGCCCATGTAGGCACCAGTGCAGTAGAGCCCGGTACTCTGCACAGGTACTAGAGGCTCCAGCCCCTCCACGAGCAGAGCTCTTTGGGCACCGAAAAGAGAAGAGGCCAAATGGGGGAGCTGCTTATCAATGCTCATAAATATCTGGTGGGAGAGGATCAAGAGGCTGGAGCAGGACTCTTGTCAGTGGTGTCCAGTGACACGCTGAGGGGAGAGGGGAACAAAGTGAAGCACAGCACATCATTGTGTGTGAATCTGAAGAAAAAGCTGGTTTACTGTGGGGGTTACTGAGCAATGGAGCAGTTTGCAGAAGGGCTGTGAGGTTTTGAGCAGAGCTGTGTCATTGCCCTGAAGCAGCAGAAGCCCTTGGCGAGGGGCACAGCCCTGTGCAGGGTGGGCAGGGAGAAGGTTTAGCTCAGTTGGTTAGAGTGTGGTGCTACTAATGCCAAGGTTGTTGGTTCAATCCCCATATGGGCCACTCACTCATTTGAGGATTGGACTAGATGATCTCCAGAAGTCCCTTCCAACCTTACCAATTCTATGAGTCTATTTGTATGAACGTACTGTTAGCAGAGTGGTTTGGGATGTTTTTATTCCTTAGGTTTAGCTCAGCTGGTTAGAGCATGATGCTAATAATGCCAAGGTTGTGAGTTCAATCCCGATATGGGCCACTTGTTTCAGGGTTCAACTAGATGATMTCCAGAGGTCCTCTCCAACCTTACCAGTTCTGTGACATCTGTAACAAGGGACGGAGAAAGGAGGGCATGTGGTAAGTACCCCAAAGCAGGGAGTGAGCAAAGCTCCACCACGCCTTGGCTGTGGAGTGTGAGCGCTCTGTTCCTGGAGGGCTGCTTGAGCCCTGTGTGTCCTAAAAGGGGGGCACAGAAGAGCTCCCTTGCTGTGTGCTGGAGGCATGGGGAATCCAGGCAGAAGAGACCAGGGAAGAAGAGAAAGGTGGAAGGTGAGGAAGAGGCCGAGAGGCTTTCTCCACCTGCGGTGCAAGACCAGCTCCAACACTGCTCTAGGGTTGCCCCGAGATTAAAGGGGCCACTGCAAGTGCAGCTGTCTGTGTGCTTTGGGAGGAGGCTGCTCTGGGAGAGAAGAGGGCAGCCACGTCCATCCCCACATGCTCGGGTGTCTCAGCTCTTTGACTGTAGAGGGTCCCTGCTGGTTGCTCTTCCCAGCCCGTGGCCTGTGCCTCTGAATGCTGAGCTGGTCCCCAGCCCTTGAGGGCCCCTGGGCAGACTTTGTGGGCCAGAAGCAGCAGTGGCCAGAGCGTCTGGTGCCCACCACCAGCAAGGGGTTGCCCTCTGTGAGCACTACCAGTTGGGGCATGCAGGTGGCTGAGCAGTAAGAGCTGCTCTGGGAAGAAGAAAGCTGGTATGGAAACCTCATAATTAATGGAGCCTCTGCGACCTGACAGGGTCTGCTCAGATGCAGTAGCAGACTTGACAGTGTCTGGGGCAYGGGGGAGTTTCTTCCAAGGCCAAGTTTGACGAAACCTGGCCAAACTGCGAGGTGCAGGTTGCACTTTGTGTGGCAAGTCTGATTCACAGCACAGCACAGATACCTCAGCGTCAGCCCTGAGGACATTGCCATGCGGGCCCTTCCATGCCCTTGCGTCTCCACCATGCCGAGGTTGTGTGGCAAATCATGGCCCTTGGCTGAAGTTGCTGGGGGAGCAGCCGCCTGCTCACCCGGCTGCCCCCATGGCAGCAGGGCAGCACAGAGGCAGCTGCTGGGGAGGTGCTGGGATGCATGGCTCTGGCAGGGCAGCCAGGCAGCTCTCGGCCCCTGGGTGCCTTTTTGGTGGGAGTTTGCAGGGCAGGAGCCTGGCCTGGGGGTTGGGGTGCCAGGGAGAGGAAGTTATTAAAAAGTAAGAACTGAACTGTGAGCTAATCCTGAGTTCCGTTAAGTGAGCTCTGATGCTTCAGGAGCATCTGAGCAGCCCAGCAGCCCAGAGCTGCTGGTGGCATGCTGCACTGCCGGACAAAGGGTCTTGCCAGCTCCTACATTGGCTCAGTAGCTGCAGGGCTTGGGCAAGGCTGCACACCTTACTCTGCTCTGCTGCCTGCCCTAAAGCACGCAGAGAGGAGGAACTGCTGGGCTGCCCACTGCACGCCAAGGACTGTGATTGCAKGTGGCCAGGCACCACAGGATTTGCYCATGCAGGCACCTGTGCAGCAGAGCCCAAAGCTCTGCATGGGCACGAGAGGCTCCAGGCTTTCCAATAAGAGATTTGACACCTTTGGGAGGAGGTTTGACACCTGGTGATTGCTCTTCTTCAAGGCCCTTCTTCTCCCGGGCTAGAATAGGGGCGGTGCCTGCTCTAACACCCCCATGGCCATCACTGTTTGGCTCTGGCTCTTCACCGGGCTCTCGCCAGCAGTGGCAGTGCCAGGCTGAGAGGCAACGGGCACAAACTGAAACAGAGCATGTTCTGGTCAAAGCCAAGAGAAACCTTTTGGGCCAGGAGGGTGACTGAGCATTGCAACACATTGTCCACAGACAGACCGGAGTCTCCATCCTTGAAGCCAGTTCAAATCTGACTGGACGTAGTCCTGGGCAACCTGCTCTAGGTGACCGCACTCCAGAAAGGCAATGAGATGAACACCAGAGACTCCTTCCAACTGAAACCTGCTGTGGTCCCACTTTCTGGATCCTCACGGCCTTTCCTGGAGGGAAGTTCTGTAAGGGCAGAGGCTCCTACCAGTCAGTCTTCTTGTACAAGCTGCATTTTTCCCCAGTGAATCTGGCCAGCTTCATTTCTTGCCCTGGCAGAAACGGCCACGTGCTCCAGCTGCTATCTGGTACGGTCAGATCACACAGTTGTCATGACTCTGTTTCAATACTTGTTTTATTCCTGCTCAGCTACCTGCATGCCCTGAGTACCAGTACTTAGGGCGCAGCCGCTCACTGACAGTGGGCTCCAGCGGCTCTGGCAGCTGTGGTTTGTAGTCCACCTGGTCCTGCCTGAGGGCTGCAATACCCACTCACATTTCAGTGCTGAGGGCTGCAGCCTGGGCACAGCAGCCAGCCAAAGAGATGAGACCCTGCAACCTGACTTCTTGCCTTCTCTGGTCTCTCATGCTTGTCCTGCTGCAGGTGCAGCAAGCACAGCTGCTCACATGCTTTCTCCTCATGCCAGGGTTTCCCTCCAGCCTGCAGAGCTCCTTGTAGCTATTGCAGCTGCACCTGTCCCAGCAGCCAGCCTGTCCCAGGGGAGCTGAGGGTGTTTGACCCAGCTCCTGGGAATTATATGCCTGGGGTTCTCGGGGGTTGAGTCCTGTCTGACTCTGCAAGAGGCAGCCACCAGCTCTTACCAGCACCTTCAGCAAAGGGGTTGCCCACAGACTCCCAGCATGGACAGCACAAGACAAGTCCTGAGGACTGACCCACTCTGCCTGTAGCTGGGCTCCTGCTTCTTTCCGCCTGGTGCCCTTTCCCCTGAGCAGAGCAAGCTCCAGCTGCTGCCACTGCAGCAGCAGCAGCCTGTACACATCACATAGCCACCAAAGCAGCCTCACATCCACCACCTCACTCACAGGGGCTTTGCACATGCCCCTGTGATTCCCCCTGCCTCCAGCAAGCAGCAAGGGCCCCCCGCTCAGGCTCTACAGGGCACAACCACCTCCCCAAGAACAGGCTGCTCAGACCCCACARCCAGGGCACAGTTGAGCTTTGCTCACTCCTCACTTTGAGGCACTCAYCTGACACCTCCTCCCACACCTGCCTCCTGCCTCCCTCCTCAGCCTGGGCAGGGCTCTGCTCCTCACTGACAGCTTCTGGCACTTCCAGGCAACAAAACAGCATTGCCCATGCAGAAGCAAAGCCCCACAGGATGACAGGAAAGCAAAAGAGGTCAAGAGCAAGACCACTCTCCCTCCAGCACGCCGAGCCCCAGCCCAGGCTCCTGCCCTGCAAACTCCCACCAAAAAGGTACACAGGACCCGGGAGCTGCCTTGCTGCCCTGCCAGAGCCACCCATCCCAGCACCTCCCCAGCAGCTGCCTCTGTGCTGCCCTGCTGCCATGGGGGCAGCAGGGCGAGCAGGCACCTGCTCTCTCCAGCAGCTTCAGCCAAGGGCCACAGCTGGCCAAACAAACCCTACAACTGACTGCTCAACAGCTCATTCTCTCTGGGCATGGCAGAGGAGGCTGCAGGGCAGAGCAACTTTGTCCCCTGGCCAAGGAGCCTTTCCCAGCACTGCTCTGACTGCTGCAAGAGGGGAATCTTGTGGCCACACAGGCTGCTGGAGTGAGTGCATGCCCTGCCCCTCCCAGGCTGAGCCCGACTCCTTCATGGTCCGAGTTTTCCACCAATTCATTTGCCCAAAGAAAAGACACTGACATGTGGTGAAGAGACAGGGCTACTTCTTTGGGGAAAGGTGTGGAGGACAGGCAGCACAAGGCTAGGCCAGGCCAGGTAGCACAGGGCTGGTGGCACAGGCCTGTGGTGGGAGTCTTCTTCCCTGGAGCTCTCAGGAGCAGGATGCTTTCCGTGGCCAGGCTACAGATGGAAGGGATGATATCAAAGAACCATAAAATTGGGTAGGTTGGAAGGGACCCCCRGAGATCATCTAGTCTAACCTCCCCCCCCACACACACACACACACTCAAGCAGGCTCACCTAGACCATGTTAGACTGGGCTACATCCAGGTAGGCTTTGAAGGTCTCCAGAGAAGGAGACTCCACAACCTCTCTGGGCAACCTGTTCCAGTGCTCTGCCACACTCACAGTGAAGAAATTCCCCCTCACRTTCAGGCAGAACTTCCTGTGGTTGAATTTTTGCCTATTGCCTCTTGTCCTGTCGCATGGGACAACTGAAAAGAGTTTGTCCTCGTCCCCTTGACACTCTCCCTTTGGGTACTTATACACATGGATAAGATCTCCCCACTAGTCTTCTCTTCTCCAGGCTGAAGAGGCCCAGCTCTCACAGCCATTCCTCATAGGGCAGATGCTTCAGCCCTCTGATCATCTTTGTAGCCCTACACTGCACTCTCTCCAGTAGCTCCATGTCTCTCTTGTATTGGGGATCCCAGAAATGGATGCAGGACTTGAGATGAGTACTCTACTCACCAGGGCTGAGTAGAGGGCCAGGATCACCTCCCTCGACCTGCTGGCAACAGTCTTCCCAGTGCACCCCAGGATGTCATTGGCCTTCCTGGCCACAAGGGCACATTGCTGGCTCATGGTCAGCTTGTCATCCACCAGCACTCCTAGGTGCTTCTCTGTAGAGCTGCTCTCCAGTAGCTCAGCCCCCAGCTTGTACTGTTATTTCTCCCTAGGTGCAGGACTCTGCACTTGTCCTTGTTGAACCTCAAGAGGTTCCTCTCTGCCCAGCTCTCCAGCCTGTCCAGGTCTCTCTGAATGGCAGCACAGCCCTCTGGTGTATCAGCCACTCCTCCCAGCTTAGTATCATCAGCAAATGTGCTGAGCAGGCACACTGTCCCTTCATCCAGGTAGTTGATGAAGAAGTTGAACAGCCTGGGACCCGGTATAGAGCCCTGGGGGATGCCACTAGCCACAGGCCTCCAACTAGACTGCACGCCACTGATGATGACCCCCTGAGCTCTGCCTTCCAGGCAGTTCTCAATTCACTTCACTGTCCACTCATCTATCACACACTTCCTGAGCTTATGTAGGAGGATGTTCTGGGAGACAGTGTCAAAAGCCTTGCTGAAGTCAAGGGACACAACATCCACTGCTCTCCCCTCATCTACTGACCAGTCATTCCATCAGAGAAGGCTAGCAGTTTGGTTAAGCACAATTTCCCCTTGGTGAATCCATGCTGGCTGTTCCTGGTCACCTTCATTTCCTCCATATGTCTGGGGATGACATCCAGAAGGAGCTGTTCCATCACCTTTCCAGGGATGCAGGTGAGGCTGACCGATCTATAGTTGCCTGGGTCCTCCTTCTTGCCCTTTTTGAAGACTGAAGTGACCTTGCCTTTTTCCAGTCCTCAGGCACCTCTCCAGTTCTCCATGACTTTTCAAAGATGATGGAGAGTGGCCTGGCAACAACGTCCACCAGCTCCCTCAGTACCCATGGGTGCATCCCATCATGGCCCGTGGATTTGTGAATGTCAAGCTTGCCCAGAAGGTCTCTAATCTTATCCTCCTCAACCAAAGGGAAGTCTTCCTTTCTCCAGACTTTCTCCCTTGCCTCCAGGCTCTGGGATTCTTGAGGGCTGCCCTTAGCAGTGAAGACTGAAGCAAAGGCAGCATTCAGTAATTCTGCCTTCTCTGTATCCTTTGTCACCAGGGCACCCGCCCCATTCAGTAGCTGGCCCACATTTTCTCCAGTCTTCCTCTTGCTACTGATGTATTTGAAGAAGCCCTTCCTGGTGTCCTTAACATCCCTTGCCAGGCTCAATTTCAGCTGGGCCTTAGCCTTCTTTGCAGCATCTCTACATACTCTGACAGCATTCATGTAATTCTCCGAAGTAGCCTGTCCCCTCTTCCACAGTCTGTGTACTTTCTTCTTCTGTCTGAACTTGGCCAAGAGCTCCTTGCTCATCCATGTACGTCTCCTGCCCCCTTTGCTGCACTTCCTTCTCCTTGGGATGCACCCTTCTTCAGCTTGGAGGAAGTGATGCTTCAATACTAGCCAGCTCTCCTGGACGCCTCCACCACCTTCCTTCTAAGGCCTTAATCCATGAGATTCCTCCAAGCAGGTCTCTGAAGAGCCCAAAGTCTGCTCTCCTGAAGTCCACAGTTGCAATCCTGCTTGTTGCCTTACCTCTTTCCTGCAGGATCCTGAACTCCACCATCTCATGGTCATTGCAGCCAAAGCACCCTCTAACCTCCACATTTCCAGCCAGTCCCTCTCTGTTGGTAAGGATAAGATCCAGCAGGACACCTTTCCTCGTAGGCTCCTCCACCATTTGTGACAAGAAGTTGTCATCAATGCACTGCAGGACCCTCCTGGACTGTTTGTGCCTTGCTGTATAGTCCCTTCAGCCGACGTCAGAGTGGTTGAAGTCCCCCAGGAGAATCAGGGCCTGTGATCACGAGGCTACTTCCAGCTGTCTATAGAAGGCCTCATCAACTTTCTCTGCCTGGTCAGGTAGTAGACACCCACAACAGTGTCCCCTGTGTTAGCCTGCCCTTTGATCTTTACCCATAAGCTCCCGACTGCTTCTTCCTCCACCCCTAGGCAGAGCTCGATGCATTCCAGTTGCTCTCCCACATAAAGAGGAACTCCACCACCTCGCCCTCCTGGCCTGTCTTTCCTGAAAAGCACAAAGCCATCCATGACAGCACTCCAGTCATGTGAGCTACCCCACCATGTCTCTGTGATTGCAATGAGATCATGGCCCTGTGACCGCACACAGATTTCCAGCTCCTCCTGTTTCTTCCCATGCTGCATGCACTGGTGTACAGGCATTTCAAAGAGTCATGCCTGCAGGTTTCCCAGGAAGGGTGTATGGGGGTTGCCCATAGCCATGTCCCAAACGCACATTCCCAGCTGCATACACCCGCTGGAGGCCCCCCAGCCCGAGCTGTGTTTTGTTGACTACCCTCTCTCTATGACACCCCACCTCCCCCTTCCTACCTAGTTTAAAGCCCTCTTTACTAGGCTGGCCAACCTGTTGGCAAAGGCAAATGTGCCCCATTTTGTGAGGTGAATCCCATCTCTCCCCACCAGTTGCTGATCTTCAAACCATGTTCCATCGTCATAGAATCCAAAACCCTGTTGCCAACACCAGCAGCATAGCCAGTTGTTGATTTGGAAAAAATTCCTACTCCTCCTCCCATGCCTCCCCCTAATCAGCAGGACCGATGAGAAGACCACCTGCATTCCCAGACCCTTGACCACCATGCCCAAGGCCTTGAAGTCTTCTTTGATTGTTTCTAGTTTGCTCTCTGTATCATTAGCTCCCACATGAAAGAGCGGCAGGGGGTAGTAGTCCGAGGAGCGGACAAGCCCTGATAGCCTTTCAGACACCTCTCGTATCCTAACCCCCGGCAGGCAGCAAACCTATCTAGAGGAGGGGTCAGGTCGGCAGATAGGCGCCTCTGTACCCTGCAGCATGGAATCACCCACTACAACTGCTCGTCGCCTGTTCTGAATGGTCATGCAAGGCACAGGCTCAGGCAGCCCAGTTGCATCCCTTGAGGTCAGGTCTGGGTCCTCCTCTCCTGGAGTGCACTAAACCTGTTCTTCAACTGTAACTCCAAGTCTACAGGAGGATTAGGGGCCTTTCTTCTTTTTGTTTGAGAAGCAACTAGTTTCCCGCCTTCTTCAGTACAGTGCTGTGCTGTACTATTTCACTCTGCACAGAGCCTTCCAGCAACTCCCCTGCTGCAGGGGACTGGGACTGCGGGAGCAGTGTGGTCTCTAAGAATGCCCTGTCCATCTCCTGCTCACTTTCTCGCGTGCTTCGCACTCTACTGACTTCATCCAGGAACTCTTTGACTTGACCACACAAATCGTCAACAACAGCACACCTCTTGCAGGAGGATGGACCATCAGTCCAGGCCTTCTGGAGAGGCTCCAAGCATGCCCTGCAGCCCGAGRCCTGCAGGGCAGCATCTGCTCTAAGAGGCTCCGTCTGGGCTGAAGCTTCCAACACAGCTAATGTAGCAATTCCCACAGCTACAGGCAAATATGCTTTGTGGCGCGTTATAACCATGTTTGTGAGAGTGGGCACTACTAGCRCTGGAAAAAGAAAGATTTCCTCTTGTGCCTAACTGCACTCCTCCTGCACAAACTGCTGTGCTCTGGGAGCTGTGCTCCAGGCCTGGCTCTTATGCAGACCTCTCCCTACTACTGACTCACAGGGTACTTGATCCACCCTAAACAAGGGCTACCTGGATCAGAAGGCCCAACTCCTTCTATTCAGGGGCAACCTAGACTGCTCGCTAGCAGTAGCTACACCCAGAGAGAGTGGGTGATAAGTGCTGGGGCTTCTTCCAGGAGAGCTTAAGGCTTCCTGCAGTTGCCCTTGCCAGCAGAAATTCCTATATCTATTCTACNCACAAGCCATTACACATACAGCTATAATAAAAAGAATTAGCAGAACTAATTTCTTCAGCCATTTCCAGTCTGGTAACCTTGAGGTTGATTGGTGCCAAATTTCTTCAAATCCCAGGGATTTATGTTCTAGTTAGATTCCCRGGGGCCAAACATCCAGTCTGGCAAGCCAGCACAAACTCTCACACACACAGACAAACACTCTTCAGCAGCAAGCAGTTTATTAGTAGATGCTTACAAGCAGACCGACCCGATGGTAATCTTGAGAAGGACCACCTCAATGCTTGTCCCGATCATCTGCATGATGAGAGAGGGAGTCGGCAGCCACAATCTTTTCGGATGTCCCCAAGGAGGCARCATGGTCCTCTGTTGTGTAGCAGCCTCTTTCTCCTTGAGAAAAACTCTGGTATTTATGATTATTTGTGGTAGGCGGGAGTCCYRGCACCTGGGGCCAGCAAGTGCAGGGAGTCTAGCCCAACTCCACCCCAGTTGCATAACTGGGCTATGATACTGCACACATGTGCAGACTTATTTCGGGGCCCACCTTTGACTGTGCGGGTCTCTATTTCATTACTCTTCAACTTCTGACCTTCATGTGGACTACTTCTCCTGGTGATTCTGTGGCTGGAAGCCACAGAATCTCTGTATAACCAACCGCTGTCCTTTCTCACAGATTTCCAAGTCTTTGTTACTTACTTATTTGTATCCCACTTAACACAGCAGTATTGTTCTAGGCACT
>NW_028186851.1:42962-44121 GCF_003343005.1 Rhea americana | reverse complement strand
TGCCCCGTCCCGCACGTGCCCCCCGAGCAGGGCTGCGGGCGCCGCGCGCCCGGCCGAGCCCTGGCCCCACCTGGGTGTCCGGCGGGCTCCAGGCCACCTCGCCCAGGTCGACGACGCACTGGAAGCGCCTCTCCAGCTCGCCGAGGAGGCTCTGCCCGCGCTCGTCCAGGAGGAAGCGGGCGACGCCGGGGAGYCGCAGCGTCACCGTCTGCGAGCCGACGGTGCCCAGGAGGCTCTGCAGGAAGTCGGCAGCCGCGCGGCAGGCGCCCGCCTCCCCGCTCAGCTGCGCCGGGAGGGCCGGCGGTCAGGGCCGCGGCCGCCCCCGCCCTCGGGGCCGCGCCGCACGGACCCCCCGGCACGGCCCCGCTCCCCGCGCGCCCCGGCTCACCCGGAAGCCGGTGATGTCCGAGCCTTCCAGCGGCAGCAGGGAGACCTCGGCGATGCCGGCCAGCAGGTCCCGGTAGTGCCGCTGCAGGTAGCGCAGCAYGCCCGGCTCCAGCGGCACCAGCGCCTCGTCCTGCGCCGCGTCCCGCAGGAAGGCCTGCAGCTTCTCCCTGTTCTCCTGCTCCAGGCCGTGCAGGGTGAGGCCCTGCAGGCGGCCCGTGCCCGGGTCGAGCCGCACGTCGCAGCAGCGCAGCCGCTCCTGCAGCTGCGCCCAGCGCGGCGAGCCGAGCGCCGGCAGCTCCYGCTCCGACAGCTCCAGGCAGAAGGGGCTGAGGGCCGAGTGCAGCAGGCAGATGGTGTCCTGCACGGCGCCGGGGCTCAGCGCCGTGACCACCACCTCGCCCTCCGCCACGGCGTAGCAGGCCGGCACGCCCCGGGCGGCCAGCAGCTGCCCGAGCCGCTCGCGGACGTCCTCGCGCCGCAGCAAGCGCAGGGTCTGCGCCGGGAAGGGCAGCGGCTCCCGGACCGCCCCGTCCAGCTGCTCCTGCAGCCACCGCCGCGCCTCCGCGAGGCGGCCCGCGTCCCCGCCGGAGACGCAGGCGCGGCCGCCCTCCGTGCGCAGGGCCAGCCCGGGGAAGGCGGCGTGCAGCTCCCGCAGGACCGGGCTCAGCTCCAGCAGCGGCAGCTTCGCCGGCTCCGCGACCGGCACGCCGAGCTCCGCGGCGCCGGCCGGCTCTGCCTCCCGCAGCGGCTCCAGGAACTCGTAGTACGGCGA
>NW_028186851.1:35840-37346 GCF_003343005.1 Rhea americana | reverse complement strand
GGGGGGCGGGGCCTCCCCGCAGCGGGGCCGGCCCCACAGCAGGCAGCCAGCTCCGCCCCCTGCGCTGCGCCCTAGGGCGGGGGCCTGGCCCCCCAGCAGGAGATGGGCCCCGGCCCGCCCCCCTGGGTGCGGATGGAGGCTAAGGCCCGTCCGGAATGAGCTCTGGCACGGCGCGTCGAGGACAAGAAGGGTTTCTTCAAAGACGTCGGTTGCAAGAGGACGATTAGGGAAAATGTGGGCCCGGTGCTGAACGGGGCGGGGGCCCCGCTGACGAAGGATGCAGAGGAGGCAGAATTACTGAGTGCCTCCTTCGCGTCAGTCCTCACTGCTAAGGGCAGCCCCCAGGAATCCTGCAGCCTGGACGTGAGGGAGAAAGTCTGGAGAAGAGAAGACTTTCCTTCAGTTGAGCAGGATAGGAGCAGAGACCTTCTGGGCAGGCTGGACATCCTCAGATCCATGGGCCCGGATGGGATGCATCCATGGGTACTGAGGGAGCTGGTGGATGTTGTTGCCAGGCCACTCTCCATCATCTTTGAAAAGTCCTAGAGAACTGGAGAGGTGCCTGAGGACTGGAAGAAAGCCAGTGTCACTCCAGTCTTCAAAAAGGGCAGGAAAGATGACCCCRGCAGCTACAGGCCAGTCAGCCTCACCTCCATCCCTGGAAAGGTGATGGAACAGCTCATTCTGGATGTCATCTCCAGGCATATGGAGGAAAAGAAGGAGTAGCCAGCATGGATTCACCAAGGGGAAATCCTGCTTAACCAATCTGATCGCCCTCTGTGATGGACTGACTGGCTGGGTAGAGGAGGGCAGAGCAGGGGACGTTGTGCACCTTGACTTCAGCAAGGCTTTTGACACTGTCTCCCATAACATCCTCCTAGAGAAGTTCAGGAAGTGTGGGTTAGACGAGTGGACAGTGAGGTGGATTGAGAACTGGCTGAAAGGCAGAGCTCAGAGAGCTGTCATCAGAGGCACAGAGTCTAGTTGGAGGCCTGTGGCTAGTGGAGTTCCCCAGGGCTCAGTACTGGGTCGCATCCTGTTCAACTTTGTCATCAATGACCTGGAGGAGGGGACAGAGTGCCTCCTCAGCAAGTCTGCTGATGATCCCAAGCTGGGAGGAGTGGCTGACACACCTGAGGGCCGTGCTGTCCTACAGAAAGACCTGGACAGGCTGGAGAGCTGGGCGGAGAGGAACCTCCTGAGGTTCAACAAGGGCAAGGGCAGAGTCCTGCACCTAGGGAGAAATAACCCCAGGCACCAGGACAAGCTGGGGGCTGACCTACTGGAGAGCAGCTCTGCAGAGAAGGACCTGGGAGTGCTGGTGGATGACAGATTGACCATGAGCCAGCAAGTGCCCTTGTGGCCAAGGCAAATGGTCTCCTGGGGTGCATTGGGAAGAGTGTTGCCAGCAGGTCGAGGGAGGTGATCCTGCCCCTCTCCTCAGCTCTAGGGAGGCCTCATCTTGAGTCCTGTGTCCAGTTCTGGGCTCCCCAGGACAAGAGAGAC
>NW_028186851.1:31409-33860 GCF_003343005.1 Rhea americana | reverse complement strand
AGCGGCTCCGGGGGCGGCGTGCGCCGGGCCGGGCCGGGCCGGGCCGGGCCCGCCGGGGGTGGGGGCAATGCGCCGGGCCCGGCGTACAGGGGCGGGTAATGCCCTGGAGCAGGAGTTCGGCGGCAATGCACCGGGTCCGGTGTATCGGGAGGGGTTAATGCACTGAGCCGGGCATGGCAGGGGTAATGCACCGGGTCCGGTGTACCGGGAGGCGGGTAATGCATGGAGCCAGGCGTACCAGGGTGTGGGGGGTGAGGCATCAGCACAGTGCCCAGTGCGCGGGGGCTGCATGCACCACACCGGAGCGGCCCATGCTCTGGGGAGGCCCCATCGGGCCTGGGGACTGCGGGGCGGGTGTGCGGGGCCTGGTGCCAAGGGCTCGGCAGGGCTCTGCACTGGGGGAGCCGGTCCCACCTGCTTTCTCCGTGCTGGGTGCCAGCGGCAAAGCGGGCTGCTGGGCCGCCTGGCAGCCTCCCCCCCTGCTCCAGGCCTCCTGCAGCAGCCACCCCGCGAGGCGCAGCCTCGGTCCGCGGCCCTCGCGCCTGCCCGGCCGCGGAGCTGGGGCGCTCCCGGGTGGTGTTCGGGGCAGTGTTCGCCCCGTGCCGTGYGTCGCTGCTGGCACCTGTTCCTGGGCGCAGGCTGCATTATGCAATTCCYGAGGGCCCGACATGCCAGCGTGCCGGGCAGGGAGCAGCACCAATGGCAGCAGCTCCGCTGTGCAGCCGGCAGGCATGGGCGAGCGGTTCACAGGACTGCAGGGGGCACAGAGCCGGGGGGTCCTAGGGCCAGGCCGGCAGCGTGGGAATGCTGCCAGGCTGCCCTCCGAGCAGGCAGGCTCCCCGTCCCACTGGCTCGGCTGCCGGCGCTGCAGAAGGAGCTTGTGTCGGTGCAGCACTGCAGCTTTCTGCAGCGCCTGGGAGGGGAGAGCACGCGCTGCCAGCACGGGCTGGGGCAGCAGCAGGATCCCAGGCTGACGTGCTGTGCAGGCAGGGTTTGTCCCTCTGGCYGGGCTGGCGGCTGATGTTCTCGCAGAACATTAGAGGAAGTTGCCTCATGTGATTATTGCCCCAGAGGAGCTGGGCAGGTGCTGTAGCCAGTCCCCAAGCCCTGCTGGGGACCCAGCTGAAGGGAAGTGAGGCAGGTGGCTGCCCCTCTCCTGGGGCACAGGGAGGCGGGAGGGTGCCTCTCTCCTGGGGTGCAGAGCAGGGATGTGGGGGGGTGCCCCTCTCCTGGGGTGGGGGTGCAGGAGCATGCCCCTTTCCTGAGGTGTGGAGCAGGAATGCGGGAGCATGCCCCTCTCGTGGGGTGGGGATGTGGGAGCGTGCCCCTCTCCCGAAGTAGGATTGTGGGAGGGTGCCGCTCTCATGGGACAGGGATGCAGGAGCATGCTCCTCTCCCAGGCTGCAGGGTGGGGATGCGGCAGCGTGGCCATTTCCTGGGGTGCAGGACAGGAACACGACAGCATGCCCATTTCCCAGGGTGCAGGACGGGGATGCAGCAGTGTGCTTGTTTCCCAGGATGCAGGGCAGGGACATGGCAGCACACCCCTCTCCCAGGGCAAGGATGCAGCAGCATGCCCCTCTCCCAAGGTGGGGATGCAGGAGCATGCTCCTCTCCCAGGCTGCAGGACGGGGATGCAGCAGCATGCCCATTTCCCGGAGCGTGGGGCAGGGACGCAGCAGCGTGCCCCTCTCCCGTGGTGCGGGTGTCCCCGTCGGGGCGCAGCGAGCTCGCCGCAGGGCAGCTGGCCCTCCTCGCGCAGCAGCCTGCGCCGGAGGTGGCATGTAGGCGTTTCTCCTGGGAAACCTCGGCGAGGGGGCGGCGAGATCCTGCGCTTGCAGGAGTTGCGGGGGGAGGGGGATCTCCGTCTCCCACCCCTGCCRAGTGTCCGTACAGGTGCTGCGGGCCGGGACCGTGGCGGTCCTGGTCCTGGCACCTCCGTGCCGAGCTGTGGCGTTCCTGCGCAGGAGACGGCGCCGGCGCCTGCCCGTGTCCCTCTCCTGGCTCCCCTCCCGGAGCGACCCGCTGCCCAGCGGCGTGGGGCCGTTCCCGGGTAGGCGTGATCCCTGGGAGCTCGCAGGGGCTGCCGCATGCGGGTAGCACCATCAGGCTCGCGCCGTGCGGAGCTCAGCCGCGGCAGCTCTCCTGACGCAGGAACCTGCTAACGAAAGCTGCTATAATTGGATCCGCCGGCTGYGCCGGCGGCGGTCGGTCTGGGCCCGGGCCTCGGTGCCGGCGGGAGCTGCCGCCGCCGGGTGCCCGCCTGRTGCAGCGCCGCTTGCGGGTCCTGCTCCCGCTGGCTCCGGGCTACGTGTGCCCCGGGCCGGGATTAGRATTTCCGATGCCGTAAATAGGCCGTGCCGTGGAATTACAGAGCGTTAGGGCAAAGCCGCTTACTGGTGGCTCCCTGGAAAGCCGTGTGCCCCGGGAGCCGTTCCCGCGCGGCGGCGG
>NW_028186851.1:24621-30319 GCF_003343005.1 Rhea americana | reverse complement strand
GGGCGTTTCCGGCCTCCCTTCCGCCGGGAGCGCCCCACAGGCCCCGGGGGTGGCCGTGACACCCCCGTGACACCCCCGTGACACCCCCGTGACACCCCCCATGGCCGTTACACCCCCCCCGTGACCGTGACACCCCCCACCGGGCGCCGCGGGGCCTAGGGAGCCGGGTGGGGGGGTGTCGCCATGGCAACGCGGGGGGCGGCCATCTTGCGCGGGGCAGTTGGCGGCGGGGGCCTGACTCTGCGCTCTGCCTCCTCCGCAGCGCGGCGGCACCACCGGCACCACCGGCACCGCCGGCACCCGGGAAGATGTCGCACGAGAAGAGCTTCCTGGTGACGGGCGAGGGCTTCGAGGGGCAGCAGCCCCCGGCGCCCCCGGCCTACGCGCAGCGGCCCTACCCGCCGGGGCCCTACCCGCCGCCCGGGCCCTACCCACAGGGCCCCTACGCCCAGCCGCCCTACGCCCAGCCGCAGCCCATGGTCCCCGGAGACCAGGACTGTAAGTGGGGGCCGGCGCGGGGGGCTGCGGGCTGGGGGGCACGAGGGGCTGGGGGGCACGAGGGGCTGCAGGCGTAGGGGCACGAGGGGCTGGGGGGCGGCGGGATCCCTGCTCCACTCAGGGCAGCTCTGGGCACAGCACAGCTCAGGGGGCAGTGTGCCCCATAGCGCTGCTGAGGGGCAGCCGTGGGGTGACCCCTCCTCTGTGCCCCATAGCACTGCTGAAGGACAGCCATGGGGGTGCCTCCCCTCCATGCCCCATAGCACTGCTGAGAGACAGCCATAGGGAGCAACCAGCCTCTGTGCCCCATAGCACTGCTGAGGGGCAGCCGTGGGGGCACCCCCCTCCATGCCCCATAGTGCTCCTGAGAGACAGCCATAGGGAGCAACCAGCCTCCGTGCCCCATAGCACTGCTGAGGGACAGCCGTGGGGGCACCCCCTGCCCCATGCCCCATAGAGTTGCTGATGTGCAGCCATAGGGAGCAACCAGTCTCCACGCCCCATAGCATTGCTGAGGGGCAGCCGTGGGGGCACCCCCCTCCATGCCCCATAGTGCTGCTGAGGGGCAGCCCTGAGGGCACCCCTCCCCGTGCCCCATAGAGCTGCTGGAGGACAGCAGTGCTGCCACAGCGGATGCCAAGGGCCAGGCCTGGCTGCGGGGGCAGCGACGCTCCTTGCAGGCCCCCCRGCTCCCCAGCCCCCTGCCAGCTCCCAGCCCCCCGCCGGCCCCTCAGCCGCATCTCTTCTCTCCCCCGTGGCCCGACTGCTGCCAGACGGAGGGAGGCCGCCCCCCGCGCAGTGGAGATGGGGCGTCGTGTCCATCCGAGTCGGTGAGGCGGCGCTCCAGCGGGGCAGGGGCTGGCAGGCTGCCGGACAGGGAYGCCATGCTGCTGGCTGTGGGGCAGGCCCCCCGGGCTGCCACGCAGGGACAGCCTGCCAGCCCCTTTCACCTGCCTCTCTGCTCCCCACAGCTCCCCTGCACAGCACCTACCACGAGGATGGGCCGCCTTCCTACTACGACAACCAGGACTTCCCCACCGCTCACTGGGATGACAAGAGCGTCCGGCAGGCCTTCATCCGCAAGGTAGAAGCTTCCCACCGGGGGGCAGGACCCGGCCCCCCAGGACTGGGGGTTTTGGCCGTAGTGCCCTGACCCGTGCCATTCCCCCAGGTGTTCCTGGTGCTGACTCTGCAGCTGTCGGTCACCTTCGCCTTCGTGGCCGTGTTCACCTTTGTGAAAGGCGTGAGGGGCTTTGTGCAACGCAACGTCTGGACGTACTATGTCTCCTATGCAGTCTTCTTCATCTCCCTCATCGTGCTCAGCTGTTGCGGGGACTTCCGCCGCAAGCACCCCTGGAACCTCGTCGCCCTGGTAAATGCTGCGTGTGGGCCTGCGGGTTTGGCTGCTCCATGCACAGCCCCGCTTTAGGCCGCTCCAGCTGCAGTTGTCTCCCTCTACAGCTTGATCACGGAGTGAGGCAGAGAGAACATCTTCTTCCCCTGCTCAAGGCTTCCTAGACAGGGCACGGGCAGGGTCCTGGGAGAGCACGCCTGAGAGATCCCCACAGGGAAGGGGAGGGTTCCCGAGTGGGAATGGAGAGGGGCTGACCATGTCTGACCCAAGGAGAGCAGAGCGCGCTCTCCGGACGTGACAGAGCCAGGAGCCCCATAYGAAGGGCCTTCGACATCCTTCCCCATGGGGAGGTGCAGCATGACGGGGTCAAGCTCGGCTCCTAGGGAGGAAGTGGCCCAGGTGGATTCAGGCCCTCTGCTCTGACCACGATAGGCAGAGTAGCACTGGGCAATAAAAGGAGTGGGAGTGGATAGAGCCGAGCGAGCCAAACTGACACGATGCCTGTCTGCTCCCCAGTCCATCCTCACTGTGAGCCTGTCCTACATGGTGGGGATGATCGCCAGCTTCTACAACACGGATGCTGTCATCATGGCTGTGGGCATCACAGTCGTCGTTTGCTTCACTGTCGTCATCTTCTCCCTGCAGGTGAGCTCTGGGGGCAGGCGGGCGTACGGGCTCCCCCAGCTCCCTGCTGGGCCCACATTGCTCCTGAGGCAGCTTCCCTGGGAGCTGCGCTGGGTTTAAGCCTGGAAGAGCAGTCCTGCAGAGAAGTTCCTCAGAGCAAACAGCTGAGCTGGGGGAGGGATGTCCCAGATCTGGCTGTGCCGTGGCCTCCCTTGTGAACAGGGTGACGAGGACCTGCCTGGCGAGTAGTGACTAGCCTCGTGCCCTGGGTCAGATGGGAGGGTGGTGGCAGTATGAGTGGGTTGGGTTCCTCTGCTCTGCTCTGCCCTGAGGGACCTCTCCACTCATGTGTGGACTTGCTAACTCTGACCATATCCCACAGACGAAGTATGACTTCACCTCGTGCCGGGGAGTGCTCATCATCTGCCTCGTTGTGCTCATCCTCTTCTCCATCCTCTGTATCTTTATCCGGAACCGCATCATGGACATTATCTACGCCTCCCTGGGGGCCCTGCTCTTCACCTGTGTGAGTGTTCATGTGGCAGGGAGGGAGGTTGCATCCTGTCCCGTCCTTCCTCCTGCAACAGCTTCCTGGAGGGGGAACCACAAGCCTGGGATCAAGGTGGCTGCTGTTGCTCCCTCTAGGGGCTGGGTYGTCTGTGAGATCCCTTGGGGTTCAGGCAAAGGGAAAGTGGTGCAGACCGAGGGCCCAGCTGAGCTTGGGGGGGGGGGGTAGGTGTGCTCTGGTCAGTGAGTGGTGACCTACTTGTGGGGCTGCTGCCAGCCCTTGCTGGGCATGACGTGTTCCTGGCCTTCCCCACTGCCCCATGCTAGTTAGCCCCATAGCACCCACCGCAGCCTGACAGCCTCCTCTCTTGCAGTTTCTGGCGGTGGACACACAGATGATCCTGGGGAACAAGCAGCTGGCGCTCAGCCCCGAGGAGTACATCTTTGCTGCCCTCAACCTCTACACAGACATTATCAACATCTTCCTCTACATCCTGGCCATTATTGGCAGGGCCAAGGAGTAGTGTCCCTACTGCTGCGAGTAGTCCTGCCCCGCGTCAGCCCTCGCTGCGCGCGTCCCAGTCCCCTCAGCCCTCCCTCCCGTAGCAGTTTTGTTTGGTGTTCTCATTGCATCTTGTTGTCTGTTCTCGTGTTCTAGTTTATTTGACCCCAGCCACCTCCCTGGCTCCTGCCAGGAAAGCCTCTGGACTGGCGTGGGCTGGGTGGGGAGGATGGGGCGCCCCGAGGCAGGAGGGCCTGTGTCGCTCGGCTGAGGGGTGGCAGCTCTGTCCCCTTGCTGGGAGGGTGCTGCGCAGGGCAGGCAATGCTTTTCTGCAGATGTCTTGCTGCAAGCARTGCTGCCCCTCTGCCCCCCCTGCCAGAGCCCCCAGGGCAGCGCTCTGTTCCAGACCCTCTGCTTCTTCCCTGCTGTGAATAAGGCATGTCCTGTCCCTCCTTGCGTTGAATGATGACTGGAAGCACTTTCTCACCCAGCCCGTGGTGGAGCTCACTCATCCCTCCGTCCTCCCTTGCACCACGCACGCTCTGYCCCGCGCCCCTGGGCTCTCTCCACGGCTGTGCAGGGTCAGCCCTGGCAGCCTGCGAGCTCCCCAAAACCCCCCAGGCTCCAGCTAGGGCCGAGGGCAGCATCCTGCTCCCTGGCCATCGGGTGCCTTGGCGAGGAGGTCCTGAGCTGGGCGCTGTTGGCAGAGCTGAGCACGGTCACGGCTGGGTCCCCCACCTCCCCTCGATGCCCACAGGGAGCGGAGCCCGGCCCTGTCCCTTCCTGGGCCTGGGCAGCGCGGCAGGCCCAGCCCCTTCCCCCAGGACCGGGAGGCTCTGTTCTTGCTCCAGCTGTGGCTCTAACTCCTGCTGTTAATAAAACTCCGTCTAGTTGACCGGTGCTGCTTCTGACTTTCCTTTCCCCGCAGCTGCCCTCCGAGGACGTGGGGCATGGGCCGGCGCGGCGGCACCCCGGGGACTGCTGGGCTCTGCACACAGGCAAGCACGCTCCCCTGGCGCGGGGCTCGGCCGCGTGGGCTGGGGGCTTCCCTGCTGCTCGGGTCCCCGTCGCCCTCCCCGCAGCCCCCGCGCTGCTGCATGCCGCCCTGCCGCGGCCCTGCCACGCTCTYCTGCACCTGGGGCGTCCGAATAAAGTGCGAATGTACGAGGCGCCGGGCTCCTCTGGTCCTTGGCGGGGGCGCTCAGCACTTGGGCTGCCGGAGGAGGAGCCGCCCTGGCCTTGGCTGCTCCGTGGGAGCAGGGAACCCGCAGCTCGGAGGCTGTTTTGGGCAGGGGAGGGCCGGCGAGGCGCCAGGCGCGGGCGGGCGGCGCGTGGGCAGGGGGGTAGCGGCCGGGGGCTCGACCCGTTCCAGCCTCCACCACACGCAGCAGTTTGTGCTGGCCAGCAGCAGCCACTTTATTTAGCACAGCAGAGCCCGTCCGCCCTCCRCGCGCCGTCAGGGCCAGGCGGGTCGGTCCCAGCCGGGGGCTCGGCAGCGCCTCCGGGTCTGGGCTGCCCCCTGCGCCCCGGCCGTGCCGCGCTCCGAGCCCTTGGGCGGCCGTCCGTCCCCTGAGCGGCCCCGGGAGCAGCCGCGAGGGCCCCGGGGGGGGCTGCCTGCAGCCCTGGCCCCCCAGCAATACTGGGCCCGCCGGTCCCGCTCGGCGCGCGCAGCCTCGCGCTGCGCCCGGCGCTCGAAGGTTTCGGCGATGAGCTGCACCACGTTGGTGCTGCCTGGGCAGAAGTCCAGGCCCCATGACGTGGGCTGCTCGGGGTCCCAGCCAGGGCCCCTGTCCAGGGCAGGGGGCTGCGCTGGGCACCCTTCCCACGGCCCGCTGTCCTCCTCCTGCTCCCCGACGGGGTGGCCGGCTCCCCAGGCGCAGTCCTGCTCCCCGCACCAGCCCTCCCGGCTCTCCTCTGGCTCTCGGTGGCTGCAGGTCCCGTCCCAGCTCTGCTCCTCCCTGCTCCAGCTCCGCGCGCCCGGCGGGCAGCCCAGCCTCCTGCAGCAGCCGCAGCCGTCCCCGGGGCTGGCGCCCGGCTCCCCGTCCCTGCTGCACCGCTTCCCGCCGGGAGCCTGCACCAAGAGGGAGGAGGCGGTGAGCCGGCGGCGGGTCCGCGCCGCTGCCCGGGGCCGCGGCCGGGGCCGGTGCCTACCCGGTGCAGAGGGGTCCCTGGCTCCGGGGCTCTGTCTCTGCCCAGCCCGGGCGCGGAGTCGC
>NW_028186851.1:18731-21727 GCF_003343005.1 Rhea americana | reverse complement strand
CCCGTCCTGTCTCCAACCTCAGCCCCGCCCCTGTCTTCATCCTCATTCTAAGCMCCAGCCTCAGCCCCATCCATGTCTGTGTCCCCAGCTCCAATACCATACCCATCCCGAGCCTGTCCCCAGCCCTGTTTGCGTCTCCATTCCCATCCCCAGCCGCATCCATATCCACGTCCGTGTCCACATCCCTAGCACCAGTCCCAGCCCTGTCCTCATCCCCATCCTGTCCCTAGCCACAGCCCCATCGCTGTCCCCCAGTCCCATCCCCAGCCCCATCCCAGCCCTATCCCCATCCCCATCCCATCTCCAACCCTGTCCCAGCCCCCTCCCTATCCCTATCTTTCTCCCCATCCCATTCCTGTCCCACCCTCCTGCAGCCAACACCTCTGACTGGGGGTCGGAGCTGGCGGAGCAGGATGTGTCCGTCGGGCCGGTGGTCGCCTCGTCCCCGCTGGACTCCAACTTCAGCGGCGCCTCGCTCCTACCCATCACCCGGCGCAGAAGTAAGCCAGGGGCAGCCGGCACGGCGGGATTTGTGCCAGCAATAGCCGGGATTTGTGCCGGACCCCTCCCACCCCACGGCAGCCCCTGTGCACAGCAGAGGCTGCGGCAGCCCCACTGTGTCGGGGCACCGGGAGGGCTGGTCCCGGCCGGCGGCGGCCCCCAGCGCCGCGGGGCGCTGAGCCCGCCGGGCTTGTCCTTGCAGCCTTCGCAGGCCACTTTGCAGCCAGCCCCAGCCAGGAGAACTACCCGCAGCGGTTCTCCTGCCCCCTGGACAGGTTCAGCCCGGGGGGCCGGCCCGCGGACACCCTGCCGCCCGCCGAGCAGCCGCTGCCCGAGCCGCCCCTCGACCTGCAGGCGCTGGAGCAGAGCCCCCGGCGGGGCCGCCCGCCCG
Source organism: Rhea americana (assembly GCF_003343005.1). Lineage (NCBI taxonomy): Eukaryota > Metazoa > Chordata > Aves > Rheiformes > Rheidae > Rhea > Rhea americana. Next base: position 20,835 of record NW_028186851.1, on the reverse strand, counting down.
ACCTGCAGGCCGCCGGCGCCCGCTTCTCCCTCCCGGCGCAGCTGGAGCCGCGCGCCGCGGAGCAGCTGCCGGAGCCCCTGCTGCAGTCGGCCCCCGCGGCGATGCCGGCAGCCCCGCTGTCGCCCATCCCGCTGCCGCCGGCCCCGGGGCCGCCGGAGCAGCCGCTGCCGCTGGAGCCGAGGACGCCGGAGCAGCCGATGTCAGTCCAGCGGCCGCCCGACGTCCGGCCCAAGGAGTATCCGCGGAAGATAGCCAGAGCCGCGGACCGGCCCGCATCCATCCGGGAGAGCGCGCGGCCCGGCAGCCGAGGTAAGGGCGCGTGGGAGCGCGTGGCGGGAGCGGGAGTGGGGCAGGACAGGCAGGAGCGGCCCAGCCGCGAGGTCTCCGGCAGCTGTGCACGGACCCCCGCGAGCTTGGTGGGGGACGCGGTGCCCGGGGGCACAGCAGGGATCGCCAGCACCATGGGGATCGCCCGGTGCAGAGCACGCCGGAGCCGCGCATGCCCCATGGCAGCCGTGCCGGCCCCGCTGCCCAGGGGAGCAGCCCCTCCTGCTTGTGCCAGCTGGCAGATTAGGCGCCTCCAAATCCCCCTGCAATCCTCTCTTGCCTGCAGCACAAATCCCGCGAGCAGGTGGCRGGGCGAGCCTGGGGCCTAGCCACCCCGCCGTCCCCGTCCCACACTCCAGCTGGGTGTTTGCACGGTGCAAAGCCCCACGAGGCTGTGCAGACTCTCCGCAGAGCCACGCTGCAGCATCTGCCAGCCCTGCAAACCAGCCCTGCAAATGGGGAAGGAAAAAGAAGGGCCAGAGGAAGCGGGTCTCATGCACAGGGCGCTGCCTCAGCGCTGTGGCAGAGCTGGTGCCATATGGCAGAGCAGCGGGACCAACTGCCAGCCCCGGGAATCCTGCGGCAGCACCAGCCTGTGCGCAGGGGAAAACCTGTGCACTGGCATCCCTGTGCTGCAAAACCTGCACGCTGGCATCTCTGACCCTGCAAACCTGCACATTGGCATCCCTGCCCTGCAAAACCGGCACACTGACCTCTCTGCCCTGCAAAACCTGTGCACTGGCCTCCCTGCCCTGCAAAATTGGCACACTGGCCTCTCTGGCCTTGCAAAACCTGTGCACTGACCTCTCTGCCCTGCAAAACCTGTGCACTGGCATCTCTACCCTGCAAAACCTGCACACTGGCCTCTCTGCCCTGCAAAACCTGTGCACTGGCATCTCTACCCTGCAAAACCTGCACACTGACCTCTCTGCCCTGCAAAACCTGTGCACTGGCATCTCTACCCCTCTGCCAGGGTCTGCTGTGGGCCCCGATTGCCCTGCTGTTGGGGGAGCAGAGGGCGGGCAGGGAGAGGAGCTGCCCCCAGCAGAGCCCCTGTGGGCCGGAGGGGGCAGACGTGGGGCTGGGGGCGCCAAGGCAGAGCGGGGAGGGGGCGTCCGGTGCGGGGGGCGTGAGCGGCAGCCCCGCAGCGCCCCCCGGCTCCCCCTTGCAGACCCCAAGCAGCAGATGTGGGAGCGCATTGTGGGCGAGATCGCCTTCCAGCTGGACCGCCGGATCCTCTCCAGCATCTTCCCCGACCGCGTCCGCCTCTACGGCTTCACCGTCAGCAACATCCCCGAGAAGATCATGATGGTAGGGGGGTGCCGAGGYGGGGCGGGGGCGCAAACCGGGGCCCCGCTGACCCCGTCCCCCCCTTCCAGTCCGTCTTCAACAGCTCGCAGGCGGGCTTCGACGAGCGCTCCTGCGCCGCCATGACCCAGCGCTACGTCACCCTCATGAACCGCCTCAAGGCGCTGGGCTACAGCCCCGAGATGCACCCGGCCTTCACCGAGTCCATCGTCAACACCTACGGGATCCTGCGGGAGCGGCCGGAGCTGACGGGCCCCGACACCCGCTCCTACAACAGCCCGGGCTTCCTGCGGCGCGTGGTGCTGGAGACGGTGCCGCTGGCCCTGCAGCCGGACGTGCTGCTGCTGCTGGAGTGCCTGCAGGAGCTGGCGCAGGAGGACGGCAAGCCCCTCTTCATCTGGTGAGCGGCGCAGTAAACCGCAGCAAAAGCCCCTTCTCGGAGTCGTTTGGCAGCGCTGCCGGCGAGGCG
>NW_028186851.1:16573-18501 GCF_003343005.1 Rhea americana | reverse complement strand
ATGCACCTCGCTGGTTCCCTTTATTCGGGGGCAGCAGGACGAAACGCCTCCAGCAGAACTGGGAAGCTGGCCGCGGCGCGGGAGCCCAGGCTCCCGGCCGTCTCGTCCTGCCGGCCCGGGTCCGGCGCCACGTCCCCCTCAGCCTCCTGCCGTCGTGGGGTGGAGGCAGCAATGCCGGGGGGTAAGTGGCGCTGCCGGGTGCAGGCAGCAACGCAGGTGCGGAGGCTGCAAGCCGGGCTGGGGGTGGCGGTGCCAGGGTGGAGGAGGCAACGCGGGGCTGGAGGAGGCAATGCTGGGGGGCAGCTGGCAATGCCGGGGGTAGGTGGCAGTGCCGGGGGGCAGGTGGCTCTGCCAGGCTGGAGGAGGGAATGCCGGGGGGCAGGTGGTGGCAATGCTGAGGGGCAGATGGCTCTGCCAGGCTGGAGGAGGCAATGCCGGGGGGCAGCTGGCAATGCCGGGGGGTAGGTGGCAGTGCCTGGCTGGAGGAGGCAATGCCGGGTGCAGGTGGCAATGCCTGGCTGGAGGAGGGAATGCCGGGGGGCAGGTGGTGGCAATGCTGAGGGGCAGATGGCTCTGCCAGGCTGGAGGAGGCAATGCCGGGGGGCAGGTGGCAATGCCAGGGGGCAGGTGGCAGTGCCGGGGGGCAGGTGGCAGTGCCGGGGGGCAGGTGGCTCTGCCAGGCTGGAGGAGGCAATGCCAGGGTGCAAGGAGCAGTGCTGGGTGCAGGTGCCGACGCAGCAGCAGAGGCAGCAGCACTAGGGTGGAGGTGGCGACGCTGCACCGGAGGTGGAAGCACTTCTCCTTTCGCTTTTGAGCGGAGGAAGTTGATCAGGCAGTAAGAGAGGGCTGAGAGCCGCAGGGGCAGCTCTTGCTGCAGGTGAGGAGTGGCAATGGGGGATGTTTCATGGTGTTGTGGGAGAGGGGAGCACAGCGAGGGGCAGGGGGCACTTCCAGCACCCAGCTGCCACTCTGTGCCAGTGCAGCACCGTGTGCATAGCCTGCATGCTGATATAAGGTGCAAGAGGGTCCAGGCTGGCTGGGACCCCGGAGCAATGGTGATTTAGGGTGCAAGAGGGTCCAGGCTGGCTGGGACCCCGGAGCAATGGTGATTTAGGGTGCAAGAGGGTCCAGGCTGGCTGGGACCCCGGAGCAATGCTGATTTAAGGTGTAATAGGGTCCAGGCTGGCTGGGACCCTGAAGCAATGCCAATTTAGGGTGCAATAGGGTCTGAGCAGGGCCAAGGCAGCAGCCGCCTGTCGGGCCTGGCCTCAGGAGCACGGTTTGGGTGCCGGGTGAGCGGGAAGCCCCCCGCACGCAGCCCTGCCRCAGGCACCGTCCCTCGGATGTGCTCAATCCCAGTGGGCGTTGTGTCCAGCAGCAGGGCTGGAGCATTGAGTTGGCCGCTGCGGGGGTTTCCCGGTTGGACATCCCGGGCTGCAGCGACGCTGTGGCACAGCCGACGGGCTGCCCGGCCCCGGGCTCCCAAGAGCATTTTCGAYGACCAGGGCAAAGTCAAGCTGATTCCCTGAAACACGGTGTTTCTGCCACCGCCCCAGGAGCCCATTCAGTACGCTGGCGCTTGTGCAACCACTGCAAGTAAATCTGTGCCTAAGGGGTGGGATTTTGGAAAGGCATTGGAGATGAAAGGAGTTAGCAAGTGAGCTGTCTGGGGGATGCTGGCACCTGCCAGCAAAGGGGGTTGCTCCCAAATCCTTGTTTCTGTCCAGGAGGGAAAAGTAATCCAGGAATGGAGACATCAGGGAACTGGGGGGCGGGGGGAGATCCTGGGGCTGGAGCTGGAGTGAGCTGCTGCCTGCAGGGACATCGCGATGGGCCCACCTTGTCCGGAGGGACGGGCGCCCCACGTCCGGGGGTGATGGGCTCCCGGTGCCACCAGCACCCCGCAGGGCAGCGCGCAGGGCCAGCCC
>NW_028186851.1:11596-14109 GCF_003343005.1 Rhea americana | reverse complement strand
GGCCCCGCTATGACCTGTGCAAAGGGTGGGCTGGTCCTGGCCATGCCCTGACCCTAGTGCCTTTCTCCTGCAGGCACCACTGGCTTCTCTGGAGCCTCCAGGAAGGAGCAGCAGGAATCAGCTCTTCCCCTCGGGCCCCCACCGGGTGCCCCATACCCCCAGCCAGGCCCCACACCCCAACGCCAGCCCGCCATGGGGCTGCGGGAGTCCCCGTTCTCCAGCCAGGCCCTGGCGGCCCTGAACTGCCTGGCCCAGGGGATGCTCTTCCCTGGCTTCTGGGCTGTCAACCTGGTCCTTGACCTGCAGGAGACCACGGCGGAGAGGAAAAGGCACCGCCGGGGCTGGTGCCAGTGCTGCTGCGCCTAYACCTGGCGGGTGCTGGCTGGGCTGGCGGGCTCCATGCTGCTACTGCTCTCACTGCCCGTGGCCTTCCTGGGGCTGCTGCTGTGGCTGCCGGTGCAGGCGGCGCGGCGGCCCTTCGCCTACCAGCACATGGTGGGCCTGGTGCCCGCCGAGGCCTGGGCCTTGCAGCAGCGCCGGACCTTCACCTTCGTCAGCGCCAACCTCTGCCTGCTGCCCAGCGGGCTGGCCAAGTTCAGCAACCTGGGCCAGACACTGCAGCGCGCCGCCTACGTGGCCCGCGAGCTGGCACCGGCGCCCTGGGGCCCCGCCAGCACCCGCACCAGCCTGGTGCCTCCCCGGCACAGGGCGGCGAGCGGCTACGGGGTGACCCTCTGCACCCCGCTGCAGCCCGGCGGGCAGCCCCGGCCCTGGGACAGCGTGGTCGTGGAGGTGCCCGAGGACGATGGCAGCGGCGGCCTGGGCCACGGGGACCTCGAGGGGCGCAGGGGCGCTGAGGAGCGTGGGAACGTGGAGGAGCGYGGGAACGTGGAGGAGCGYGGGAACGTGGAGGAGCACTTCCCGGCGGACGCGGACTTCCTCTGCCTGCAGGAGGTGTTCGACCCCGGGGCGGCCGCCCTCCTGCGCCAGCAGCTGGGCTGCTCCTTCGAGCACATCGTCTACGACGTGGGCGCCTACGGGCTGCACGGCTGCTGCGGCGGCTTCAAGCTGCTCAACAGCGGGCTCTTCCTGGCCAGCCGCTACCCGGTGCTGGCTGCCCAGTACCACTGCTACCCCAACGGCGCCCGGGAGGACGCCCTCTCCGCCAAGGGGCTGCTCTCCGTGCAGGTGTGGGGCAGTGGGGGGCAGGACGCCTGGGCCCGGCCTCGGCGGGCGCTGACGGCGCCGCCTCCCGCAGGTGCTGCTGGGCTCCGTGCAGGGCCGGAGGATCGTGGGCTACCTCAGCTGCACCCACTTGCAGGCGCCTGCACGTGAGTGGGGGGCACGGGGCTGCGTGCGCCGGCGGGGGTCCCGGCGAGGAGGGGGTGCCGGGGGAGGCCGGCCGTGATGCCACATCCCCGCACAGGTGACGCCGAGGTCCGCAACGCCCAGCTCACACTGGGGCTGCACTGGATGCAGCTCTTCCGGGACGCCAGCGAGGAGCGCGGCGACGTGGTGGCCTTCGACGTCTACTGCGGAGACCTCAACTTCGACAACTGCTCCCAAGGTGGGGCCGGGCCCCCCGTGTGGGGTTTGGGGGGGGTCGATATGCTCTGGGTGCGGGACATTAGGGGGCAGCACCGTACAGAACCTGGGGGGCAGGTCTGGGGAGAACACACCCTGGGAGTCTGGGGGAGAGCACGTGCCGTGGGGCAGGGGGTCTGCAGGCAGCATGCTCCTGGGGGTTTGGGTGAGGACACATGCTATGGGCAGCACTCTGGGGAACGGCATGTGCTATGGGGCAGGAGGAACATGCTGCTGGGTGGGCAGCAAGTCTGGAGCAGGGGCATGCTGTGGAGGTCTAGGGGGTGGCACATGCCATGGGGCAAGGGTCTGGAGGGGGTGTGCTCTGGGGGTCTGGGGAAGGGCATGTGCCGTGGGGCAGGGGTCGAGGGGGGGGGCTGCAGGTGGAGCAGGCTGCCCACACATGTCCCTGATGTCCCCCGCGCAGGCGACCAGATGAACCAGACGCACCGCATCTTCGAGGACTACTGGGACCCGTGCCGCGTCGGGCCTGGCCAGGACCAGCCCTGGGCCATAGGTACTGGCTGCCGGCCCCACCGCTCCGCCCCGGCCCTGGCCTGGCCCGGCCCCATGGTGTCCTGCCGCCCCCRGTGTGCCCACCTGGCTGCAGCGCGGGGCAGTACCAGCGCTGCTCAGTGCCCTGTCCCATCCCATTCCCACTCCAGTCCCATCCTGTCCTGCTGTGTCCCATCCTGCCCCGCCCCATGTCATCCTGCTCCATCCCGCCCCGTCCCATCCGGTCCCACCCTGTCCCGTCCTGTAGCATCCCATCCCGTCCTGCCCCGCCCTATCCCAAGCCATCCTGTCCCGTCCCATCCTGTCCTATCCTATCCCATCCGGTCCATCCCGTCCTGTCCCGTCTCACCCTGTCCAGTCCCATTCCTTCTCACCTCTCCCATCCCGTCCTGCCCTATCCCTGTCCCTATCCC
>NW_028186851.1:5691-9261 GCF_003343005.1 Rhea americana | reverse complement strand
GGGGGGCTCCGGTGGCCCCCCCCCCCCGGGGCTGGTAGCGGAGGCTGTGCAGCACGTAGGGGCTGAGGTCGTGGGCGAAGGAGCCGTCCTGGCGGGCCACCGCCGTGTTCTGCCGCCGCAGCTCCCGGGGGCGCAGCAGGCTGGTGCCCACCACCCACTGGTTGCCCTTGGCCCATGGCCTGGCAGGGTCCTTCAGCAGCTGCAGGGCAGGGCATCCCCACTCAGCCCTGGCGCTCCTGCCCCAAATACCCCTGCAGCCCCCTCCCCCTGCCCCAACCCCGCCCTTGCAACCCCACTGCATCCCAACCCTCCTGCCCCAAATACCCCTGCAATCCCTCTCTCCCTCGCCCCTGCCCCAGCCCTCCTGCACGTCCAACCCTCCAGCACACTTGCACTTCATTGTATTCCCAATTTTCCTGCCCTAAACACCACACAACATCCCTGCTCCTCCCTTGTTCCTGCCCCAGCCCTCCTGCACAACCCCACTGCATCTCCAGAGGTCACGCACACACCCCCTGCCTGCAACCCCACTGCATCCCCAGCCCTCCTGCCTCAAATACCCCTGCAATTCCCCACTTCTGCCCAAACCCCTTGCACAAACCTTCCCTTGCACCCACCTACCYAAAACCCCACTCTGCCCCAATGCCCCCCCGTTAACTCCATCGCGTCATCCTTTCTCCTGCCCCCCAGTCCCTTGAACCCTACTGCTCTTGTGCTCCTGCCCCTCACACCTCTACAAGCCCTCACATGGGGCTTCCTGCCCCACTGGACCCAATCTGCCTTCCCCATGCCCGCTGCCCCGGCCRTGCCCACCTTGTGGAAGCAGGCGCTGGCCGAGAGGCTGTGCYGGATCGAGTCCTTCCAGCCACTGTAGCTGGGCGAGAAACTGGGGAAGGTGGTGGCCACTTGCTCGTGGATCTGCAGGGACATGGTGGAGCCCGACCCTGGAGCATCCCAAACCTGCAGGACCGGCAGCCGGGGCTGCAGCTGCCGTGGGGCCAACACCCTGCTGCTCACCACCCCGGGGCTGCCATGGGGCTGGCACCCCCACCCGGCTCAATGCACCGGGGCTGGCCACCCCTGGCCCTGCAGCCAGAGCTGCCGTGGGGCAGGCGCCCCATAGCTCACGGCCCTGAGGCCCCACGTAGCCAAGGTGCGGGCYGTGCTCCCGTGAGGCCTCGCCAGCYGGCRGGTGCTCAGCTGCCGCAGCGTGAGCCGCTTCTCCAGGGAAGCCTGGATGACCAGGGCGATCATGCCCCCGAAGCTGTAGGGCGCCTTGGGGTGCCGGAGGTAGCGCCGCCGCCGCCCGGGGCGCTTGCCGGGCTCCCCGGGGCCGGGGGGCACCTTGCCGGGGGGGCCCTGCACGGACATCACCATGCTCCGCACCAGCTGCTCCCAGTGGGTGCTGGCTGCTAGGATCCCGCGGGTTTTATAGGGGGCGGAGGAGGCCGGGATGTGGGGCTGATTGCAGGCTGCTAATGGGGGGGCGAGTGAGGTCTCCTGGAGCCTCACTCTGCACAGATGGGCCCTGCTCCTCCCGGACCTCAGCCCTGGGCAGGCCCCGGAGGAGAGCATCGGGTGACAGTCCTGGCCCCGTGCCCCATGGCACTGCCACAGGCCCTGGTCCCGTCTCTACACCCCTGCCACCCCCACCCCCAGCCACACAACGCGCCCCAGTCCTGTCCCTGAGCCCCCAGAGCCGTGCAACGTGCCCTGCCCCATCCCGGAGCCCCCAGCTGCACCATGCGCCCCAGTCCCCTCCCAGAGCCCCTGGCTGCACTGTGCACCCAGTCCTGTTCCCAAGCCCCATGTCCCACCACCAAGCCCCCAGCCCAGGGAGCCAGGCCAGGAGCAGCCCCCTTGTTCACGCCTTGCTGCTCCAAGGCCCAGGGGACCCCGTCCACCCTGGGGCTCAGCAGGTGACAAGCTCTGTGGCCTTCAGTCCCCACCCAGGAGTTATGGGCCATCAGGGCAATGGGGTGGCCCCTGCCCTGTCACCTCGCCCCTGGCTCCTGGCCAGCCAGTGCTTATCAGGTSGCCAAGGGCTTTTAGCAGCTCTGGGCTCCTGCCATGAGGAGTTGCTCCTGTGGGAGGGAGCCCCACTACGGCATGGAGGGAGACCTACAGTGGCATAGGGCTCCATCGATGCACAGGGTCCTGCCACAGCATGGGGCCCCACCACCGCACAGGGTCCCACCTCCGCATGGCCCCACCATGGCACATGGCTCTGCCACTGCACAGAGCCCCACAATTGCTCAAGGCCCTACCAAAGCATGGGGTCCCACAGTGCATGGGGCCCCACTACTGAGTGGGTCCCACCAGCGCATGGGGTCCCACAGGACATGGGGCTCCACCATTGCTCAAGATCTCCCCCGGGTTGGGGCTCCTCAGCTCCATGACCGGYTGAAACGGTGCAATGCAGCTGCCTCCCTCCCCACTGCTGGGGTGACAGACGGGGGGTCCTCAAAGCTTGCCTGTGTTTAGCACCCTCCTCCCTACCTTGGGCTCCTCTGTCCTGCTGCTGCAGCCAGCTCTGCGACGGGCCAGCTGTGCGCTGACGTGCGCTGCGCCAAGGACGGGGATGGCCCTGGTCCCCAGCTTGGCCAGGTTCAAACTGCCTCGAGCCATGGGGCCAAGGGACAGGGGCCMATGGCAGGGCCCCATCCTGCCTGCCCCACGCATGGCCACGCTGGACAGGCTCTGAAGGTGCTTTTATTGGAAGGCACCGAGCTCGCGAGGCGCGGTGAGGGCCACAGCACAGGGCTCATCCCCTCCGCCCGCCCCATCCGCCCCATGGGCACCGGGATGCTGCAGGAGCTGGGGGCGGTGAGGCACAAGTGTGAATGCCAGGGCAGCGCTGTGGGGCCAGGGAGGAGAGGGCAGGCCCCGCCATGGCAGCCTGTGCCCTGCCCCATGGCGGAGTGGCTCTAAGTCCCCCCTGCCTGGGAGTGTAGGGCAGGACCCCCATGGGGCACATGTACCTGTGGCTGCAGCCACCCCATGGGACATGTAGCTGGGGCTGGGGGACTGCCCCTTGGAATGTGTGTATGTGGGGTTGAGGGCTGCCCCACAGCGTGTGCGTATCAGAGGCCAGGTCACCCCCCAGGGGGTGTGTACCTGCGGCTAGGGCTGCCCTTTGGGGGCATGTACCTGGGGTTACGGCTACTCTGTGGGTTAGAGCTGCCCCACAGCAGGCACAAACCTGGGGCGCACGGAGTGCTCATACCTAGGGCCAGGTCAGCACATGCAGCTGCCCCACAGGGCGCCTGTGCCTGGGGCTGCCCCTGGGGTGCATGTGCCCAAGGCTGGGGCTACCCCATGGCGTGTGCATACCAGGGGCCAGGTCACCCCACAGGGTACATGTACCCAGGGCTGCCCCATGGCATGTGCATACCAGGGGCCAGGTCACCCCATAGGGTACATGTACCCAGGGCTGCCCCATGGCGTGCGCATGCTGGAGGCCAGGTCACTCCATAGGGTACATGTACCCAGGGCTGCCCCATGGCGTGCGCATGCTGGAGGCCAGGTCACCCCATAGGGTACATGTGCCCAGGGCTGCCCCATGGCGTG
>NW_028186851.1:1638-5371 GCF_003343005.1 Rhea americana | reverse complement strand
AGGGTACATGTGCCCAGGGCTGCCCCATGGCGTGTGCATACCAGGGGCCAGGTCACCCCACAGGGTACATGTGCCCAGGGCTGCCCCGTGGGGCGTGCGCATCCAGGGCCGCCCCACCGCGGGCGGCTGGGGCCGGGGAGGGCACGGGCCCCCCTCACACGGCCTCCTGCGCCCGCCGGTAGTCGAAGAGGCTCCCACGCTCCGCGAAGCTGCGGGGCGCCGTCGGCTCCGCGCCGTCCTCGGGGTCTCCCGCGGTGCCGGGTGCCCCAAAGCCGCCGCCGCCAGGCGTCCGCAGACAAAACACGTCCTGCAGCGGGGCGAGAAGGGGGGCAGTGGCGGTGCCCCTCGCCGGCACGGGGCCGGCCCCACGGCGAAGGGAGGGGGCACGCCGCGCTCTTACCCCCGGCCGCACCGGCACCGACGTCTTGCYGCCCAGGTTGAGGGTTCGGCCGTCGCGGCGCAGCAGCAGGTTGAGCCCCGGGGAGCCGGGGCTGCCCCCTGCCCGGGAGAGGAGGGGGGTGAGAGCGGGGCCGGAGCGGGGCCGGGCTGGGGGGCGGCGGGGGGCGGGCGCGCTCACCTTGCAGGCCGTAGGGCCGGACGGCGCGGCGCTCGCTCAGCACCGACAGCACCGCGTCCTCGCGGAAGAGCAGCTCCCGCAGCACCCCGTCGCCGCCGCGGAAGCGCCCCGCGCCCCCCGAGCCCCGGCTCAGCTCGAAGCGCCGCAGCACCACCGGGTACCTGGCGGGGGGGGTGAGGGGGCGAGGGGGGGGACACCCGAAACGACAGCGTCAGAGCCAGCCGTGGGCGCTGGGGGGGGTGCCGGGGGTCCCGCACCCACCGCTGCTCCAGGATCTCGGGGTCGGTGATGCGGGTGTTGGTCATGTGGGTGTGCACCCCGCTGCGGCCGTGCCAGCGGGGGCCGGCGCCCGCGCCCCCCGCCACCGTCTCGTAGTAGCCCACGCGCTCGTTCCCGAAGGTGACGTTGTTCATGCAGCCCTGCGCGGGGAGAGACGGGAGGAGGAGGAGGAGGAGAAGGGCCCCCCCCCAGCCCGTGGGGCGGCTGGCAGGCCCCGGCCCCCAGGACCCTCCTCCCAAGGGAGCCGGCCCCCTGCGCGCCCCCCGAGGCCCCCCGCCCTACCTGGGAGGCGGCGCAGACCCCGAAAGCCTTGAGGATGACGTCCACCACCCGCTGGGAGGTGAGCACGTTGCCCCCCACCACGGCGGCCTCGGGCGAGGGGTCCAGGATGGAGCCCTTGGGGATGACCACCCGCACGGGGGCCAGGCAGCCCTGGGGGGGGGGGGACGAGAGCCGTCAGCCCCAGCTCCGCCCGGACCCACAGCTGGACGTCCCCTTGCCCCCAAAGCCTCGCGGCGCCCGCCCCACGGCCGCGGGGGCCGCGGCGCCCACCTGGTTGAGCGGGATGTCCTGCCCCACCATGCAGCGCAGGCAGTAGATGAGGGCRGAGAGGGTGATGGCGCGCGGGGCGTTGCAGTTCCCGTACACCTCGTGGCCGGAGCCGGAGAAGTCGAACACGGCGCTGCCCTGCGCAGACAGCGGGGCTGGGACGCGGCCCCCCGACCTCGGCCCCCCGGCTGGCTCCCCTTCCTCCCGGACACCGCCCATCCCGGGGGCCCTCCGGCATCCCGGAGCASGACGGGCGAGCCGGGACCCGGCTCACCTCCTGCGGGTCCACCTGCACCCGCAGCCGGATGGGCGAGCCGTCGTCCATGTGGTCCTCAGCCTCCACCGACGTGCCCCAGCGGGCGGCGAAGCCCTTGAGCATCTCGCGCACGGCCACCTCGGCGTTGGCCTGGGGAGGGCAGGGCGTCACGGGGGCGGCGGGCCGGGGGCGGGCGGGCAGCGCGCGGCCCTTACCTGGATGTGGGCCATGTAGGCCTGGACCACCTGGAGGCCGTAGAGCTCGATGAGCTCGTTGACCAGCTGGATGCCCTTCTGGTTGGCGGCCACCTGGGCCCGCAGGTCTGACAGGTTGTCCTGGAGGTTGCGGGTGCCGCTGCTGCCGGGGATGCGGCCGGGCGCCATCAGGGCTTCGGTCACCGCTGCCGGGGAAGCGGATGAGCAGGAGCGGGGCGGGGAACGCAGGACCCCCCGGCACCCCGCGACACGGCACCCTCCCAGCGCCAGCCTACCCTCCTCCTGGAAGACGCCATCCTTCACCAGCTTGAAGGAGACGAATACGGCTCCCTCCTCCCGCAGCGTCTTGGAGTGGGGCGGCATGGAGCCGGGGGTGATGCCCCCGATGTCCGCGTGGTGCCCGCGGCTGGCCACGAAGAACACGGGCTTGGGGACGCCGGCCCAGAAGACCTGCGGAGAGCTTGGTGCTGAGCCCAGTACCACGGAGGGGGCAGCCCCCCAGGTGCCCCCGGTGCCCCCCACTCACAGGCGTGATGACGGTGAGGTCGGGCAGGTGGCTGCCCCCCGCGCACGGGTGGTTGCTGAGGATCACGTCGCCCTCTCGGAGGTCCTCGCCGAGGTTGCGAATCTGGAACGGCACCGGGGGGAGAGGGGGAACAGTTCAGCGGGGCAGTGGGGAGCCGGGGGGCTGCCGGAGCGACCCTGGTACCTGGAACTGGACGGTCTCCTGCATGGCGCCCAGGTGCACGGGGATGTGGGGGGCGTTGGACACCAGCCCCCCGTCCGGCCCGAAGAGCGCGCAGGAGAAGTCCAGCCGCTCCTTGATGTTGGTGGAGATGGCTGTCCGCTGCAGGATGCGGCCCATCTGCTCTGCGGGGGGCACCGAGGGGCCACGGCGGACCCTGAGAAGGGGGGCGGGGGCTGGCGTGGGGGCAGCAGCCCCCCACCCCGCAACGCCCCCAGCCACCACACCGGCGCCGTCCCCAGAGCCCCCTTCATGCCCGGCTCCCACGGGTGTCCCCGCASCTCTCTCCCTCCCGACCGCCAGAATTTTGGCCCCGCTGCGCGCCCCGCTCGGGGCCGGGGCGGCCCTGCCGCACCTGCGATGCTCATGAAGCGGTGGGAGAAGATGGAGAGCTGGATGGCGTCGAGCTGGGTGCCGACGGGGCTCGGCTTCCCGGAGCCGACGGCGATGCAGACGTCCCCGAAGCGCGTGAGGCTGGCGGTGCAGCCCGGCTCGATCAGGATGGTGCTGCGGGAGAGACGGCGTGGCGTTGCGCTACGGGGGGCTGCGCCCGGCCCCGCGGGGCGAGAGCCCGGCCGGGCGCGCGGCGAGGCAGGCGCCTCTCCCTGCCCCGGGGCCAGGGACGGGGCGGACTCGTCCTGGCTCCTCCGACTAGTCCTTAGCGTCCTTCCCCGCCGRGGCGGGGGCCCAGGCGTCCGGGCGCCCCCGGCCCTCCCCACCTGTTCTTATCGATGATGATGCTGGGGCCGGGGATGGAGTGGTCGCAGGCGAGCTCCTCCAGCAGGTACACCGGCGTCTCCAGGTAGCCGTCCTCGAAGTAGCACCGCGTCACCTGGGGGGCCGCGGCCGAGTCCCGAGTCCCGTCCGGGGTCGCCCCTTCCTCCGGYGGCCCCGCGGGAGCCGGCCCGGCCCCGGGGCAGCCCTCACCGTCTCCACGCGGGCCGGCTTCCCGCTGGGGGCCAGGGGGGTCTCGCAGCTGATCCCAGTGCTGCCCGTGCCCCTGACCCGCACGTCGTCCACCACCACGGCGCGGTCGGGGATGGTGAAGCCGAACTCCGTCATGTACCTGCGGGGCAGGAGCGGGCGCCGGCTGCGGCGGGCAGCGCCCGGCT
>NW_028186851.1:0-1160 GCF_003343005.1 Rhea americana | reverse complement strand
GCACTCCTGCTCCAGGGCCGCGATGCGCCCGTCCAGGCGGGCGAAGGCGCCGGGCTCGTAGCGCAGGGCGCAGGGCGCCTGCGCCTCGTGCACCACGTCCGCCAGGGCCATGCCGTAGGCCGAGAGGATCCCGCTGTACCTGCGCGACACCGACACCCACCCCGCGGGGTCCCGCGCCGGGCGCCGCGTCCTGCGCCCGGGCAGCCCCCAGAGCGCCCGGGGGGGCCGGGCACCCCCGCCCCAGAGCGCCCGCCCCAGAGCGCCCGCCCGCCCGCGCACGTACTTGTGGATGAAGACCTCCTTCATGCCCAGGGCTCGGGCGATGGCGCAGGCGTGCTGCCCCCCCGCGCCCCCGAAGCAGGCCAGCACGTGGCGCGACGTGTCGTGGCCTCGCGCCTGCCGGGGTCGGGGAGGGGGGAGAAGGCACACACGGGACGTCCGTCCCTCCCCGAGCACGGAAACACCCCCCCCCGGGGGCCGGCAGCCCCGACCCGCCGCCCCCGCGGCGCGGCGCGGGCCGGATTCGTGCCCGCGGCCTCACCTGCGTCAGGGAGCGGATGGGCCGGCACATGGCCTCGTTGGCCACCCGGATGAAGCCCATGGCCACCTCCTCGACGGAGAGCGGGGCCCGGGGGCCGGGGCCGGCCGGGAAGGCGTTGACGCGGGCGGCCAGCTCCCGGAGGGCCCGCAGCGCCGCGTCCCGGGACAGCGGCTGGTCCTCGCCCGGGCCGAAGATGCGCGGGAAGTACCGCGGGAGCAGGCGGCCCAGGCAGAGGTTGGCGTCGGTGACGGTCGGCGGCCCGCCTGCGCCGAGGCGGGGACGTGAGCGCGGCGCCGGGGACCCCGCGGCGCCCGCCCGCGCCGCCCTCACCTTTCCGGTAGCAAGCGGGGCCGGGATGGGCCCCCGCGGACTCGGGGCCGACCACGAAGAGCCCGGACCTGGGGCGGAGCCGCGGGGCTGGCGGCAGCGTCGGGCCCCCCGGCCGCCCACCTGAAGAAGAGCATGGAGCCGCCGCCGGCCGCCACCGTGTTGATGTCGAGCTGGGGGGCCTGGATGCTGACGCCGGCCGTGGTGGCCTCGAAGACGTGCTCGTAGTCCCCGGCGTAGCGGCTGACGTCCGTGGAGGTGCCTGGGCGGCACGGTCAGCACCGTCCCCGGG
>NW_028186850.1:0-42023 GCF_003343005.1 Rhea americana | reverse complement strand
GCTAGCAGAAAGGAGACAGTCTTGCCTTCTGAAGAGGCTGACATGTGTCTTTCTTTCCCTGCTGAGTAGAGATAAAATGACAAAAGGCAGAATCAAATCACTAATTCCTGGTCTACGACTACGCCCTTCTCCAGATACCGGCCTAACACGCAGCTTCTCCTCGTCAGACAGTGGCCGTGTCCAGAAAGATTGCAGGGCTGCATTAGAACCGTGGCAGGAGCCCCCCACCCTGCTCAGAGTACGTATGCTGTGAAGGTTACATTTCTCTCAGTCCCTCCACATGCTTATTGCAGAATTCAGCAGATCTCTGACTTCATTCCTGTGAATCTAAGGCCAAATCCATCACAAATACCATGCTAATCACAAATCAGAAGCTATTATAATTATTTAGTCTGATCCCGGCATAGTAAAGGCTGGAAAATTGAGTGCAAGATTCCTGAARTATCTGAGGTCCTCACCATAGAATAAAATGATATCCTATCCCTACAATATATTTTATGTATTATGTACCTGTAGCTTCATCTGAGTATACTTCCTGAAGAGTTTTGGAAAAACCCAGGCATATTTTGTTGTAGTTCAGAATGAATGAAATAACCCTTCAAACTGTATTTCAGTGTTCTTATTAAATATGATCATTTTATATAACTGAATCTAGGCCTCCTGGCCTTTGTCCAACTTGTAGAGAAATTACTTTGGACTTTTCATTTCACACTTTTTAGAACAAAGCCAATAACATCTTTGAATTTTTGATTTACAATTTACTTTCAACTTTCGGTTTCTCTCCCTCAGCACTTTTTCTTTATCCTGAAAGCCAGAGAATTCTTCACGACATTAAGAGTATGAAAAGAAAATGTGGTAAAAATGTGAAAGACTGTCATTAACTAGACAATACTTACTTGGCTTCACAAGTAATAGTGTCCCCTGCCCAACTATTTGCTTTCTTCCTGCTGCAGTTACACTGTCAACTATTCCTCTACAAAAATCAAGTCTAAAGTTTGAACCTAAGAATTTCTAGTCTAAAGGCACCCAGGCAGACTCAGAACCTTACTATAATGAAAAAGTTGTGCCCTTTCAGAAAATACATACACACAAAGGCATATTTAGATACGTATTTTATGGGCACTGTCATTTGGACAGTCAAGAGTTGCATTAGACGAACTTTCACCACATCTGAGATGTGCTGAAACACTAAGGTCTGTTTTGAGACCACTAATTTTACCTGAAAACTTACTTGTAAGCACAGACAGGTGAGTTCCTCCACCAAAAGTGAACTTTTCATAACCACTAACAGTTACACTGTGGTAAGTCACTTTACATAAACCTTTACTGGAAGAATTTAACAGATTCCTAGTAACCATGGAAAAGTAGAATTTAATATTGTCTTTGAAAAATGATTAGGAGACCGTATAAAGCAAAATATTCTTACTGTATTGGTGACTGTATCCTCAAAAGTTTCCTTTTCTTGGTTAAAAAATATGCTAAACGACATCTTAAGCCAGAAACATTGTCACAAACATCATGATAAAATACTCTGCTAGCCACATTAATATATATTTGGGGGTGGTAAAATCAAACAAGTTACAAGTTTTACTATTTTTTTCAACTGTAGTATTTCTGATGAAACATGGATATAAAAAGAGGACAGCATTTAATATGCAAAATGTCCAGAGTACTATTGTGTCAATATATGAAATTCACAAGAATTAAGGATAAAAGATTTATCTGAGTTATTTCATACCCATGACCCCTTTAAGAAAATAGATTTGAGAGGACCACAGGAGTGGGGATAAGAAAAATCAATACTGAAATGTGTTTCATTCTTACAGGTACTCCCCAGAATAGAGACAAGTTTTTGTGAGACTCCGAACAAATTAAACGCTTTAAAAATAACATATCAAAGTGAATTAGTAAAATTGGATTAATATTAAAAGTTGAGCCTTGGAAATAGAAGTTAGCTTGCTAAAGTTTACCTATGAAATACTTTACTTCTCACTTACTTGGCTTTACAGCAGTTCTTGTTCCCTGGCCAAATGTTAATTTCCCAGAGTTTCTTGTATTCACACAGCCAGAAAGTGCTTTACAGAAAAAAGCATCCAGAGAAATACAATTGTCTCTTAACTCTTCCTCTTCTACAGGAGAATTTAGCTAAACCCAGTTAGGAGCATTAAATGTTGGTATCTATAAATTATTCATGACTGTGACTGTGACTTAACCAAGAAGAACTCCCTCAATGTATTAGATATAAATTCTCTATCTATAAAAAGCAATAATAGCATGTTTCTTCTTAAAACATCTGTAGAAGTATATCTCCCTTTCTTTTCTTTCCAATTTAAATTGGAAAGTAATTTATTTCGTCAAAGGTGTTTATCTATCCACTCCATCTTACCTATATTTGTACTATCAAGCATAAAAATATTTGCAAGCCATTTCTTCATTAGGAAATAAAATAGTGGTATTGCAGTCAGTTTATTTCCATTCCCAAATGTGAACTGTGATTTTCAGGGAGAACTCAGCACAATGATATTTGCAATAAAAGCTTCAATGAACTCAATTTCTAATGGTATCTAGTTCAACTGGCAACTGTAGGGTCAGCTCTAACCTAAAATCCAACGATAGCTGCTCCATGGGGACACTGACAACATCTAAAACATGCTGTAGCAAATTGCTGTTTTTTTCTGTGTTAGGATTGTGTCATATACAGTCACACAGGTGGAAAAAGCCTCACTCACCCTAACTATCAAGGTGAGATGAATTCCACCTTTTTTCTAATTTTGGAAGCCATTTGGAAATAAATGGAAGGCAGGTACTTCTGGAAAACACTAAGCTCTCACCTGTTCATGTACAAGATGTGATTGTTTCCTTTTGGGCAAAAATCTAGGCATACTGGTGTTTTCTGAATATCAAACAAGAAGATTGCCAAAACATTAAGAAAAATAACTGTCGGAAGCTACAGATACTCAGAAATATTTTTCATCAATGAATTTTAGGGGTGCCAGGGAAAGACATTAATACAGTCATAACAAAATTTGACATTTCAGTGCTACTTAAATCTAAGTGATATGTAAATTAGAAGATAGTTTTTTTTGAATATTAAAAGATACATACTCACATATCAGTTCACAAAGTACTTAGATGTACAGGTTCCATCCCAAAACTCAAATTAAAACAATGACCCAAATCATCACTTAAACTCTACAGGGAAATTGTTCTGGACATAGCTTCATCTACAGCCCACACCTGATGTGTGCAACAATCAGAAACACGGAGGTGGTTCTTAAAGTCTTGAGCTTTTTCTTTATACTTTTATAATTTTACCTTAAGGTGTATTCTCCTTCCAAATTCAAACTTTGACTGCCACTTCCAAAGTTGCATATGGCACAGAACTTCACAAAATACGGGCCATGGAAAGATTTGATTCAAGACCTTTTTCCCTGCTTACTAACTGGTCTCTCATTTCTCATTATGAAACATGTTAGAACCTTCATTTAAACCTCCACATGTTCTATCCTCCACATGTTGCAAAGAAATTGAGACTGTATATTCAAGGAAATTAACTGTTCTAAGACAAAATGAGGGCATATTTTGTACATTTGGGTCATCCAAATTCAGCACAGATGTCCTAGTGTCACTCTGTAACAAGTGGAAAGACATAGACATTTCTCAAGGACAATTTTCATCTTGAAGAGATGACCTCTAAAAAATCTACTCCAAACTCCAGTGATAAAGACAGAAGCAAAATCAACCTGGGCTAGCAGATTCAACCAAGTACTTGATACTAAAAGAAATAAACCTGGACTCTCAGGCCTGATAATTTCAAGATGAACATTCATTTATTCTTTATCTGAAACATGGCACTTCTACTAATTGTTTACTTCTGTCGTTTACTTGGATGCACAGACAGCCCTGTTCCCTTTCCAAAAGTGGGGTTTCTGTAGGCACCCACAGAGTTACACTGAGACAAAGAGCTTTTTTAAAAATGCTAGCAGTAGCTTTTGGCTCAAAGGAGTTTAACTTTGATTTGTACGCATAGAAATTTCAGACTTTCTTTTCAAGATTTCTAGTTCAAATATCTTGTGGAATTTCACTACTTTCACACTACTTCACTACTTATCCCAGCTTACACCAAGATGCAGCACTGAGACATCTCACATTAAGCTATCTAAAATTTTTCCCGTCTTACCTTCTTATCTAATACAGTCCGTAGCTATCTACAAAGATATTACTGAACACAACAATGATATCTCTTCATTTTTGTCTTTTTTTTTCTTTTAAAATGCCCCCCCCCCACACACACTCCTCAGACAGCACTGAAATTATTGCCAAGTGTTAGATTTATTTCTCTATCAGATATCAATTTGTTCCCAGTGCTGGAGAAAAAGAAAGAAAGAAAGAAAGAAAAAGAAAGGAAGGAAGGAAGGAAGGAAGGAAGGATGTCAAAGGACATTCCCTTGATTGACTATACTCAAATACATTTGTTTAGGAAAGCAGCTTGTGGATGGAGTCACAACCCTCAGGGCAGTCACTGTGATCACAATGTACCTAGTGAAGGGAACCCTTCCTGTCCCAATCCAGTGCAATTATAGAAGCATTACAGCTTTGAGAGAGGTTTGTGGTATGTAAAATTCCTGGAAAATAGCAAACAGACTTTACCTGTCTCAAGAAACAGCCAGCTCCATAGGCAGGACTTCACCAAACTGAAGCAGGTTCATACTCCCACAGTGAGAAATCTCTGCGTAGAAACCCTCAGGATTCAAAGCTGCAAAGGGCCTCTCAAGAACAATGTGGTTCCTGAGTCCATTTCATCTACGACCTTTCTAGATGGAACAAATTGCCCTACAATTCCTTCAGCTGGGGTCACCACATACCTTGGTACTTTGTATTCAAGCATTCAGTGTATGATCTCCTTAACCTCTTCATCTCCTGAAGCCAGAAAGTTTCTATTGCATTTCTTGCTGTTTCAGACATTCTTCTTGACCTTTGAAAGACTTTAACCTGCTTTTAAACATAATGGTTTTCCATGGCAATAGCTTCTCAAACTCATCCCTTAATTCTAAAATGTCTTTCCTTCAGCTAGGACAGTGTGACTACCACTCAGTTTCTTGAATAACTTGTATTTCATAGTCCTTTAGAAGCACTAATTAATTTCAGCAGCAATTCTGAAAGTCTTTGCCATATTCTTCTCTCTTTCTTTTGTTACAAATAACTTTTTTTCTCTACAATTATTCTATCTTGTACTTGAGAAGAAAATTCTTTAAYAGATGCTTCAATTATTCATCTTCTCTCACACATGACTGCTGGACTTTCTGAAGTCTGTACCTAACATTTCAAGGATTTTATATATACACCTGCTGTCAAAGGAAGAATACAAAGTAAGAGCAAATAAGTTCAGCTTATGATATGGATAAAGACAGCACTCACTGTGTTTTTCTTTTCCCATTTGACTTAGTAACTTGAGTTCATCAACTTGTAAACATTATCAGAAAAATAAACATTTTGGCCGGAAGGTAGACAGAGAAATCAAGGAGGAGGAAAAAAAAAAAAAAAGTTTACTCCACTATTCCCAATTTTGTCAAAAACTTTGAAAAACCCTTAAGCCCTTTAGAAAAGTTGTATACTCCCAATTCCAAATGCAATCATTATGTAAGAGGACAAAAGCACATGTAATAAGATTACAAACATAGCTCTTACACTATGGGTGTTTGAACAGTAGGAAGAAAATAACTGTCATTAACAGCATCACACCAGGACCCATTTTAAGAGTAAACTTAAGTACTTAAGCTTACTTTTAAGAGTAAACTTAAGTAGTAAACAGCCCTGCTTTCCAGAAATACTGTGCACATGATCATCGCCACTTGCTAATGGGGAAAGGCTCTAGCTCAAAAAGAGAGAGATATCATAAGAACAAAGACAAAAGCAAAGTTTCCTGCAGGGTAATGATGAGGCTTTGATAGGTGTAAGTTCATGGAGTTGAGCTACATGTTGGAAAAGAGTTTAGAAAGGTGTTCCCTTTCTTTGAAAATGATTGGAGTAAGTACTTGCTTATGTGTTGGGATTTTGACAAGAGATACAGAAACCTGTGTATCATTCAAGGCTGCTCTAAGCATTTTTTTTTTTTCGGTAGGCTAAGCTACAAAGGTGCTGATAGTGACTCTGCTCTCCTCCCTTTCTGTGATACTCTTCTTGGCTCTGCAAAATCCTGAAAGAATGTGGCACTAAAATAAATAAGACTGGGATTACTGGCTCTTGATAGGAATGGCTTATACAACTGCTAGAGCCTTTCTGTTTATGAAACTTAACCATCTTTTGTGTGTGCAGCAGGCTGGACTCAGAAACCTTACAGCCATTCAATGCATCTTGCTTTGAGTTTGCCATAGATTTCTGCAGTACTGAGAAATATTTGTGTTGGAGACACAAACTCCCCTCTCCCAATATATAAATAAAAATATGAGAGAAAATACCAAATATTATCCCTGCTATTCAAATTTTCTTGTTCTAAGTGATTGTCTTCTGTTCAACCTTTGGAAAGATGTTTATTTATTTAGGATGTTTTAACACTTTCTGCCACAGGAGAGAGCTATCAACTTGTAACTTGAACTTGCTTGCCAAGAAGAGCTACCCAGCCCTTAGCTGGTAAACTCTCTCTGTAAGACCCACCAATGGGAAATAAGGTTAAACTTCATTTACTAGGGGGGAGTGTGTGCCTGAAAGCACTTTAATACTTTAAGTGCAAACTGTGGGTGGCATTTTATAATGAGAAGACACAATACACAGCGTGCTGTGATTCATTGGGAGCAACAGGGCTGAGAAGCTGTTTGGAGGTGGAACATTTGATAACTGACTCTGAAAGTTCTTGATTGTTATAGCACTTTCTCTCTCTCTGAATTAAGAAGGGTCTGTAAAAAATGTATGACATGCAGTACTGTTATCAGGCAAAGATGGAGAGATTGATCTGCTTCATACCAGAAAAATGAATGGAGCTATTTCATCTGGATGATTGCAGGAAGAGAAAAGTAAAAAGCGAGTTGGGTTAATTAATGTAACAGCTCACTACTCTATTGGTAGAAATGCAGATGTTACACCTTGTGATTCCAGGATGATATGAGTTATCCTGCCTATAGGATGAAGCTAAAGGTAACTGGCTTCTTAGAAGCAGTTGTGGCTTGGAGAAGGTATGAAAATGACAAGCAGGGAATCCCCAATAGAGAGGTGAAGGTATAGCTTTGGCATACAAAATGCTGTAAACATTTACTGGGGAACACCTATGAAGCCAAGTAGCAGTAAAAAGAACTACATACTTAAACTGGCAGAAAACATTGTCAGTAATAAGGATTAAACAATTCATAGTGTTCAGAAAGATCTGAAGACTCTCTGCACCAGAATGTGAGTTTAGCACTAACAATAGATAAAAAAGAAGTCCAAGCATACTGTATATATCTTACTAAGTTAAAATAATAAAACAATGCAAAAAGAACTAAAATAAATTAGATCAGAACAGCCATAAAATTACATCAAACATAAATGCATTTCTGAAATTATCTTTCATGTTGACAATACTGAGAACAGAATACTAAAATGAGCTCATCTATCTAAAACATACTATGCTCTTTAAACAGCTTCTGAGTGATGGAATTTTTAGATGTTAGCAAAGATGTTAGCATAGATTATATGCTCTCCTCTCTGAATCACCACTAACTCAGTTGTTGAAATTCTGTAAAGAAGAGAATTCAATTATTTAATGCATTGGGACAGGCTTTCTCAAAAATTTTTGCACTGATTCTGATTCTGGACTCCCTTAGATGTAAAGGATCTCCTATTTACTTTAATGGGCACTGAGTTAGACTTACTTTCCTTGTGACACAAGCTTGCTACATGAAAATGAACTCCACAGTCTAAGTCTTGAACATGAAAGGCTACCAGGGAATTTAGTTACTCCATTATTCTAGACCTTTAGTGCATTTTGGGCTCTTCATTCCTTTTACCATGTTCTGGATAACCATCTAGGATCAATAAGGGATGGGAAGAAAACTCTTCTTCAAGCAAGTCCTCTTTTGAGATGCTGAACTAGATACAAATGCTTTGTATTTTCCTTGTCAGTCAACATCTGAGGCTATCCTGCAACCCAAACTGCAATGATAAAAGGACACAGTCTTGCAGAGAGGCAATGTCTCTCTCATTGCTGTCTTCTCTGTGCTTCTGGTTAGGATTCCTGGGGACATCCTAAATGCCATGAGACTGCGAAATCTCTCCCTGCTGTTGTGTGAAATTCAAGAAGCAAAAGAACACTTTCCTTGATCAATGTAAGTGTCTCTGGTCCTTTCTCCTTACCTCTGAGAATAAGATGTCTGATGATCATGAGCAAAGTTTTTGGTCAACAGGTCTCTCAGTCCCAGTATCACGACAGACAGACTATTTGCTTTCTCTGTATAGTTATCTGCAAGAAAACAATGGATTGTGGCAAACACATGATAAGAAAAGACAACATTTCTATTTCTTCCATCTTAGTTGAATCTTTGACTTCTGATGCTGTTTGTTTACTTCACTGGAATGATGTACTAAGATCTACTAAATCATTATTTCAAGAAAGGCTAAAAGCCCTTCTACATCTCGTGATACTAGTACTCTGTCTATATCTCTAGTGTGATTTGGATTTATCCAGTTGTGTATGGAAAGAGATATTCACATCAGCTCTTTCCAGGTTCTGACACCTGAGTGGAGAGAGAAAAGGTTTGGAAGGGCTGAAGAGCAATTTTTTACTTTGTTTAAATGGCGCTCCGGAGGCTGTTATTGTTCAAAAAACAGAAACAGCACCTGGAGCAATTTCTTAACTCCATGCCAGACTAAAGTTTGAGGAATAATCCTTCAGATAAGAACTGAGTGCTCATACAAGAGAAGGCGAAGCGTAAAATCAAAATCATTGCTAGTGATTTTTGCATCCTCTTCTGTGCTGCCAGAATGCTCATTTGTACCTCTGAATAGCTACTAGCTTTAAACTGGGCAGCTCTTGTTTTCCCATATGCTCATCCATAAGAAAATGAAGTTGATGGATCACCTCAAGGTGTTGAGGTGTAACAGAGTATCCTAGACCTAGTAGTAGCAATGTTGCTTTTTAATCATACTAAGAGACTTGGAAGCCTGAATATTTTCAGCTCCATCTATCTGTTGGTCTCATAAGACACTGCACACTTGAATTTGTCTTCAAAATCTTTCAGACTGTATTCTTTGTGAGTCTGAACTGTCAAATTAGTTGAGCTTCTGTCAGTTCTGTCTGCCACATCTCCCCTCAGCTTCCTCAGAACTAACTTCACTCGTGTTACAGATTTCAGCTCCCAATAGCCACCTTGAACCAACAATATCGACTGTCTGGGGTTCAGTCTTCCTGTGTTTCTTCTTGTGAAGGATAGAAGGAGGTTGTGCATCTTAACATGTATCTGCTTCTACAGTTGTACTAGTTGGTCTATTGCCTTTCCCCATTAAACTACTATATGGGAAAGTGCAGAATGTTGAAGAGATAGGCGATGGAAGCTGTTCCATGGGAAAAGGACCATCCACAGGGCGTGTAGACCTATAAAGAGGGTCACACAGCTGGGCCCATGCCAATGTGGCATTACACTTGGGCTTTGAATCAAAATTAGCAATGAGCTCAATATGTGTATTGTGCATGTGTCTAATACATAACAAAAAATCTTATAGTGCCCCCCAGCCTTCCTCATCGTGGACCGATGCTCACTGGTGCCTTGGTTTCTCCCACCCCTTTATTGTCTCGATTGAGAAACTGCTGGGGAACCCTCACTTAGATGCAGAGGTAATGAACGCTCAGTATCAACCATAGTGTGCCTTGTGTTTGTGTATTTGTACCTGGTAGGGGGGCCAGGTGATGTCACCACCTCACCCTTACACCTACCTTATCTAAAAAAGGGCTTCTTAGGTGCCAAAATCACTTGTGGGAAACAGATATTTCCCTTCCTCCCAGGGTGTATCTATACAGTTTGCTCCCTCTCACTCTATTGGCCCCAGTTAGTCAAGTCAGCAGGGGCTGCTTCCTGCTACACTAAGCTAACTAACACTTTCCTTCCAGAGAAAGGTCAGGCATAGCCAATGCAATAGTTTTCTGCAGTTAAAAAGAGAAAAATAGACTTGGCTACAGCATGAGGATAGTTGCCTCTGAAWGCCTTTAATATCCATCCTTGGCATGATGTTTAAGAAATATTATGTTGGCCAATGTGACACAGTGCTCTCATTTCACATACTATGGCCTGAAATAAAGTGTCAGGGGAACCCCAGGCCTGGCCAATAGGTTATCCCAGTCCAATGGGGGTTAATTTTGCTCTGTATGGATGGGTGATAAATTATGGTAAGAGGCTGAGGGATAGATACTCCCTCCCTTGCACTCTCCCTGGAGAGTTTCAACCATCTTCTCAAATACATATTTTTCTTTGTTTGACTAATTGGGACATAAATTATGGATACTTGGGTGATTGACAGTTTAGGTGACTATCACGGGTATAGGTTTTCCCACACTAATCTGATTCCCAGTGGTGCAAAAGGAGGTCTTAAGTACTTAATTATGGAGGTACTGCACAGGCCCTGAATTTCTTCACAATAGGAAGAAGGCCTCTAGTGTCCTACACCTGTATGGATGTGCCTTGAAAAAATAAAGACTGTTGTTTTAATCTGGGTGATATATTTCTGTGTGAGTCAATGCTGTGTCCCTCAGCAGTCACGCATCTGTAGATCTTTCACTTTGCTTAAGCTCTGTTGAAGGATTTTCAGTCTGCCTTTTCTTCTAGACCCAATCAAGGGCCACTCAGGAAAACTCCACTCCACTGTGGACTTGCACAAATGTCCACAAATGGTATTTCTGATGTGTGTTTTGCCTGCAAGACTGGAAAAGGTTTGATGTGGAATGCAACACAAAAATGTTAGGGTGTCATTGGCAAATCAGGATAAAAAATCTAGTGAGCAAAATGTCTGATTTAAATTATAGTGGTAGAATGAATTAAAAATGAATTTTGCTGTTTTTGGAACTGCTGTGCAAACTTCCTTTGTCTTCTGGACAGGTAGTTGTGAGA
Source organism: Rhea americana (assembly GCF_003343005.1). NCBI lineage: Eukaryota > Metazoa > Chordata > Aves > Rheiformes > Rheidae > Rhea > Rhea americana. The sequence goes on along the minus strand of NW_028186850.1, from coordinate 30,954 downwards.
AGTGAGGGTCTTCATCTATGTGTCTGTAGGGTTTGAGGGACTAGCCTGACAAAGGTTGGTTAAACAGACCTTACTACACATGCTTTGTAAGGACTGTATTGAAGCCAGAATTACATCAGTCAGTATCTGAAAAATCTTATAAATTTCCCCATCAGGATGTGGTTAACATATTTGTTTTGAAACAAGGAGGAATTCTCCTTGCACGGTGCAACTTAGTCATCAACATTGACCACAACATCCTGCCTGTTGCTTGAGAGAGAAAGATGAGTGCTGGGGTCTTTTAGATGAATAACCAAGTTGCTATAGAAACCATACTGCTCCATCAAACCATTTTATTTTACTTCCTGTTACTTCTAACATCAATGAGTGGAAAAATCCAGTATATTCTCTCCTTTTCTGAGGTCTGTATTTTCCTTCCTACTGCTCGTATCAACCCAACTCTTGACAGATTTCTCTTTAAACACATCCCCCTTTTTGCTATTAACCATAAAATCTTGGTTGGGTCTCTTCAAAAGTATCTGAAAGACCAAGTCTCATGCAAATCCCACGAGTCTAGAATTCGTGCCGCTCCTGAAGCCTTTTAATATGCCAGAGACCCTTCCATTCCCTGTTCAAAGCCTAGAAAAAAACAAAATCAGCCAAGGGGAAATCTAGGCTATCAAAGCTGCATTTCTAGATCTCACTGATCATCAGACAGGACAGCTGGTTTTCAGCAGTCTCCATCCTAAATTCAGAAGAAAAAGCAGAGCAAAAACCACAGAACATTTTGGCATAGTAAAAATTTATTTCAGGTAAACTTAAAATGCAGGAGTCATACACTTAGCAAAAGAGATACATGGTAAAGAAATGCAAATCAAAGTGTTACTATGGTTGAATATTATTTGGCTGAAGTGAATCACTTCAAGGATCTTCACAACATGTATCTTCTCATCTATACTAGAAAATTATTGTTATTGAAGCTATCTAAAAATATTAAAACTAAATGATATCTGAATTCTCTAAGCTGTAAAACATCTCTACAGAGAGTGATATAATTTACCTGTAGAAAAATTTTTAAAAGGGTGATGGATCTATAGTGAAATTCTGATTTTTCAAAACTACCAAAGCAATTTGGATGCTTCTATGTAATGTTTAGAGGAGTAGAGATATCAATTTCTACTTAGCTGAGGGATAAGGAAAAGTTTCACTGGGAATAAGAAATAGCAAAATCAATTACAATTATTTCTACAATGAGAGAAACTAGCTAGACAGGATTCAACAGTATAGTATGACTAAGAAAACCTCCAGATAGTGATAGTTAGCTGAAAAGCTGCATGACAAAGTGAAAGGACTAATAAATCTACAGGGGCTAAGGGGAAGGTGCAGTGTTACGCTCTCAATACTTATTGTCAGTAGATTTGACTTGTGCTGTTGAAACTGCTGTGGGCACACACTTTGTCCTTTTGTTCCTTAGACTGCTGATAGCAATATTCTCTGCCACCTGGAAGAACAAAGTATGTTTCAAGGTCTTATCCACATCTAAGGCACTCACAATGCTTGGGTTGGACCATTTCTTCTGCTTCTTTGGGTACATTGGCTTAAAAGAAATCTCTCTCCTACTCCTTTCTTCTCACTCCTTCGCATATTTGGTTTTGAGGACCCTCACTTTTGACTCCCTATTCACCTTGATTTTTCTCCAAGGTTTGTACTCTGCCACTTGAAATTGTCAGTGAGAGATTTCCTGGGTGCTTCTGATAAAAAACTGAGGTGCTCTGGGCTAAATATGTATTCGAATACCAGCCAGAAAAAGAAAAAGAGCTTTGGACACAGGGAGGTGCTGTTTTTTTTTTCTTTCTTTCTTTTCTTTCCCCCCCTTTTTTTTCTGGGGGGGGAGGTGGTCTCCAGAAACTAACAAAGGTTAGTTAATGGAAGCAGGAGGAAAGGAACAAGTGTCACTCCTGGTACAGAAAGCTAAGCGATCATTCTAGCACCTGCTTCTAGTATTTCCACAGATCAAGTTACATGTTTTCCTACCTCAGAATAGAAACAACTTGATACTCATGAGTGTATTGAAGGCGATGCTTTTTGCCAGCAGGACTCTCAAACCCAGCACAGCCATGGACAGCATGTTCACTTTCCCTGTTTTGATATCTGCTTAGTGAGAAAAAAAAGAGGGGAGAGATCATGATCTAGATTGAGATATCTTGATATTAGCAGAAAGTGAGAAAAAAGACCCTCAGGAAACAGTTTTAGAGAAAACAAGAGTGACAAAAGAAAGGACAGTAGAAAAGCATGGCACCAGTAGGGAAGCGAGGAAGAAATCTGTCTAGATCAGATTTTGCTTCCTGTTGATAGTTCACTGAAAGCAAAGCTTGGCTGCTATGCTCTTAYTATGTTCTGCTACACTGAGAAAGATCATTGTTTTCAATAAATATATATTCTAATTCTTCTCCACCTGAGAAAATATGTTTCCATGCGTTTATATCAGTTCCCAACATGATAATGTAATTTCACAGTCCCTTTAGGTAACTAACCTTCTGTAGAGGTGTCTGTCATGTTGCAAACATTCACAGTTACTGGTTCTTCAATCTCCTTTTCTGTAGTATAAAAAAGAAAGGGCATTATAAAAATAAACAAATTTTAAAAAGGATTGAAAAAAATGTTCAGTAAGTGAGCGATACTGTCTGAAACTCAACTGGCAGGTCACTATTTCTAACATTAATCTGAGGAGAAATTATTGTTTTACATGCAATTGCAGCAAACAAAAGAGTTCTGCAGTTGTTTTGTTGATGATCAATTAACAAATACATACTGAGAGAGTGAAATTTGCAAAAAAATGGTTTTAAGCAAAAATAAAACTACTTTCATTTTTTATTGTTTTTAAAAGAGCAGTTTCAAGCTATCTTCTGGCAGGTAGACTGTTATGTTGTGGTGAAATGACTGGCTGGGTAAATGAGGAAAGAGCAGTGGATGTTGCCTGCCTTTACTTCAGTAAGTTCTTTGTCACTGTCTCCCGTAACAACTTTACAAGCAAGTTGACGATGAGGTATGGACTAGATGAGTGGACAGTGAGGCAGACTGAGAACTGGCCGAATGGAAGAGCTCAGAGAGTTATGATTAGTGTCACAAGTCTAGTTGGAGGCCTGTAGCTAGTGGTGCACACCAGGGGTCAATACCGAGTCCAATATTGTTCAACTTATTCATCAATACCTGGATGAAGGGACAGCAAGTTTGCTGATTATCCAAAACTAGCAGGAGTGATATATACACCAGAGTCTGGACAGATGGGTAGAGGGGAACCTCATGAAGAAGGGACGTGCAGAGCCTTCCAGCTAGGGACAAGTAATCCCATGCATCAGTACAGACTCGGGACTGAACTAATGGAAAGCAGCTCTGCAGAGAAGGACTTGAGAGTCCTTGATGAGGGTTGAGGGAAGTGATCTTCTCTATTCAGCCCTGGTGAGGCCACCCCTGAAGTACTGTGTCTAGTCCTGGGCTCCCCAGGGTAGGAGAGAGATGGAGCTACCAGAGATAGTCCAGCAAAGGGCAACTAAAATGGTGAAAGAACTGAAGCTTTTCTCATATGAGGAAAGGCTGAGAGAGATGGTACTGTTTAGCTTGGAAAAGAGAAGGTTTAGGGGCGATCTTGTCATTGTGTATAAATACCTGAAGGGAGGGTGTAAAGAGGATGGCACCAGACTCTTCTCAGTGATGCCCAGTGATAGGACWTGAGGCAAGGGGAACAAACTGAAACACAGGAAGTTTTGTTCAAACACAGACTTCCTCTGTTTGTGTTTCCTGTTTGTCCAGGAAAAACATGTTTACCGTGAGGGTGACAGAACACTGGAATAGGTTGCCCAGAGAGGTTGTGGACTCTCCATTGGTAGAGATACTCAAAAGCCATCTTTACACAATTCTGGACAAGGGGGTCTATGTGATCCTACGTAAGCAGGGATGTTGGGCTAGGTGATCTGCAAAGGTCCTTTCCAATCTCAACTGTTCTGTGAAGATTGCATCAATCTCTCTCTCTCTCTCTTTTTTTTTCAAATAGCTCCAAGAACTTAAATAATGAAAAGTCCATCTGTGCTAGATGCCTTTAAATATCTTTCAGCTCTTCCTGCTTAAGCACTTAGATGTCTTTCTCATTCCTGCTGGGTGCCCAAGGGATGCTTCTTAGAGGGAGCAACAATAAGTATTGGAACATACCACCACCAGAAATAAGTTGCAATTGTACCACAAAATTGTACCTGGCAATGTTGTGTTCTTTGCAAAAGTGATGCCATTGAACTTAGCCTCGCAGGTCACCTCTGTCTCTGGTTTCACCTCAACCACCTTAATAGTACTGTATGTCCCCTCGGATGTCACAATGGGTTTGTTCTGTTCATATACAACTTCATTAGAAGATACCTCCAAATTGATGTTCTTTGGATAGAAATTCCTGGCCAAACAGACTGCATTCACATTATTGTTTCCTTTCTTGGACTTTGTTGATTTAATCGCAATGACTTCTGGGACAGAATCTTCTCGTTTCTCTGTGAAAAAAATACATTGTTTGGGCATCACTTTATTCTATTGCAAGCTTGTGTGTGAGTTAAGTCATATACATTTCAGATACAGTTCACCTGTGACCCTTTTCTGGCACTATCATTGGCTCAGTTCCCTTTTTTTGTGTTTATTTTTTGCCACTCTTTCCAAACAGGCAGATCAAAGACAGAGAGGGTATATAAGGGTAGGATTGTTGCAGGAGTTTTAATTTCTTGAAATCCTAAATTTGCTTTTGCCAGAATAAAGGTCTTTATATGAATTATCTATCTATGTGTAAATTATTTATTTTGTAAATGAGCAATTGGCAAATGAGAAGAAACTTCTAAGGATGCAAATCTGAGAGACAAATCTCCTGACTGTTTTTTTCACCTTAGTGTACCAGTCTTCAGTGGTGGTTCTTCAGGATTAAGATATTAAGAAACATCAAGACATGAAAAACATGCCTTAGTACTCGAATTTTGAAAGACTCTAAAGGAGGCAAGTGGTACATTTTCACAGCATTTGGTTTCTGAACTTCCTCATGCATCTTGCAGCAAAGTTGCTCTGAAACTTTTAGATGCATTTTTTTCCAGTTCATAAATCATTCAGGAGTTGAATTCTCAATTTCAGGAAACATACAGGAATGCCAAAGGCTTGATAACTGAAAACAAAAGCCTAAATTTCAGCCATACAGCAGTATCCTTCTAAGTAGATATAAGAGATACAAGATGAGTAATGAAATAAGATTGCTTATGCTTGAAAGGAATGTCTTTCTGAGTCTTTGCCGGTCTCTTGAAATTATTTAGCATCCAGCAATCATCACGATTTTTAAAAACAAAGTATCTTTACCTTCAAGTCATAGGTAGAGAAAATAAGGTCACTCCACACGCCAGTGTTAGGATATGGTTAGTAATGTGAGTTCTGATAAAAATATGAAGCTGAAGAGATTCATCTACTATGCCTCCGTGTCAAAAAGAGCTCAGCTTATCATAGGCTACCACACAAAACATGAAGAATTTACATGTTTTCACATTTACCATAGCTACATGGGTCTTTTTATAAAGAGAGGTTCATTAGGGTTGAATCCTGCATGAGATATGTGTTATTCTCCTCAAAAGATCCCTCAGCGTTAAAGTTTTACTTTTTATAGGATATCTTTGCAAGTTCTATCCAAGAGACTCCAATTCTACTTTGTTTCCCCCGCACACACTCCCTAAGAGGAACTGAGATACAAGGCAAACAGTACTCTGCCATAACTTCATGAACTGGTTCTGCTAATGAAAACAAGCACAACTTCATTGTTGTCAACACACACCAGATGCCAAAAAGGAATCCAGTCATTATCACCTTCATTTGACTTACTTGATTTCAAACTCTAGACTTTTTAGTGTAATTAAACTAGTAGAAAAACATCACCTAAGACTCCTTTTAATGCTTTTGTGTAATATTATCCCCCTTTACCTATCACTGTGAGTGTGACAGAGCACTGGAAGAGGTTGCTCAGAGTGGTTGTAGAGTCTCTTTCTCTGGAGACATTCAAACCCATCTAGATGCAATCCTGTCTAACGTACTCTAGGTGAGCCCGCTTGAGCAGAGGGGTTGGACTAGATGATCTCCAGAGGTCCCTTCCAACCTCAACCATTCTGTGATTCTGTGATACCCCCCTGGCCTGATGATGTCTTTCTAATCATGATAAAATAGACCATCTTAGGAACTTAAATAGCAAACTTCACAGGAGCTTTAGTTCCCTTCAAACTGCCCAAGCAGGGTCTTGTAACTTAAAAATGACTATAGGAAACTTATAAAGATGCTTAAATAAGTGGATAGATATTGAGCCCAAACACATCAGGCATGACAACAGCCAGGAGTTGTCTTTGTGGAGTCCAAATTCTTTGGCAACTCCTGAGAAGGGGTTTCAGTATATTTTTTAAACTGAAGATGTCAGGTTTGGTATCAAAGGATTATGCATAGAAATCCTGAAGTCTAATTTGTGATTTTTAAAGCATTGGGGGGTGGCTACCTGAGTTTTAGGAGGAGGAAGGAAAAAAGTGAAAAACCGAACAGTAACAATTCAGAAAATGTTAATGTATAAAGAATACCTACTTTGCTCCACGGTCAGTTGAGTCCCCTTCTCAAAGAGAAGAGCAACAGTGTCACACAGTTACGATTATTAAAGCAAAAAAGACTTATTTTGTGATTCCTCCCACACACATTTCCTTTCCAGGTGCTGTAACATGGATTTGACATAGTTTTTTAGCTCTGTGTATACTTTATTATTTGAGAAGTACTTTAAAGATTTTTCGTGTATTCTGATTTCCAGTATTTCCAAACAGACAATATACTAGCAAACTGCCTCTGTAGTAAAACTCACTGAGGAAATTCCTTAGCAGGAATAAACTTGGACAATGTGATTGTTGTTAATAAATTATTTCTTTATCAGAAAAAAAATATTTCAACTGAGTCATGTTATTTTGCATTATCTGAAAATACAGCCATGAATTCTTACCATATCTTGCCTTTTCTTTTTTTTAATGTGTGTGGGTAGGATTTTTATATTAGACACTATAAGCTACACTATATTAGCACAAAAAAGTTGTACTTCTCTTTTCCTATAATCTTATGCAGTCATGGAATATATATCCATCCTTTTATGTGCTTCAGTTTTATTAATGAACATTTTATATAGAATAAATCAGGAAAATCCTTAGTTGATCTTAAGCCCTCAAGAGGAGAGTATGTTATTAATATATGTTTTCTGTATCTTTTTGTGTTTAGGAATTTATAGAAAGATTCTAGTAACAATGCAAGTATGTTCTTAGTATCTTTAAACACTTATGAGCATCTCCCAAAGAAATCCAAAGTTAGCAATAAAAAAGTTAAGCTGTAAGAATTTTGGAAATTTTGGCGTCTAAGTGTGAATTACTTCAGCAAACACTGAATGAATTAGATAGATAAGTCCTATTATCCTTTACTGTAGCGTATCTTGCCCTGAAGTCTTTATACAGCTTTTGCAATTTCATCCTAACTTTTCTATTCCCAGCTCCATCTTCAGCTAGAAAAACAGAAATCATGGGAATAGATATCGTACTCATTCTTCTACCAGCACTTAGCATTTAAACTGCCTTTTGTTGCCGGGTTGTTGCTTCCACCCCCCCCACCCCCCTTAACAGGTCCTAGTATTCACCATGCTCTGTTGCTAAGGTGTGAATGAGAATTCAACTCCTGAATGATTTATAAACTGGAAAAAAAAATGCATCTAAAAGTTTCAGAGCAACTTTGCTGCAAGATGCATGAGGAAGTTCAGAAACCAAATGCTGTGAAAATGTACCACTTGCCTCCTTTAGTCTTTCAAAATCCTAGTACTAAGGTGCGAAGGTGAACTGCTAAGTCTATATCAATATAGACTAATGATGGAATTATTGGAATTTGGGAATGTCTTCTGGTCCTATATTTACTGCTAATGATTTGGTGGTCAGAAAGAAAAAATCTTTGTTCAGAGTGGTAACTTTGTATTCCCCTGTCCTTTAGGAATTGGAGATGGGATTCAGTTGTCCCAAAATAGACATTTACTACCATGTAAGGTGTCCTGCAGGCTTGGGCAGATATTAGGCAGTATCTAAGAGAGCCTCATATCTTTCTACAACAAAAGTCACATTCTTTAGGGATGTAAAACGACACTGGACGTTTCCACTTCTAAAACCCATGCAGACCTCTGAAAGCACTGTAACACATTTTTAGGTCTGCATCTTGATATTTAGGACAACGAAGACAAGATAGAAAACTCCCCTGCTAGTACAACATTAACACTCCCATAGAAAAGCTTTGGAAGACCCTCCATCAATACTTACAAATATCAGCCTTCAGAAAGGTACCATTTCCAAATACTCAGGGTCTTGTTCGCCATTAAAACAGTCACTACAAAAAGCTACCCACCCTCTTTTTTCCTGGGAACATCTGGAACTATTCAGATTGATGTTCCCCCAAATCCTTTAAGGCACTATTTTTCCTTTCCATTAATAAAAAAGAAAAAGTCTTTGTTCTACATGGCCAAATTCCAGTTGGGGGGGGGGAATACTAAGGCTTTGTTATAACACCTATCCACTGCCATATCTGCATTTTTCAAAGTTTAGGCAACTTAATAGCTAACTCCCATTCATTCTAAGAGGGCTCGGATATAAGGCAGCTCTGAAAATTTAAGCTCAAAGTTATTTAACTTTCTCCTCTCATAACTTCTCTCCCATGTCAGCTTCATACTGAGCTGTGCATAATGCTCAAAATGAGGCAGTGAAAATTCACTGGAACACTGATAAAGTTAAGATATTTTGTGCTGATGCTGGGTCTGAGTGTTAGCCAGACTGAGTATAAATTACAGAATGTTAAGCTTCAGAAATGCACAGCAATGGTGAGATACAGCTAGCCCAGTCGTTCCAGTGAAGCCTTTCCAGGAAGATACAAACTGAGGGCTCACCTTGAAGCCCTGGCTATGGAGAGTGTAGTCCAGAGATTCCAGCATCAGAAAGTGCTTCCATTGACACCAAATCACAAGATCCTTTTGTCCTCTGCTACTACCACATTTTAACTTAACTTACAGAAGTAAAAATAATGGTACTTACTTGGTTCAACTGTGAGAGTGGTCCCATTTCCAAATATGAGCTTTTCTGTTCTCACACTGCTAATATGTAGTCAAATAAGTAACACTTTCCTTACTGTGCTCAAAAGGTGTGGGTGTAAAACCGAAGATGAAAATCCAGACATTTGTCCTAATTATTCATATATACAATCCCATTAGGATGTCCAGAGCCACATTTTTTTTTCCAGAACTGGGAGGGGAAAAACAGTAATTCAATAGTTCAATGATTTCAAATGGCTTGATCAGGGACAGAACTTCACAGTTATCCCTTTCTTCCATCTCTTGGAAATACTGTGAGCTGTATCATTCCATGACAAATGGAAATATGAAAAGAATGTTAGATTTGTCTCCTCAAGCATTTCAAGTTCCTATCTTTTTCTCTTTAGGATATATTGTTTTTTCTTCCTCTTCAAGTTTTCGTACAGGACCCTATGCTATTTATATCATTGTGGTAGTCCCAGCACAGTGATATACTCCATGACAAAAACTGTATCCTTTTGGTGATGGCTCAGCATTTACAGCATGTGTGAAACCACATGACTTCTCCAAAGTATGTTCAAAGTAAAGGAGAATACAGTTTCATATCAGTGCCTTGGAGTACTGCAGTGAGAACTCATTTATTAATGAATTCTGTCCTGTGCTTAGCAGGACCTAGGGATACTCAAAATCCAAGCTGAGAGACTTGCACAAATATTCAACTAACTGATGATGCAAAAGATCTTCTAACTGCTCTGCCACTATTGCAAAGATGCAAATCTAAGCTCTGCTTCAGCCATTTCACCGAATGTCAACAAAATCTCCATGTGGTGATAGCAAACATTACTTCAAATACTTAAGCTGCAGTAAAACAAAAAAAGTGAAAAATAACTTCTGAAAACGGTCACAACAAAACACCAGCATCCAAATACCTGATGCTTTGATAGCATATTTGGGGGGTTGTTTTTTTTTGGTTTACTTTGTTTTTTTGGCGTTTATACTCCAGCATTTTGAGTATGCAGTGTTTTAGTGATTGAAGGAGACATGAAAATGTAGCTCTACATTAACTGCATGTTTAGCATGAAACATTACCTCTAGAAACACAATCTAATGACCAATGCCAAGGCTAGTACTCATATTGATTTCTCTGCTTATTGTACATAAATAGGAATATAGTTCTACACACATAAATTACCGTTGTTGTAATATCCTGAAGATAGGATTGAAGGATACCTACAAACTGAAAATGATTAAACAAAAGGGAAAACCATATACTTCTGTAGACTAATAATGAGAAAAATCTCTTAGATATAAAATGAAACTTAAAGTTCGTGCTCATGCTTCTTCAGCCTTCTTGTAGACTTAAGCAATTTGCTTTCTGATTTCAGCAGGTTTTTGTACGGGTCCTTATGGAGTCTGTATCACTCTGGTAGTTCCAGACACAGTAATATACTTCGTTACAAAAACGTTTTTATTATGCAACATTTTTGACTATGCAGACAATCATGTGACTTCCTGAGTGGTTTCTGTCCCAACTTATTACATGAAGAAACAGGATATGACTTTAAAAGAAGAGTCTAAAATAGTAAAAGAGGGTGAAATTGCAGATTTTGCAGTATCCTTAAAAAGTTTCATGGAACTAAGCATGATAGAAAGTATAGTTTTTCAGTACTTTCAGTGCTACTTCAAAGCACTTACCAAAATTCTGAGCTGCAGGAAGCTATCTTCTTTTTCATCTTGAATTAAGTTTTAATGCTCAAGAGGCTGAGGAATGTGCTGGATCTGGGCTCTTAGAGTTGCTATCTGGTGGCTATTTAGTGCCTAAGGACATCTTCATCCCTATTTTTAGTAAGATGAAAAAGAGGGAAAAAGATTGTTTTTTATTACAAGAGATACTGTGACAATAAAAAGTGGATATTAAATCATAAGGGAGCTGCAAAGGAAGAAGACACATTATGTGTGACTACATCTCTCTTTTGTGGGCCGGACTAAAATAATCTAGGACTTCATTTGGCCATTACTCATCTAGGTTTTAGAGATGTGGTGATTAGATTTTTTTCCCTGTTGTTCAACATCTTATGCAGGAAGGGGAAAAAAAAAAGTTCCTACTGCAGATATGTTGCAATGCAAGAGTATAAACAAAGTCATGAGGTAATAGGTGAAGTATCATTTAATTGATATACCAATGCTTTGGTATATGAGCAGGGGTATTTGTACACATTTTGTTTACCATAGAAAAGGGCATAAAGAGAATAGTCCTTGAAAAATAATTAGATTTCTTGTCTTAACCAACAAAGAAGGACTGGTTGGAGATGTGAAGGTTGGGGGCAGCCTTGGCTGCAGTGACCGTCATATAGTGGAGTTCAGGATCCTGCAGGATAGAAGTAAGGCAATAAGCAAGATTGCAACCCTGGACTTCAGGAGAGTGGACTTTGGGCCCTTCAGAGACCTGCTTGGAGGAATCTCAGGGATTAAGGCCCTAGAACGAAGCGGGGCCAGGAGAGCTGGCTAGTATTCAAACATCACTTCCTCCAAACCCAAGAGCAGCTCATCCCTATGAGGAAGAAGGAGCAGGAGACCTGCCTGGATGTGCAAGGAGCTCCTGATAAAACTCCAGCTGAAGAAGAAAGTACACAGAATGTGGAAGAGGGGACAGACTACTTGGGAGAATTATAGGAATGCAGTCCGAGTATGTAGAAATGCAGCGAGGAAGGCTAAGGCCCAGTTGGAACTGAGTCTGCCACAGGGCGTTAAGGACAACAGGAAGGGCTTCTTCAAATACATCAGTAGCAAGAGGAGGACTAGGGATAACGTGAGCCCACTACTGAATGGGGCAGGGGCCCTGGTGACAAAGGATAGAGAGAAGTCAGAATTAGTGAATGCCTTCTTTGTTTCAGTCGTCACTGCTAAGGGCAGCCCTCATGAATCCTGAAGCCTGGACATGAGGGAGAAAGTCTGGAGAAAGGAAGACTTTTCCTTGGATGAGGAGGATAGGATTAGAGATCTTCTGGGCAAGCCTGACATCAACAAATCCATGGGCCCGGATGGGATGCACCCATGGGTACTAAGGAAGTTGGCGGATGTTGTTGCCAGGCCACTCTACATTGTCTTTGAAAACTCATGGAGAACTGGAGAGGTGCCTGAGGACTGGAAGAAAGCCAATGTCACTGCAGTCTTCAAAAAGGGCAAGAAGGAGGACCCAGGCAACGATAGRCCRGTCARCCTCACCTCCATCCCTGGAAAGGTGATGGAACAGCTCCTTCTGGATGTCATCTCCAGGCATATGGAGGAAAAGAAGGTGATCAGGAGTAGTCAGCATGGATTCATCAAGGGGAAATCCTGCTTAACCAATCTGATAGCCTTCTATGATGGGATGACTGACTGGGTAGAGGAGGGGAGAGCAGTGGACGTTGTGTACCTGGACTTCAGCAAGGCTTTTGACACTGTCTCCCATAACATCCTCCTAGATAAGATCAGGAAGTGTGGGCTAGACAAGTGGACGGTGAGGTGGATTGTGAGCTGTCTGAAAGGCAGTGCTTAGAGGGTTGTCATTAGTGGCACAGAGTTTGTGGCTAGTGGCGTCCCCCAGGGCTCAGTACTGGGTCCCATCCTGTTCAACTTTTTCATCAATGACCTGGATGAAGGGACAGAGTGCTTCCTCAGCAAGTTTGCTGATGATACCAAGCTGGGAGGAATGGCTGATACACCAGAGGGCTGTGCTGCCATTCAGAGAGACTTGGACGGGCTGGAGAGTTGGGTAGAGAGGAACGTCATGAGGCTCAGCAAAGGCAGAGTCCTGCACCTAGGGAGGAATAACTCCATGCACCAGTACAGATTGGGGCTGACTTGCTGGAAAGCAGCTCTGCAGAGAGGACCTGGGAGTTCTGGTGGACAACAAGTTGACTGTGAGCCAGCAATGTGCCCTTGTGGCCAGGAAGGCCAATGGTATCCTGGGGTGCATTTGGAAGAGTGTTGCCAACAGGTCGAGGGAGGTGATCCTGCTGCTCTACTCAGCCCTGGTGAGGCCTCATCTTGAGTACTGCATCCAGTTCTGGGCTCCCCAGTACAAGAGAGACATGGAGCTGCTGGAGAGAGTCCAGCATAGGGTCCAGATGATCAGAGGATTGGCGCATTTGCCCTATGAGGAATGGCTTTGAGAGCTGTGCCTGTTCAGCCTGGAGAAGAAAAGACTGAGGGGGGATCTTCTCAATGTGTATAAGTATCTGAAGGGAGGGTGTCAAGGGAATGGGGCTAAACTCTTTTCAGCTGTTCCATGAGACAGGACAAGAGGCAATGGGCAAAAACTGTACCACAGGAAGTTCTACCTGAATGTGAGGAGGAATTTCTTTCATGTGAGAATGACAGAGCACTGGAAGAGGTTGCCCAGAGAGTTTGTGGATTCTCCTTCTCTGGAGATATTCAAAACGTACCTGGATGCAACCCTGTCTAACATGCTTTAGGTGACCCTGCTGGAGCAGAGAGTTCAGACTAGATGATCTCCAGAGGTCCCTTCCGACCTTCTGGATTCTGTGATTCTGTGATTTTTACTGTGAAGTAAAATGTCTCATTGGCTTACTCCATGTGAAGTGCATCCTGTCCATGTACTCAACATATTGGTTAAAAAAAAAAGTGGGGTACAGAGAGATGCAGATGGTGTGAAAAGGAAATGAGTCAATGCTACTTTCTAACAGCTGTTGAGATGCGGGCAGGTGTGAGGGAGAAGGTTTGCTAGTATTCTGGAAAAAAAATGTTTGAGGGAATATAAGGCAATTGTGATATGCTCAAGGCTTGATCTTTCCAAGTGACAGGGACACCATATGGGTGGTTAGAAAACATTTAGTTTGATAATCTAATAGACTAGAATTGAAGAATGACATTGGGAGTTCAGTTCTCTCACCCGACCATGGGATAAGGAAGCCCGGGAATCCCACAGCTGGAAATGGCCCCAAGGAGTGAAGTGGCCCATTCTTATGCCTTAGAAATAACTGGGTTGCCTGAAACGCTTCACACTGCTGCTTATGTAAAAGGTTTTCAAGGTTTTGTAGTCATGGAGATTGCATCTCTGTATCCCCCATTGCAACCTAATATCCATTCAAGGGCTTAAAAATAAATGCAATTACTTTATACTTCCTCTGAGTGAGAGGAGAGTAAATGGAGGTGTTATTCTGCAGTGGAAAGCTTGGAAAATGATCCTTGAATTGGCCCCCAGGGTAGATAAGAGTGGGATGAGATTGCAGCTGTTAAGACTAAAGAGTAGGGTGAAATGGTCTTGTAGCCTACAGGAAATGAATGCTTGTTGAGGGTCTGTATCGTCAAATAAAGGAGCTGTGGAAGGAGGTCGGTTAACTGTGCAGTGCCAGAGATGATGAGAAAGAGACTGACTGGATTTTTGCCAAGACCCTGCAGGCTCAAGAGCCAAACTCCCATCTCAACCAAAGACAGAACAGGTCAAATTTGTGCCTATCAGTTTGGGAAGTGCAGACACCCATGATGGTGAACACTTGAAGCTTCTGGCTTCTGGCACCATGAGGAAGACTGTTTCTCCACCTGTAGACTATTACCCCCTGCTGTTCTTCCCTGTAGGCATAAGCCATAGTGTCAGGGGAAACCTGGAAAGTGTCAAGAGTGACTACATTGCTCTGGAGGCAGGGCCAAAAGCATGGTTGCCTTGATGGTTTTGTCTTCCTGGTGATGAGAGGAAAGTGTTTGAGGCGGAGTGGACAGATCTGGCAATGTGCCAGACAGTTGATTGTGCAGATAGTGTTGCCAACACTATTTTAGTTTCTGTGAACACGAGATCCTGTCTTGGGATTGAAGATTACTTGGAACAGATGGGATTCACCTGACTAAGTGGGGCAAAAACATCTTTGTCAACAGGTTGGTCAAGTGTTTGTACAAAAATAAGGAAGTGCCTTGAAGGATTATGACAGCAGCAACAAAGGAAGATTAGAGAAAATGTTGGCCCACTGGTGAATGGGGTCGCAGACCTGATGACAAAATACACAGAGAAGACCAAACTACCCAACGCTTGCTTTGCCTCAACCGCAGCCTGGTAAGACCTATCTTCAGGAATCCCTGAGACCAGTGGGAGAGTCTGTAGCAAGAAATACTTACCCTTAGTAGAGCAGGATCAGGTTAGGAATATTTAAACAATCTGCATGTGCACAAGATTATGAGTTCTCATGAGTGCACCCACAATTACTGAGAGATTTGGCTGATGCATTGAAAGGCTACTCTTGATTAGCTTTTAAAGCTCATGGCAATTGGGGAGCTTTCTGAAAACTGGAAGAAAGCAAATGACATTCCTCTCTTCAAAAAGGACAAGAAGGAGGATCCAGGGAATTATGGGCCAGTCATCCTCACCTGAATCCCTGGGAAAGTGATGGATTCTTCCTTCTTTGCAAGCTGTGTTCATGTATGGCTTACTTTTCTGGGTGTGACTGCATTTGTGAGTTGTATGCTCAGAAAAAAAGAAAGAAAGAGACGAATTTGCTATTTCTTCTCTGTGTTTATCCTGATTCTAAGAACGTACACATAGAAATATATTATTCCTTAGGTCTTCAAGGCTTTTCTTAACTGATTACAAGTTTTGCTCCTTTTCTTCTTCTCTTTCTCTATCCCAGGTGCCTGTTCCCATGTGAAGCTTGAGGACTGCTTGGCCAGGGGAGTGCAAGCTTTCATAGTTCCTCATCCTCATGCAAGCTGTCTAAGATTAATAATTCAAATAGTAGTTTCATGAGGCAGTGGTACAAGCAGAATCCCAGAGAAATTTGGAATGAATGGTTGCGTTTCTGTAGGTAGGCAAAGACATTATGCCCTATCTTTCCAAAATAGGATCAGAATCTTCAGAAACATCCCCAGGAACCATTTCTCTCTGCAGCTGCACTTCCTATCAGCCACACACACGGCTAGTAGCTTCTTTGCAGTATACATCACAACAGAAATGTAAGGAAAATTAAAATGGAAAAGACGAATTGACATCCTGGGAAGGTAGCACAGGTTTGTTTTGTTTCTGGCATTGAAGTTGCAGGCACAAAAGAGAGATCTGAGAAGTGGGAGCATTTCACCATAGCTATGGGGTTTGTGGAGGGGTATCAATTCGGAACAAAGATTTGAAGTGATATGCTGTGGTACAGCAGTTTCCAGCCTTTGTTTATGAATACCCTGGGAATGTCTACTGGTATCATCAAAGGCTTGTGGGAAGCCTTCTGGGAGGCTTTCAAGGAGCTTAAGAATCCCTGCTGCTGCCAGCAAAGGATGGCTACTGCAGGCCTTAACTTCTAGCAAGCTTCAGCAGCTGTAATGAGCTCTGTCAGCTCAAAAGGGTTTTCACAAAAGGGAACTTGGAGCTTTTATTTCAGCTGAGGGAGCAAAGTCAAACACCATTTTGGCCAGTGATTGGGAGAGCCAGGCCTGGAATGTAGCTCCTGGAGTGCAGTGAACAGAGGCAGTGGTGAGTTCAAAAGGGGCCAGCATCTCTGTTGAGGACACCTTTCCTCTCCTCAGTAATGCTAGTGGTGGGCCACAAGGCATGTTTCTCTAGCAAAGATTAGAACAACTTTTCCTGTAACACCATAGGCCTGAACCCAGATGGAGACCTGGGAAGGTGCAGCTTTGCAGGTCTTGGGCTGCAGGGATTGCCTAGGGGCTCTGTCTGAGACTAGGACTATGGGAGATGGTCTTGTGTGGTATAGTGCGATTACGGGACTGGAGCATCTGTCATCTGAGGAGGCACTGAGATTAGGATTTTTTAGCCTGAAGAGAAGGCTTAGGGGGATTTTATCAACACGTTATTAACCTACCCGATGTGGGCAAGTAAGGGGGATGGAGCCAGACTCTTCTCAGAGGTATCTAGAAACAGAACAAGTGGCAAAGGACACAACTAGAAACACAAGAAATGCCATTCAAGTGTAAGAAAACAATGCTTTTACTGCAGGGGTGATCAAACATAGGAATAGGTTTCCCAGAGAGGTTGTGTAATCTTCTACCTGGAGATATTCAAAAGCCATCTGGACAAGGTCCTGGGCAACCTGTTCTAGTTAACCCCACTTGAGCAAGATGGTGCTCTCCAAAGATCCCTCCCAACCTCAACTCTTCTCTTCCAGATACTTTATTTCAATGTGGCACTGCACCAGGTGCTGAACTGCAGAGAGGATTTTTTTCCAGAATATGATGGAAAGTCTCTTCTCTGTATTGTTTGCTCTGGCTCCATCTGAATATGTGCTTTTATTTTATTTTATTGTTTATTTACTTATTTACTTACTTACTGATTGCAGGTGAGGGATGCTTTATGATGACTCTGTCGTCTTTGGCCTTCTGACTGCGAGGTTTCTTCCCAGTAACCTGGTTTTCTTCCCTCCCTCTCTCATATGCTGTATATTTACTACCATGTGTCCTTTGTAAGTCTCAGGCAGTGACCTTTGAAGGGCAGGGTGGAGGATCAATAAATTAAGTAGATGTGTAGAAAGGGATGGTTCACTCTTTCGCAGTACAAGAGCTATCAGATAGAAGGCTTGGTACAAAGGGAAGTGGGTTTTCTTTTTTCTTTTTTTTTTTCTTCCTGCAATAGGTTGTTTGGATGGATCATTTTGCCAGAGGGAATTATCACTGCAAGTGGGTATATGGGGGCAATAGCTGTATAGACAAACATTAATTGGAGAGAGATCAACCGGGCATTTTTAAGCATGAAATAACCACATGTGACTTAAAGTCTTTGTTCTCACATCTGATAGTTGTAAGACTATTAGGGTGAAGCGACCTTTGTATGTCTCCTGCTCTTGTACTCCATGCCTCTGCTTCTGGCCACAATTGGATAGGGAGCAAAAAAATATCTTTGTTCTTAACCAAATGGAGTTAACAAATCTTACTTTGTGCTCTGTGGGGAGGGAGGGGGGGAAGAACAGAACACAGTGACAAGCTTAGATGGAAACATCTAAAATATATGTCAAATCTCCACCTGCTCAACGTGACCTGATAGTCATAGGTGTCCAAAATTACATGGTTTACAAGATTCAAGATCTGATTTTGAACACCAGGGAAACTGTCCTAGCATAGAAAGATCTTCCCATTGATGTGCTGGGAACCAAACTTGTGTTTGTAGATACAATTGTCTGTAGAAGAAGAGGCTATGCACAGGACCCTGTTCCACCTTCAAGTGAAGTCTGTGAGAGAGTTAGTTTGTATACAGTGGTTCAATCTTTTTCAAACACTGTGGATCGTAGTCCACACGGTGATAGACAGTTATACAAAAACATTTGTGTTTTTATTTCAGTGCCAGGTGACTTCTCCTCTTTCATGTTCTTTGAAGAGTTGGATTTTATTTCCTTTTTCCTCTTTTCACTTTAAGTCTTGAATAAACTGATACTGTCACAGAAAGGTTACTATATACTGAAAATAGAATTTTCAGCATTGTTTTCTTGGTAGTTGAGATAATACTCACCTCTCACTATGAATATAGTTCCATTCAGGTGGCTAGAGCTATTCTCACTTGAAGGACTTGATTTCTGATTTATTTTTATTTCTAGAAAGTCAGAGATTTTTTAAAGAATATCTGTGTATGAGCTGCCTCAATCATACTAATACTCAATTAAATTTTATTCTGCATTTTCTAATTCTTTCTGGACCTCAAAGTATTTATACTGGTACATCATTTTTTCATGACAAATAAAAATGAGTCAATATTCACTCATTTTTCAGAGAATATTTTGGTTTAGCTTTGGTGGCTTAATTAATTCATCTTCATGTGTTAAAAGTTATTTTTTTCATTAAGGTATTTGATTTTTAATATTTATATTTTGATTTAGATGATTGCCAGTTTTATACAGGTCTTTAGAAGAGTTTTCTTCCTGATTATATTCCCTCATTATTTTTTTTCTCAGTTTCTCTAATCCTATGAACTAGGTTATTTGACTACTGAGTTGGCTGTGCTTTGGACTTTTTATTTATTGATACAGGGTTTTAGYTGAGTTTGAGAATTTGAGGATCATGCAGTTATGGCTGACTAAATTTGGATTTTCATTTAACTTTTATCTGACTTTGATTATTTTGGTTAATGTCTACCTAGAATGGTGAAGCAGTTTTTGAATCTTCAAATCCAGCTCTAAGATACAAAATTGTACTATTTCATCTGATTCATAAATCTGCCTTATTCCCTGCTGTATTACTAAATTTGTTTATTAGCATTATTGTTGTTACCAAATATATGGTGCATCTCTCTCCATCTGTCTCTTTATATGCGTTTATATTTATATTTATATGAATACCAGTTCTGTTTAACTTCTATGCAGGACAAAGAGAGGAAGTTATGCAGACCTTTTGCCCCAAGCCTGAGTACCTATATGTAGTATAGACCATTCCATCACCTCCACTTTCTACTTAAACCTTTCCAGGTCAGTGAGGCTTTGTCACTGTGTTCTGACAGTTAGGCAGCCTTTTCCCATGCTAAGTCTTCGGTTGGCCACAGAAACACACCTGTCTTCACAGCCTCACACAAACCACATGCTTAGTTTATAATTTGAGTTCTTTGTTTACTTTCTCTTTCTCTCTGTCCAAATGCATCTCCTCAAAAAAAATGCAGGAGGCGCTCCAGTACCCCCAATGAGGTGCTAGAAATAATGCTTAGACTGTCTGTCTTCCAATAGGTGATACTGAAGACCCCTCCTTGAGTTTTATTTCAGAGGAAAAGAGAAGAGATGGAGACCCTCATTCCTCCAGAAAACTATTCTAGGCAGATGAGGATTGGTTTTGGAGAGGAAATAGTAGCTGGTTTGTGTGTATATGACTGCCCAACTCCTTTCAGGCCTTGCTACCGTGCCTCTTTCCAGCAAAATGATCCTAGCCTTCCAGCATAATGCTTCTTGGCTCCCGAAATGGTTCCTGGCTCCCAAATAATCTCCATTATATTTTAACCCAATTGCTCATTTTAGGAACAGCCAACTAGCATAGCTCCCAGTATATCCTCCTGATTTCATTACATAGTTATAAGTGGCTGTGTCCTTGGCTCTTTCTGGCAAGGAGAGGTAGTTCTGGGATGCAGCTGTAAAGAAGATGACTTCTCTCTTAAAGGATGGGGTGGGCATTATGTTCTTGTGTGGGCAGCATCATCCCACATATTCAAGCCCTGTTCTAAGACAGAAATATTTCTGGTGATGGGTTCCCAGGATATGGTGTAGGTGACTGTATGACACTATGATCCTAATTTCCTAATTCCAAGAATAAAGTCACAACTCTCATTTGTGAAAGAAAAGCTGAAAGTAGTCATTTAATGTGGAATCTGTAGCAGCTGCTTGGAGGAGTCCCTGAGCTGCAGACAGCTGAAGCAGGGAGGGCGATAGGGAAGGAAATAGTGTCTGCCCTATATTTATAGTCCTTGCAAGACATCTGACACAGAGGCCAGACAGGCAGGCTACTGGGCTGAATGGCTTTTATTTCAACCCATCACATCTATAAATGGAGACCAAATGTGGTGTTGGAGCAAACCTTGGGGATCGTTCTTTTCCCAAGTATCTGTTGGTAAGATTCTCAGGGCCATGTGTGCAAATACACAAATAGTGCAACTATAGTTTGTACAAGCATTTATACAATGAATACATTTACAGCATGAATACTTCCCAAACTAGAAATAAACAATACTCCCTCATGGGGAAAAATAAAATCAGATAGAACCAGAGCTAACAATATAGAGAAAAGATTTTACATCATGTTCTAGAAAAATCCTCCCTGCAGTTCAGTACCTGGTGCAGTGTCACACAGAAATCAGTGCAACATCACGTAACAGAAATATCAATTAGGCATCCTTCCTTTCTGAGATACCTGACTTTGGTGTGGCACTAGACCAGGTACTTTACAGAGGCTAGGTTACACCCTGCTAGAGCTGCTCCAGTGTGAGCCTAGCACTGCAGTAATACACCACCTTGCCACCTCACTTTGCTGCCTGGATCCTCAGTGTGAATCTGTTCTGGGAGCCCTCTACTCCCTCCTCTAAGCAAACCCAGAAACCCTCTACGTAGAAATTACTGTTCTGCAAGTCAGAAAGCCCTGCACCACCTGCCAGTAATAAAACATGTAGTAGCTGCTCATGCTGCACTGGAAAGTGCCTCCATCACCTTCTCACGTTGCTAGTTCTCCAGCATATGGCTCTAAGGCCACCTGGACAGTGACTACTGAGGGGAACAAGAGGGAGCCATGGTCATTCCAAGAGTGCAGTCTTGGCTGGAGATTTGCAATGACACTGGTCCAGTGAGAAGGATTAAATCTTCCTCTTTGAACCAAATAGATGAAGATGGGCAGAAAACAGCCCCAGTATAAGGAATCATGTTTCACAAGGAGCAATATAACACATTCCTCTCTTTCCATTTCCCTATCAGACAGGGAGCTTTTCCTGACTTTCCCATTGGAAGTAGGTAGTTCTTGCACCAGGGAGGTGAATTTCTTTGTCCCCTTTTGCCAAGCTGGGATGATGAAGGAGCTAAATTCTGTCCCCTTCACARCCCCACACCCACAAAGGAAACATGAGGACCTCTCCTGGGGACATGGATTTGTATCCCTATGCCATCCTCCTCCAACTTGTCCTTGCAGGATAGACAGCAAATGCTTCTTCATCGAACTGATGGGTCCACTCTTAAGCAAGAGGCACTGAGGAATGCAGATGTAGCAGCCTTAGGATGCACCCCTGTTTCCTGCCCACTCTCACACTGTGGAGGCGGTGGACTGGATGTAGTCACTCGACCCATGGATGGAAAGCTGTTCCTACTGTGCTCTGGAGGGATATGAAGGGGACAGGACTGAGAGGGGAGGCTGGGTTGCAAGGGGTCAGTACAGTTACACAAGACCAAGTGGCATGCAAGGGCTCACAGTTCCCAGCATCCTATATATCTCCCCATCCCATTTACCTACTAGTGTCAATAACCTCATGTACATAGCAGCTGACATGTCCAGGTCCTTTCCACAGTTTGGCTCTGTCTACAGAGATGCTCTACTTGCATTTCTCAATCTGTGGTCCTGTGATCTGTGGACCAGTCAGGCCTCTGCCCCATGCCCCAGTCCCAGTCAAGTCACTCCCTCAGGCTGTGACATGCATGAACACAAAAGCAGGCATGGGAGGGGGGAAGAAGTAAGTTGTTACAGTAACAGAATACAGTAACAGTTGTTACAGTTGTTGCAGTAACAGAATACCCTGTCAGCTAGCTCCCATGCAGCAATGCCCAGGTTGCTGGAGCTCTTCTGGGTCAGAAAGGAAAACCTCTTGTGAGCAAAAGGAGCCATGCAGCTCTCAGACTCCCACAGCCCTTCCTCTTGATGATCTAGTGCAGGGGCCCACTGGGACACATGAATTGTCCCTGGAGGCAGTGGATCAGCCTCTTGGTACCCCTACGCCCGTTGGTGCTGTGAAGCTGCTGCTACTGGGTATAAGCCCCCAAGCCTACACCCAGGTGGCCAGGGCACCTCCAGTCAAAGCCATCTCCCAGCCTGCTCCCTCTGCCCAGGCCCAGCCTTCTCCTCCTCAGCTTGCTCTCTCCTGCTGCTTCTCCTTCAAATGCTTTTCCCCGTAGTAAGGGCCCTTGAGACCCACAAGCAGTCAGGGCCCAACATGCTTTGGGCAGGTGGAAGCAGGCCTATGCTTGGCATTGCAGGGATCATGGAGTCATGGAATTGACCCCTCCAGTTTGTTCCCCACAACTCCTGTGGGGCTCAGCAGGGGATTGCAGTGTTCACAGTCCTCAGCAGAACTGTGTCTCTCTTCTCTGCCCTCAATCTGTTTGCGAGGGACCTGGGACTCCTGGTGGGACATTTGCAGCCATAGGTCAGGACACAGAGTCCTGGCACAGTGTTATGGTCTCAGCTGCTGTCAGGGAGGGTTATCAGCCCCACAAAGCATCTAGCTCCTACTCACCCCTCCCCCTCATCCCCCATCTCACTTCCATGTGGTACTCCCTAGCCTGGTCTTCTGGGGAGGAATGGCACAGCAGAGGTGGGAAATGGAGGTATATAGGGCAAATGGGAGGCAGGATCCCAATGGAGCTGGAGATCTGAAGATAGGAAGAGGAAAGGAAGATGCAAGGCTGGGGAAGGGAAAGTCCTCAGCAGAGAAGGAATGGAGTACCCCTGGCTGTCTCACTGTAGCAGGTGTTGTAGGTTCCCTGCATCCCCCCAGACTCATGGAGGGATGGGGAATTGTTCCAGTGCAGGGTGCCCTGAAGAACTTTAGTTGGGATCCTCCACAGAAACCGATGCTGGCCTCCAGGATATATACATGTGAGACAGAAGTAACAACACAAAGAGCAGACTTTTTATCATGTCTTGGGGAACATCTGCTCTGCAGTACAGCTTTTCATGCTGCATTACTGGGGGACTCGCTAAAGAACATGAAGTTGAGGTAGCCACACTTGAATCAGCATGGGTTTTTCCTGTGAAAATCAAAGTCATACAATATTCTTTGTGCTCCTCCTAAAAATCTCTTTTCCTGTTACCTTCAGTGTGTGACAGAAATTGAGGAGGAAGGAGGTAACAGTGGTTTTGGGTGGGCCTGTGAGAGATTCTGTTGCTGTGGTATATTTGTGCTCCTTTCCAGGAAGACCAGTCTAGACTTGTCTCAGAATCTGGGAAGAGGCCTGTCCTGTAAAAAACCAAAAAATCATGATGGATTTTAATGCCCTCCTTCCACTTCTGCCCTAACCTTGCCTATGTTTGAATCACTGTGCCCTTTTCTAGTGCTCTGGTGCTGCAGAAAATAGGTGGCTGTGTCTGCAGCTGCTGGAGAGAGCAATTTTACGGAGAGCTGATTCATGGAAGGGTGTGCAGAGCTCCTAACTTGGTTTTGGAATGATGAAGCGAAGTGTTGGAGTCCTTTGAAAGGATACTGCAGCACTATGTGTTGCAGGTCTTTGCCAGGAATCTGCCAGATCCTATCCCAAGCACAGCTGCTGTCAGTGATGGGTATGCCAGAGATGTGGCAGGAAGGAGTGAGGGATTCTGAGACCTTCCCTGTTGTGGGCTCAGAGGCCTCTGTCTGCACCTGAGAAAGGGCACTTGCAGGCACAGGAGCCAATGATGAGCACATGGTGAGAGTTCAGGCAATCACTTTAGCTACTCTTACATTTGCCTGGCCTTCTCCTTCTCAGMTCCAAGATCCTAATGTTATAGAGATATATGTTCTCCAAAGCTCTGACTCCCTTTACATTCTCAGACCTGAGAAATAAGAGCTCAAAGAAACCAGAAAGGCAACACAGGAAAAAACCCTTGCAGACATGTGAGTGACAGTCAGGGTAAAGGGGGAAAATTGTGGAAGCTAAGACTGTAGCAAGATGCCTTTTCAATCCTTCCGGGTAGGTCTTAAGTGTAAACATCATATAATTCATTCAGAACGGAAGACTCATTTATGTCCTTCCTGGATCATTTTTCATGACAAATGCCCTTACTCTGACTTTCCTTTTCTCTTCATGAACTCCAGAAATGACTTTTTGCACAGGCATGTTGAGGGAATCCTGTTTTCCTCTTTTGACTGCAGGATGTCCTGCTGGGACCTGAAAGACAAATCTGCAAGTCAAAAAAAGGTTGACTGAGTGGTTAAAATAAAACCGTCAACAAACTGAGCAGTGCTGTTACAATGGTCTTGTCCATGGCATTTAAGGTATGTTGTTTTCTAAACACATAGAGGGAGCATGCACTGAAAAATAGTAACAGTATGTATTCAAATCAAGAAATCAGCTTTGGGAGGATTAGGAGTAGCGTGTATCCCTTTTAGGTCAGTTCATCTCCAGTGTTGCCTGGTTGTTTCTTGCAGCCTGAGAGGCCCCAAACTGGCTATGGTTGTTTTGGGTCCTGGTGACATGGAGGGCAAGGAAGATGATCTGGGGATTCGCACATGCTAGTATTGTTTGTGGCATTGATGGGATTGTCCTGGGGACACAGTGAAGGCCTGGGTCTCCTTGGGAGAAGTCCCTGCCACTCCCCTTCCCTCTAGCTCTTACATCTTGAATCAGAAGCCCTGGCAGGAGGTTTGTGTCCGAGCAGAGCTAACTTTCATGTCTCCATGAGAATAGCATAGAAGTATGGTCCCGAGTCCTAGGGGCACAGATCATGCATAGGAGCCACAGACGCCATGACCTGGAGATTGTCCCAGGATTCAGTGGCTCGACCCTCCACGGTTGTGTCATAGAAAATGATGGAAGCATCTTATATCCAAGCAATCCACTTGAGTCTGGCAGTGCCTGATGGTACTAATACATATTATAACCCCTGAAGCAGAAGAAGAGGTGTATGAATACCTCAGTTGCTTTTAGTCCTCCACCTGCCTCCACCAGCTGCATCTGAGCCTGCAGTCCTGTGGACAGATCACGCAGCAAGCAGCACAGTGGACACACACGGTGGCAGACAGCTCATCAGCCATATTAGGGTCCCTTTCCGAGGGACATGGAGGCCTGCCATCATCCCTACACCCTAGAAGACCCACAGGTCCTGCATATTCCTGAAGCTGTCCTACTCAGCGATCCATTTGGCCCTTTCTTGAAGTATTCCCCATCTCTGGGAAAAACTCCAACTCCTTGCATCACCTGCTAGGTGCAAAGCAGAGACATAGAGCCTCCCCTTCTACCTGCAGCTGTGTAGGGACCTCGGCCAAGCCCAGTTCAGGCTGACCCCAGGCACACACTGTTAGCCCATAGAATCCCCTTCCAGGATTCTCCTCATGCTCAGCACTCCCAGTCTGCCTTGACTTCACTCCCTGGCCATTTCCCATGGGACTGGCAAACCATATGGGTCAACAAGCCCCACTTATATCCCCTTTTCTGATTCTCCCATGCTTAGCTCCGTATGCCACCCCACTCCACATCTGGCCAAACTGGTTAAGGAGCCCAAAGGAATGGGGGAAACCTTCTTCTTTAATACAGTATTGCAGAGCTCTTGGTTCAAGTGCAAACCAAACTTGCACACATTGCACAATAAATCCACTCACAGATGTCAGCATGAAAGGAATCAAGAGCCTTGTTGTGCATAACCTAGCTCAACTGCTGTTGCCTCATCATACCACATAAAGCCCTGCCTCATCTTCGCATCAGAGAAAACCTGCCCCATAGGGCACCAGAGGATGTGACAGGTTTTCTGAGTGTTCACACACTACTCAGATCTGCCCAGTGTGTGTGTGGGGGGGGGGACTGAGAGGACAAGGGAGGTGCAAGGTAGGTGGGTATGGCTTCCCAGAGAAAATGCTGTCCTGAAATGAAAGGAACAAGGAAGGGAGCCCAGAGAAGTCTCAGAGGCTGTGGCACCTTTGCCCCCCAGGCAACTTCTGAAGAACCACCTGTGAATTCCACTCCCCCACCCTTTGGCAGCCTGGGGAATTTGCATGAGTGTTTCCTGGGAGCCCTGTGATCCCACAGAATGCCAAGGCTGGATAACAGTGGCATACAAAGAAACAGTCCAGCACCAAGAACATATTGTTAGAGGGAATGAGACAACTCATTTCTCTCCCTTCTCTGACCTGGCAGACATTGCGCCTCTTCTAGACTTCCCATTGGATCTGGGTATTTTGTGGACTGGGGGATAGATCCCATCATGCCTGCTGAAATGTGTTTCTGCTCACCTGGGCACTGGTGTTTCTGTCCCCAGCTCAGACTGACACACACAGAGGAAGCACAGCGAACTCTCCAGATGACCCTGAAGGGTACCATAAGAAAAAGGAATTACACTTGTATGCAAATCCTTGCCTGTAATAAGAACTAGAGTGAGGGGGCATTAATGACAGCTCAGGCTTGTTGATCGAAGGGTCTCATTCTGTGTGGAAGGCCCATATAGTCCTTTGGGGAATGGCTCCGGGACATTCAGACTTTTCCTTAGCTCTTGATGAGCTGGAATGTTCCTCCAGCACAGCAAAGCTGAGGAAATCTCAGTTTCATCTTTTGGATCTTTTGTGCTGGAATTTGAGGAAAAAAAAACTTGCAAGTGAGGTGAAGCTTATATGGGTGAGTAGAAAAGAAGACCCCAGAAAACTGAGGAGCAATGTTCAGCATAGTTCTGTCTGCTGTATTTATGCTGTGTGACTGGCCGCTTTCTGTAAAGACACCGGGACTGGACAACAAACACTCTGTAGCAGCAGGTCCACACTTGAAGAGCCCAGTTTAGGAAGGACAAGGAATAACACATACATCTAATGTGTCTCCTGCTTGCTTCTGGGAGCCAGAGAGGCCCAATAGCTGGCCATGGCTGTTCCTGGAAACAGGGCCCSTGCAGGCGGTGGCAGGGAGGCAGAGAGATCAGGAGATCCACTGCAGCCCCAGAGGCCCCTGCCTGAGACTTACAAAGGGCACAAGGCAGCAAGTGGGAACATGCGAGGCTGGGAGGGAAGGCTCCAGCTGACCATGCAGTTCTCCCAGGGAGGCTGCCAAGCAGCATTGGAGGTCCTGGCATAAGCTCCTCCTTATGGATTTGGGGATAGCACGCAAGAAAGAAATGAGGGGCCATAGGAGTTTGTTTTTGTTAGTGCCCAGGTGGGTGTCCTGCTCCACTGGGAAAGGCACAGAAGAAGCAGGTAAAATCCCTGAGGAGAAGAGCAAGCAGGGCAAAGATGAGTCAGCTGGGAACCGTCCTTGGAGGCAGGGTCTTGCTGCTCCTGTGCTGCCCTGCTGATGAAGGAGACCTATGCAGTCCTGGCCTGGGCTCCTAAGGGCACCTCCAGATATCGGAGCCATCTACTACCAGATCTCCACAGGACTGCACTCTTACCAGCCATCAGCTGAGAGGGACTCACCACAGGCCGCACACCTCAGGCTGTGGGGCTCTGAACCCTGGGCCTGGGCAGAGCCAATCCTCCAAGAGCACAACAGCAGAACTGCAAGAACAGCCTAAGGGAACTAGTGTTTCTATTTCCATGACCTTACAGGTGATCAGGAGAAACAMCGACAGCAAATGCGKAATCRSTTCTCCAGTTTGGAGGCACACCCAGGAGAGTCAGGCACACAGGAACACAGCTAGCAAAGAAGCAGGAAAGCCCTGATACTCACTCACTTGGCAGCAGCATCAGAGCACTGAGGAAAAGCTGGGCCATGCTGGAGAGGAGGCTCAGGCAATGTGCACTTYACCACACACCTCTCAACTTCCCAGAATACCTCCTCTCTGGGTCATAAATCCACTCACATCTCCAAACACTCCTCCCTCCTTGGCTTTTCCCTGCAAGCATGCARAAGGCCTGGCTGGGGAACCAGCTATTGCCTGGCGCCACCTTCTGATCTGTGGCTGCCTCGAGGAAATGCGGAGCTGTCTGGACTCCCTCTCAGCCTGTTCTTGTTCCGCCCTGCTCAAGAGCTGCTCCAGTGTGAGTGCAGCACCGCAGTAATACACCGCGGTGTCCTCTTGCTTTGCTGYGYGGATCCTCAGTGTGAACCTGTTCTGGKARMTCTCYRCTTTCCCCTCAAACCGATCCTGAAAACCAGCTCCATAGGAACCACCATCCTGGTAAATCCAAGTCAGAGTGCCCTGTGGCCTCTGCTGGTACCACAACATGTAGTAGCTGCTCATTGTGTCTCCACTCATGCTGCACTGGAAGGTGACTCCCTTGCCTTCTTGCACTGCCAGTTCACCAGGCTGTTGCTCCAAGGTCACCTGGCCATTGACTGCTGTGGAGAGGAAGAGGGAGCCATGGTCACCTTGAGAGTGGGCAAGGGAGAGTACAAGCCTGGTGGGAGCACGGCAATGTCACTGGTCCAGTGGCAGGACTAAATCCTACTCCTTGAAGCCAATAGATGATGATGGTCGGAGGAACTGCCCCAGGTCAAGAACCAGGCCTTGTGAGGAGGGAGAGATACCATACTGCACTTCCCCCACTCCCCTGTCAGATAGGGAGCTTTTCCTGCCTTTCTCATTGGAAAGGGGTACATAGGGACCTCTCCGGAGGCCATGGGGTTCAGTCCCTATGATTCCCTCCTCGACCCTGTCCTAGCAGGATGGACTGCACTGCCCCCTCAGCAAACTGCTGCTGCCAATGGCCTCCAGAGGTGGGTGTAGCAGTCTTAGGAGATGCCCCTGTGCCTGTTCTCACGCTGCAGGGTCAAAGTCTGAAAGGAGGCCTCTAACCCACAGCTGGGTCCCAGGGCGGGGCACAGGTGCTCACAGGCAGCCACAGCCCACCCATCCCTGTGCTCGCTGACCTCCCTGGTTGCCTCTCACCTGCGGGCACCGCTGCGAACAACAAGGCCATTAGCCAAGGCACCATCCTGGGTGGCATCATGCCCTGCCGGGCTGAGCGTTGGAGATCGGGGCCAGTCGGGGCCAAAGCCACTCCAGCAGGAGCTGGAGAGGAACAGAGGTGAGCCATGCTCAGCCTGGTTCCTGTCCTGCACCAGGATCACAGACCCTCGCTGCAGCCACGCCCACGGTTCTGCCCCCAAGGAGCCGCCCCTTGCCGCTGCAGCCCCTCGGAGAGAGGAAAAGGGGGGCAGTGCAGGGCTGAGCCAGGCTGTGCGGAGCCTGGCTGGGGAAGGTCCATTGGCAGAGAAGGAGTATGGCGCCCCCACAAGGCCACAGCAGGAGACTTTTCTCCCAGGACAGCTGCTTGACAGTCTCTGGGTTCTTCAGACTTCTGTAGCCCTTGGGAAGAAGGCACCTGAGCAAYGYCTCTAAGGCAACAGAGCAAAGCTGCTTGCCTGCTTGGTGGCTGCTTTGGAAAGGAAAGCAGAGTGAGGGGCTGCAGGATGTGTGAGAGCTATCGAGATGGCCAGGGACAGTCAGGAGCAAAGCAGGGCTGTGAGCATCCTGTTCCACCCAACGTGGAGGCTTGGCCAGGTCCCACTCAGGCGAGCCCTAAGGGCAGGTGGGAGCCTACAGGGTCCTCACCCAGGACCCTCCCCATGCCCCACACTTCCATTTTACCCTGACCTCACTCCTTGTCCCCAGCCTGCTAAGCTGACGGGAGCAGTGGAGGAGTGTGGAGGAATGAACCTCTACGCACCCAGGGTGCCCCAGGCGGCCAAGACTCCATGGGGCTCGTGGAAATCAGGAGCAGGTTCTTGCTCAGTGCTACAAGAAGGCGAAGGCTTGAGTGGTGTCTTGGCTCAGACTACACTCCTCCCACCTCCCAACCCACCTCACACAACTCCTGTGAGACTCTGTGCGGGGACAGCATTGTGGGATATCGTCTGAAGAAAGGGGAGACTGTCTTCTCTATACTCACCTTGCTTGGAACTTCTGTTGGGACCACCTGGACCAAGATGGGCCACAGCATCATGCTGTTGTGAAAAATTAGACTTGCTGGCCTCTATAACAGGATCTGAGCCTCGATTCCCCCTGAAACAGAGGTTAGAACCAAATTTAGAGTAAAGTGAGATTTAATGGCACATGTGCAGAAATTACAGCTCGAGCTGGGTGCCTCCAAAGAGGGACCCCGAGCAAAGAAATTCCTGTGCAGTTATACCCTTATAATCTCAATTTCTCTGCCTCTCACACAAAGGTTTAGACCAACTGTAAAATTTAGGTCTGGGGTCTTCTTGTGTTTCATTGGATCTCTCCATTGCCTCTAGGCCGGCTGTGAGGAAATTCCTCTTATCTCTGCAGCTGCAGATTCCCTTGTTGGACAATTAGGCTTCGTTATCAATTGCAGTTTGGACCAGATTCAGGGCCTTCTTTTACTTAACTAGGTGAATAGTTCACAGCTTGTCACCTAAGGCTTCAGCAAATCTAGCTGCTGATGCTAAGTTATGCTAAATGACTGACTCCAGACAGCCTCAATCCAATATTCCTTAACAGTCCTCCCTTTTTTTTTTTAATTGTGTGTGTTTACATCCCTGCCCTCTTATGATTGTTCCTGTTCAAGCATTGTCCAATATGCTTGTATAGAACACAGTACCATGTTTTGGAAG
>NW_028186849.1:40828-41998 GCF_003343005.1 Rhea americana | reverse complement strand
GTCTGGGGGTTCTGTCCTGGCTCGAGGGTCCCATCCCAGCGGTGCTGGGAGGGTCCTGGTTGGGCTCGGGGAGCCGGCTCGGGGGTGCCAGATGGGTCCTGGTCGGGTCCGGGGTCTCGTCCTGGGGGTCCCGTCTCAGCTCAGGGGTGCCAGCTCAGGGGTCCCAAGTGGGTCTCTGTCTGCTCAGGGGTCCCGGTTGGGCTCGAGGGTGCCAGGGGCACAGCAGTCCCAGTTGGCTCGTGGGTCCCATCCCGGGGGTCACATCCTGGGTCAGGAGTCCCGGCTCGGGGGCCCCGTCCCCGCTCAGGGGTCTCGACTCGGGTGTCCCAGCGGGGTCCCAGTCGGGCTCGGGGGTCCCGGTCGGGTTCGGGGGTGCCGGGGGCGCCGGGGGTCCCGCTTGGCTCGGGGGGGCCCCGCAGCCCCGAGCCGGCCGCCGCCCGCAGCAGGTGGATCTGAAGCTCCGGGTCGAGAAGCTGCACGTGAAGATGGTGCCGGGGGCGGCGGCGGGCGAGGCCCCGGGGCGGGAGAGCAAGGAGGACCGGGAGGAGCGGGTCCTGGCCATGCTGGGCATCGTGGGCACCGTGCTCAACCTCCTGGTCATCATCTTCGTCTACGTCTACACCACCATCTAGGGCGGCCGCCGCCGCCGCAAGCACAAGGGGGGCGGCGGCGCCCCCGGAGCCGGCGGGGCCGCCCCGTCCCAAGCGCTGCCGGGGCCCCGGCGCCCCGTCCCGCCGGGGCGCCCCAGAGACTCGCGGGAGGGGGGGCGCGGGGGGACTTTTGTACCGACCATGTTGTACTTGTGCGGTTTTATACGCCACGGAGGGTGAAATATCCACGGTGAAACATCTCCCGAGCGGCCCGTGAGTGTCTGCGGGGGGCCCCGCCGTCCGTCCTTCCGTCCCCCCGGGGTGGGGGAAGTGCCCCCCGACGCCCCCGCCCCGGAGGCAGGTGGGAGTGGTGGAGCATGGAGCAGGCGAGGCCCCCGGACGCCTGGGCTCTTCTGTAGGAGCCAGGAGGAGGAGGAGGAGGAGGAGGAGGAGGAAGGGGGGGTGGCGGGCTCCAACAAGTGGCAGCAGCCTGCCCGGACGCCTGGGCCCTCCCCGCCGCACGTGGAGGAGCCCCGCCCCGGTGCGGGGCGGCGAGAGGTACCGCGACGCCGGGAAGGGG
>NW_028186849.1:35902-39042 GCF_003343005.1 Rhea americana | reverse complement strand
TATGGGGCCGGAGCGAGTTATGGGGCCGGGGGGTTATGGGGCCGGGGGCCGCCGTTCCCCAGATGGGCTCTAGATGGCAGCAGCTCCCCACCCACGGGCTGTGGGGGGGGACCCCGGGGGCTCTGGGGTTTCCTATGGGGTGGAGGGGGTTCCCTATGGAGTGTTGGGGTCCCTAATGGGGTACTGAGGTCCTCTAGGGGTGCGGGCTTTCCTGTGGAATATGGGATTCCCTATGGGGTGGAGCGGGTCCCCTGTGGGATATGAGTTCCTCACAAGGAACTAATATGGGATATGGGGCACGGGGGTTCCCCTATGGCATGAGGGGTCCCCGGTGAGTGTCCCCTATTCTTCTGTGGCATGTGGGGTTCCCTGTGGGATATGGGGTCCCTTATAGGGTACAGGGATTCTCCTATAGCCTCTGGGGGTCCCCTATGGAGTATGGGGGTCTCCTATGTGGTATAGGCATTCCTCTACGGAATATGAGTCCCCCATGGTGTCTCCCATGGGGTTCCCTATGGGGGTCTCTGCTAAGGCATGGGGGGAAGACGTGGGGCAGGCCGGGAGGTCTCAGCCCCTCGCCTTTTGCCCCGCAGCCATCTGCACCCCATTGTGCCGAGGCAGGGGGCCRTGCCAGGCGCCCCCACGCTGCCGCTGTCGTCCAGGCCCCACCGGCCCCCGCTGCCAAAGAGCCACCCCGGGGGGCCGGGGGGAGACCCCTGCTGCAGGGCCGCCCCCCACCCCGGTGGCCCCCCGCCCCCCCGCCTCGCTGCGCTGGCAGCCGCTGACGTGAGTGGTGTGTGCAGGGGGTGGGCAAAGCGGGAGCCCTCCCACCCCGGGAAGGGGTGTGCGGACCCTGGGGGGCTGCTGGAGGGAGGGGGGCTCCATCTAACTCTCACCCAAGTCTCTCCCTGGGCTTGGAGAAGTGGAGGGCCGGAGTGGGAGCCCGGATGCCTGGGCCCTCTGTGGCACGGGGTGGGGGGGATGCAGGGTGGGGGGTTCAGTGTGGTGACCTCCCCGGCCCCCACCAGGCTCTCGGAGCTGTGGTCGGTGCTGCGCCGCCGCACACGCCCTGCTGACAAGATGAGCTCGCTGCTGGCCAGGCACCTGGAGACCCACGGGGGACAGGGACCCTCCCAGGGGCAGACACCCACCATGCGCCCGCCCCACGGCCAGCACCGGCCCCACGTGCCTGGTAAGGGGGGCTCTGCACACCCCCATCCTGGGGTGGCCAGGACCCTAGGAAGGGGGCTGTGGTGATGGATGCAGCCGGAGTGCAGGGGATGCTGGGGGGGGGGCAGGCAGGGGTGGGGGGCTGCAGCCAGGGGTCCAGCCAGCTCCTCTCAGCWGAGGCTGACAAGGATTTTCCAGCTGACGTCAGCCCCTGGCTGGGGGGGAGGCAACCGCGGGGGGCTGGGGGCCCTGGAGGGGAGCTGGGCAGGCTGTCCCCCAACCTCCCTCCTTCTCCACTGCAGTCTAGGGGGAGGGCAGGAAGGGGGTCCCCAGCAGACCCCCCCCCCGCCTGGTGCCCATCACCGTGGCCTCAGGGCTGTTGGCTCTGGGGCCTCTCTGGAAGGTGCGTGGTGGGATTTGCAGGGGTCGGGGCCCAGAGCCCCCCTCGGTCTGGGCCAGGCGGCTGCAGCTCTTCAGAGAGACCCCCAGGCCCGGCCCCCTTGCCGGGACCCCACGGAGGAGCCCCGGCGTCCTGGCTCCCGGCCTCTCTCCCGCTCCAGCTGCTGCACCCTCCAGTGCTCCCCATGCTGGGAGCAGACCCAGGCGTCCTGGCTGCCGGGGGGGTGACGTCAGCGGCTGTTCGCGCGGCTGGGGGGTGCCAGTGGCCCGGCCAGCCTGTCTGTCTGTCTGTCTGTCTCCTGCCTGGGCATCCCGTGTCCCCAACGAGGTTCCTGTCTGGGGTGCTGTGTCCCTGGTGAGGTCTGTATCGGTGGCTGCTGGGGTCCCGGTCCCCCGCAAGGTCTGGGGCCCCCGAGAGGTCTGTGTCTGGGGAGATCCTGCTCCCCAGAGTGGTCTGCGTCTGGGGCTGCTGAGGACTGGTGGAGTCGTGTCCCCAGTGAGGTCTGTGTTGCAGCTTGTCTAGGAGCAAGGTCCCCATGGGGGGGGCTTTGTCCCCCATGAGGATCCTGTTCAGGGGTCCCTGTCCCATGGTGCCATGTCCCCAAAGAGACTCCTATCTAGGTGGACACTTGTCACCACCAAGGTCCCTTTCTGGGGAGTGCCATTTCCCCAGGAAGGTGCTTGTCTGGCTGTCGTGTCCCCAAGAAGGGCCCTGTCCAGAACTCTGATGTCCCCAGTGAGATCCCTAGTTTCCCATCTGGGGATCATGTCCCTGGAGAGGTCCCTGTCCAGGGTCACTCTGTGGGGCCGTGTCCCACAGTCTGTCTGGCGAGGTCCTACTCTGAGAGTCCCAAGTCCCCAGTGAGGTCCTGCCTGGGATCCCCCTCGCAGAGTCCTGTCCAGGCCGTATCTCCAGCGAGCTCCCTGTCTGGTGGACCTGGTCAAGAGTYCCCTATCCCTGCTGAGGTCCTGTCTGGGCCATGTCCCTGGTGAAGTCCTGACTTGCTGTTCCCATCCAAGAGCCCTGTGTCCCCAGCGAGGTTCTGCCTGAGGTTGTGTCCAAGCTGGGTCCCTGGTGAGCTCTCTGTCTGGTGTCCCTGTCCAACAGACCTGGTGTCCTGTCCAGGCCATGTCCTTGGCAAGGTCTCTGGTGTCCCCATCAGAGAGCCCTGTGTCCTGGGAGAGGTCCCTGTCCAGTGTCCCCTCTGTCCAAGGTGCCGCCTGCGCCATGCCCACGGTGAGGCGCTGCCCAGGCCAGGTGTCTGTGGCGCCGGGCCAGGTCGGGTCGGGTGTCGGCAGGACCGGGTGTCTGCAGGACCAGGTGTCGGTGGAGCTGTTCTGGGCCGAGCTGGGTGTCGGTGGAGCCGTGCCTTGCAGTGCCGTGCTGGGTGTCGGTGGGGCCGGGTGTCAGTGGAGCCGCGCCGTGCAGTGCCGCGCCGAGTGTCGTCGGGGCCGGGTGTCGTCGGGGCCGTGCAGTGCCGGGCCGGGTGTCGGTGGGGCCGGGTGTCGGCGGGGCCGTGCTGTGCCGGGCCGGGTGTCAGTGGAGCCGCGCCGTGCAGTGCCGCGCCGGG
>NW_028186849.1:33127-34438 GCF_003343005.1 Rhea americana | reverse complement strand
CCAGCTCGCCGGGGGACTCGGGGGTGCATGGACGGGCTCTGGCATGCTGGGGGACTGCAGCAGACTCTGGGACATGCAGGGCTCTGGCATGCAGGGGGTGCATGGGGGGGGCTCTGGGGTGCATGGAGGAGCTCCAGCAGCCCAGGCGCCCCGGTGAGGGGTGTCCTAGGGCCCCGGGCACCATTGGGAGGGGAAGGGGTGCAGGCCAGCTTGCCCCATGCCAGGCCCAAACACCTGCAAGTGCTGGTCCCTGGGGGTGGGGGACCGCCCCCACCTGCGCCTGCAGCTTCCTCCCGAGACGAACCCAGGCGTCCGGGGCCCGCTCCGCACCCAGACCCGGGGTGGGGAACCGAGGCACCGGGCTCCCGCCTCGCTCCAGCCCCCGGGGGCTCGCGGGGTGCCGTCGGGGCGCCGGGGGGAGGGGGGCAGCGCTCGCGAGCAGCCGCCCCTCGCCGGGAGGCACCGGGAAGGCGGGGCCGCGGGCGGCCGCTCCCGGGGGGCCGCGTCCCACCCACGCCGCGGCATGAGCTCATCGCCCCGGCGGAGCGCGCACCCCCTCCGCTCCCACCTCCGCAGCGGGGCCCGCCCAGGCTTCCTCCGGGGGCAAACGCCGGGAATTCGGAAAATAAACAAGGGCCCCAAGCTCCGCGCTGCGAGTCGCAGACGCTGGAGCCGAGCCACCTGCTCGGACGCCTGGGCTCTCCCGCCACGGCCCGGCCGGGACGCCGGGGCCCCCTCGATGCGCCGCGGGCTGAGCCGAGCCCGGCCGCGCCGTGCCCGCCTGGCGCCGGCGCCCCGGGGGGGTCCCGGCCCCGGGGGGGTCCCGGCCCCGCCGCGCCCCGCCGGGCCAAGCGGGCAGGAAACCGGCTTTTCCGGCCCGCCGGGTCCGGGACCGCCCGTCGGGCCATGCCCGGGGGGGCAGCAGCGCCCCGGGGGGATGGGGGGTGGGTTTGCAGCCCCCCTCCCGCCCCGCCTAACAAAGCTCTTCGCGGCGGATCCGTGCCCGCCGCCGCGCGCCGAGGGACCCCGAGGGGCCCCGGGGGGCCGGGGCTGGGAGAGGACCCAGGCGTCCGGGCGTCCCTCCCGCTTGGGCCGCCGCCCGCCCCCGTCCCAGCTGCTCTCAGCTGCTGCAGCAGCATCGCGGGACGAGGGGCCGTGTCCTGTGGGGGGGCGCAGCAAGCTGCCTCCCACCCCACCACCCCTCACAGACCCCGGCCCGGTGCCCTGGCAGCGTGTCCCGCGGGGCTCCCATGTGCGGGGCCGGGGGCTGTGGAGGGCTGTGGGGAGCAGAGCCCCCGTCCCTGTTACTGG
>NW_028186849.1:25625-33017 GCF_003343005.1 Rhea americana | reverse complement strand
GCCCACTGATGTGCCGCAACGGGGGGGTCTGCGCCCAGCGGGACGCCTGCCTCTGCCCCCCTGACTTCACCGGCAAGTTCTGCCACATCCCTGCCAACCGCACGCAGCGTGCAGGGCCCCCCCGGCCTGGCCCCCCCCCGGGGGAGCCCCAGCCCCTCACCAAGTCCGTGTACACCCTACCACTGGCCAACCACCGAGAGGAGCAGGATGGTGAGACCCCGGCCGGGGGGGGGGCATGGGGCACCAGGGGGCTAGAAGGGCAGGGGATAGGGGACAGTGGAGGGCTGGGAGGGGGGTCCTGGGAGGCTCTGGGGGCCCTGGGGGGGCTGGAAGCAGATTTTGGGGACCATGGGGGCTGGAAGTGGATACTGTGGGGCAGTTGGGTCTGTGGAGGCACTGGGAGGCTGGAAGGGTGTATTGGGGGGCAGTGGAGGCTATGGGGGTACTAGAGGGCTGAAGGAGGTCATGGGGATACTGGAGGGCTGGAAAGGGGATACTGGGGATCTCTAGAGGGCTGAGGGGCACTGGAAGGGGGCTGAGGGCTCGGGGGGCCCAGCAGGGCCGAGGAGTCTGGGGCCACGTCCAGGCCCCGGCGCCCGCTCCCCTCCAGCCTCGCTCCCCCAGGCGCCCTGTCCATGGTGAGCATCCACGTGCAGCACCCGCCCGAGGCCTCGGTCACCATCCACCAGGTGGAACGGGTCCGCGGGCCCGGCGCCAACGAGGACGAGGCGGCGGCGGCCCCCAACGCCCTGCCGGCCCCCAACGCCCTGCCGGGCCCCCGCTCGGCCCTCTACAGCGTCCTGGCCCAGAGCAGCCCCCACGTGCCCGGCTACGGCGAGAGCGCCGGCTACGGATACTGCTTCCGGCAGCTCCGCGACGGAGAGGTAACCCTGCCAGGGAGGCGAACACCAGCCCACGTGCAAGGGCACGGACGCCGCAGCGAGCAGTGTGCACGCGGGGATATGGCGGTGGGGTGGTGGGATGCAGCAGGAGGGCGTGTGGGTGCTGGGATGGTCCGTGCTGCAGCTGCCCCTCGCTGCAGCCTCCCCACATCCCTCTGGTCTGTCCACGGGACAGAGCAGGGTTTTGGGGTTCTCCCTCCCTCCAACTGATGCCATCTCCCCACCGTGCAGTGCAGCTTGCCCCTGCCGGGCTTGCGGACCCAGGAGATCTGCTGCCGCGGGGCCGGCGTGGCCTGGGGCGTCCATGAGTGCCAGCCCTGCGACCAGGAGACGGGTGAGACATCACTGGGAAGAGAGGGCGTTTGCAGCTGCAGGGACCCTGGTGGGCAGCGGGTTGGGGGTCCTGGCAGCTGCCAGGGCACATGGGGAGGCTCCTGCTCTGATCGCTGCTCTCCCTGCGCCAGCCAACCTGCCGGTGCTGGGGCAGCAGGACACCCCATGCCCCAAGGGCTTCCAGCGCTCCAACGGCTCCTGCGTGGGTGAGTGGGTGCTGAGAAGGACCGTGGGGCAGGGGCCAGCCAGAGCCCAGTTGTGTGCCCACGGTGCTGGGCCAGCAGCTGGGGGTCCTGCCCAGGGGGCTCTGGCCATCCTGATGGCCCCGCACGCGCCCGCAGACGTGGACGAGTGCCGGGACGGGGCCTTCTGCCAGAACGGGCTGTGCACCAACACACGGGGGAGCTTCGCCTGCCTCTGCCACTCAGGCTACATCCTCGACTCGTCCCGCAGCAGCTGCATCTGTGAGCACCTGCGATGGGCACGAGCACGGGCACAGGGATGGGCATAGGGATGAGCGTGGGCATGGGGACAGGGATGGCCATGGGGATGGGGATGGGCACAGGAATGGGCATGGGGATGGGGATGGGCGTGGGCATGGGGATGGGCACAGGGGTGGGCATGGGGATGGGCTTGGGCATGGGGATGGGGACAGGGACACAGGGGCTGAGACAGGCCTGGGGATGAGGATGGGCACAGGGATGGGACAGGCGTGGGGATGGGCACAGGGCGGGCACACGGACATGCAGGGGGTGGCATCCCACGGCACTGCCCCGTGCGCCTCTCAGCGCACCGGGGGGGCCCGGGGCGAGTGCCGGGGGCTCACCCCATGCCTGTGTCTCCCCGGCCACCCCCAGCGCACCAGGTGATCTCGGAGGCCAAGGGCCCCTGCTACCGCGTGCTGCGGGACGGGCAGTGCGCTCTGCCCACCCTGCGCAACATCACCAAGCAGATCTGCTGCTGCAGCCGCGTGGGCAAGGCCTGGGGGCATGGCTGCGAGCGCTGCCCCCCCTTCGGCTCCGGTGAGACCCCCACCCCTGCCATGAGCTGCCYGGAYGCCTGGGCCCACCCTTAAGGGACTGAGGGGTCTGGGTGCCGGTTTGGGTGGGGGTTTGGGAGCCAGGACGCCTGGACACTCCCGCGGTTTTGGGGAAAGTACTGATTCTGGTTTGGGGTTGCAAGTGGGAAAAAGATCCAGGATGCTTCTTGCAGCACTGGGGAAGGGACTGGGACTGGGTTGGTTTGCAAGAGGGCAGCAGACCTGGGACGCCTGGGCTCTTTCCCAGGCTTGCGCTGTGCAGAGCAGCTGGGCAGTGTCCCCGTCCCCATTCCCGTCCCCAACGCTGCCTCTCCTGCCTGCAGAGGGGTTCAAGGAGATCTGTCCAGCGGGACCCGGCTACCACTACTCGGCCTCCGACCTGCGGTACAACACCCGCTACCTGGGCCACGACCTGCCCCGCGTCCCCGTCGGCCGCCCCCGCAGCACCACCACGGCTCCGCCGGCCACCCGTGAGCGCACCGCCCCCCTCCGCCCCTCTGCTCGCCCCCCCGGGCTGCCCTCACCCCATTTCTCTCACCCACAGCCCGCTGGCGCGGACCCCCGCGGGGGCCGGAGGAGCGGCGCCCCGGCCGGCTGCCCCCGACGCGGCCCCCACCCATCCCCGAGGTCTTCGTCGTTCCTCGGCCCACCCCGGGGCCCGCTCGGCCCGTCCCCACGGCGGCCCCCCGCCAGGTGCCGGTCCCAGGTAGG
Source organism: Rhea americana (assembly GCF_003343005.1). Classification (NCBI taxonomy): domain Eukaryota; kingdom Metazoa; phylum Chordata; class Aves; order Rheiformes; family Rheidae; genus Rhea; species Rhea americana. The sequence continues at coordinate 30,032 of NW_028186849.1, read as the reverse complement.
GTGAGGACGGGATGGGGACGGGGTGGGGTTGGGGGGCCGTGAGGTTGCGTGCGAAGAGGATCGTTTCCTTCTCCTTGTGTGGGGTTGCACGTGTGTGTGTGTGCAGTTGCACCTATGCAAGGTTGCACATATGCCCCCATGCACCGTCGCACCCATGCGCCGTCGTGCACGTGCGCGCAGCTCCCCGTTGCCCTCTGTTCACAGCGCCCAGCAGCACCGTGTGCGAGCGAAACCCCCAGATCTGCGGCCCGGGGCGCTGCGTCCCCCGCCAGGGCGGCTACACCTGCCTCTGCCACCCTGGCTTCTGGCTGAGCACCCAGGGCACCCACTGCATCGGTGAGGGCTGCCGGGGCTGGGGAGGGGACAAGGAGCAGGCAGGGGGCTGGRGAAGAGGAGGAGAGCTGGCAAGGGGCTGGGGCCCCTTCCTTGTGGGTGCACCTGTCCGTCTGTCCGTGCACCCAGGTCCCTGGAGTGGAAGGGACCAGGGCCCTTGTCCATCTCTCTGTCTGCACCCATCCATCTCTCCTTTGCACCAATCTGTCTGTGCACCCAACTGTCTGTCCATGCACCCGTCCATCCGTCCATTGCGCCCATCTGTCCATGCACCCGTTTGTCCATGCACTTGTCTATCCATCTGTCCATGCACCCATGTTTGTGCACCCATTCCTCTGTTTCTCAATGCACCCATCCACCTGTCCATGCACCCATCTGTCCATGCACTTGTCTGTCTGTGTGCTCATCTGTCCGTGCCTCCAGATGTGGACGAGTGTCGTCAGAGCCCCCGTCCCTGCACCAACGGCCGCTGTGAGAACTCGGTGGGGAGCTACCACTGCGTCTGCGCCCCCGGGTACCGCGCCGACGCTGCTGGCACCGACTGCCAGGGTCAGTGAGGGCCAGGGGGGCTGGGCCTGGACACCTGGGCCCGGGKGCTCCGGGACCAGGGGGGAACCACTGGGGGCTGAATCTCCTCTTGTCTGTGCAGACGTTGACGAGTGCACCCAGCAGCCCTGCGCCGGCGGCCACTGCGAGAACACCCCTGGCTCCTACCGCTGCGTCTGCCCTGCTGGGTATCAGCTCGGCCCCCCAGGCACCGGCTGCACAGGTGCCGCAGGAGGGGGCTGGGGCTGGGGGTCGCACGCTGTGGGGGGAGTGAGGCAGGGTGGTCACGGAGCCCCTCTGCCCTCAGACATCGATGAGTGCGCCCAGAGCCCGCAGGCCTGTGCGCCCGGGCGCTGCGAGAACATGCCCGGTGGCTACCGCTGCGCCTGCCCCGGCGGCTACCAGCCCAGCCCCGATGGCACCCAGTGTGTCGGTAAGAGGGGACGGGGCCCCACATGTGGGCACTGGGGGCAGCGGAGTGGCAGCGTGCGTGTCCGTGGGCAAGGTGCATGCATGCACAGGCATCTGCGGACATGTGTGCATTGGTGCGTGTGCGCGCACAGGCGTCTCTGGGCATACATGCATCAGTGCCTGTGCACGCTCGTGTGTCCATGGTCATGAATGCATTGGTGCACGGGTATGCATGGGAGTCTGTGCACACGCAAATGTCCGCAGGGGGTGGGGGTGTCTGTGCATAAGTGGCTGTCTGCAGGCACGTGTGTCTGTGTGTGCCCGTGCATGCACAAGTGCCCGCGTGTGCTCCGTGCCCCGGGGACAAGGCCGTTCTCCCCGGTGCCGTTCGCTCTCTGCCTGCAGACGTGGATGAGTGCCAGCAGAGCCCCCGGCCCTGCGCCTACGGGCGCTGCGAGAACTCGCCCGGTGGCTATAGCTGCTCCTGCCCAGCTGGCTTCCAGGTGAACGCGGAGGAGACCCAGTGCGAGGGTGAGCCGGGGCTGGGGCACACGGGGCAGGGACCRTGCCGCAGGCTGGCTGTGCCCCATGCTGTGGGCTGCCTGTGCCGGACACGGATCGTGTTGCACGCCGCCACGGGCTGGCCGTGCCAGGCACCGATTGCATTGCACACCACCACAGGCTGGCTGTGCTGTGCACCGATCACATTGCACGCTGCTGCGGGCTGGCTGTGCTGTGCACCGATCGCGTTGCACGCTGCTGCGGGCTGGCTGTGCTGTGCACCGATCGCGTTGCACACCACCACAGGCTGGCCGTGCCAGGCACTGATCGCGTTACACGCCACTGCGGGCTGGCCGTGCCAGGCACCGATCGCGTTGCACGCTGCTGCGGGCTGGCTGTGCTGTGCACCGATCGCGTTGCACGCCGCCGCGGACAGGCTGTGCCACAGCTCACTCTGCTCCGTGCCGCGCAGACATCGACGAGTGCGAGAACCACCTTGCCTGCCCAGGCCAGGAGTGCGTGAACACGCCGGGCTCCTTCCAGTGCCGGCCGTGCCGCGAGGGCTACCAGCTCCGCAACGGGCGCTGCGCAGGTAGGGCTGCCCCCGCGGCACCGGGGCCCCGCGGCCCCCGGCCCCCCTAACCCTCTGCCCGCAGACGTGGACGAGTGCGCCGCGGGCTCGCCCTGCGGCCCCCACGGCCGCTGCAGCAACACGGACGGCTCCTTCGGCTGCGAGTGCCAGCGCGGGTACCGGGCCGGCGGGGCCGGCGGGCCCTGCGCAGGTGAGCGGGGCGGCCCCCGGGAGCCCCCGCGCCGCCGCCCGCCCTGACGGCCTCCTGCGCCCGCAGACGTCAACGAGTGCCTGGAGGGCGACTTCTGCTTCCCCCACGGCGAGTGCCTCAACACCGAGGGCTCCTACACCTGCCTCTGCGCCCAGGGCTACAGCACCACCGCCGACGGCACCGCCTGCGTCGGTGCGTGCCCCCCCCCGCCCCCCCGAAAATGAGGGTGAAGGATGTGGATGAGGAGGAAGGATGGGGATGGGGGATGAAGATGAGGGTGAGGGATGAAGAGAGGGATGAGTAGTGGGGATGAAGATGAGCTGAGGATGAGGATGGGGGCAGACAGGGCCACCAGCTGGTGGACACGTGGGGTCTGTTTCATCCCCTCCGTTTAACCCCACATCTCCTGCAGACGTGGATGAGTGCCAGCGCGGGGGCGTCTGCGAGGGGGGCCGCTGTGCCAACACCGACGGCTCCTTTGACTGCTACTGCCCGGCGGGTTTCCGCACCGACGCCGACAAGGCCCTGTGCCAGGGTGAGGGGCTGGGGCTGCCCTGCCCCACGGCAGGGCCGGGCAGGGGCTGGTGCCCGGGCTGCCTGGCTCAGCTGGGCTCTCGGCGAGGGTGCTGTGTCCCGCAGACGTGGATGAGTGCCAGCGCGGGGGCGTCTGCGAGGGGGGCCGCTGTGCCAACACCGACGGCTCCTTTGACTGCTACTGCCCGGCGGGTTTCCGCACCGACGCCGACAAGGCCCTGTGCCAGGGTGAGGGGCTGGGGCTGCCCTGCCCCACGGCAGGGCCGGGCAGGGGCTGGTGCCGGGGCTGCCTGGCTCAGCTGGGCTCTCGGCGAGGGTGCTGTGTCCCGCAGACGTGGATGAGTGCCAGGAGTACGGGGCCGTGCTGTGCGGGACCCAGCGCTGCGAGAACATCCCCGGCTCCTACCGCTGCGTCACCGACTGCCAGCCGGGATACCGGGCCGGTGCCGAYGGGGACTGCGTTGGTGAGTGTGGGGTGGCGCAGTGACTGGGACAGCACGGGGACCGGCACAGGGACCAGGACGGGCACAGGGACCGGGGCCAGGACAGGGGCTGGGATGGGTAAAGGGACCGGGATGGGCATGGGGACTGGGATGGGCATAGGGACCAGGACGGGCACGAGGACCGTGACCGGGATGGGTGCCAGGACCTGGAGGGACAGGGGAACTGGGATAGGCATAGGGACCAGGATGGGRACCAGGACCAGGACCAGGAYGGGGACCAGGACCTGGAGGGGCAGGGGACTGGAATGTGCTGGTGACCAGGAGAGGGACCAAGAAGGGATTAGGCCTGGGATGGGGATTTGGACGGGCATAGGGACTGGGATGGGTGTGGGGGCTGGGATGAGGAGCAGGATGGGGAGCAGGATGGGCATAGGGACTGGGACCGGGGCCAGGATGGGCACAGGGACTGGGACAGGCACAGGGACCAGGATGGGCTGCTCGGGGGCTCGCTGCGGGTCCCTGGGTCTCCCCAGCCTGCCCATGCCCCGGCTGTGCCTGGGGTGTCTCCTCTCCCGCAGACGTGGATGAGTGCCGGGAGTACGGGGGCGCCTGCGGGGCCCAGCGCTGCGAGAACCTGCCCGGCTCCTACCGCTGCGTCACCGACTGCCAGCCGGGATACCGGGCCAGCGCCGACGGGGACTGCATCGGTGGGTGCCAGGCACCGGGATGGGGGCAAGGGGGCCATGCCAGGGGCAGGGGGGGGGCTAGGATGCAGAGGGGCAGGGAGACCATGCCATGGGGCACAGAGGGACCTTTCCATGGGGCGCAGCTGGTCTGTGCTAGGGCATGCAAGTGCA
>NW_028186849.1:18383-23515 GCF_003343005.1 Rhea americana | reverse complement strand
GACCCCGCGGCTGCTGGCGCAGATAACGACGAGTGCCTGGACGAGGAGGCCGAGCCCTGCATCGGGGGCCGCTGCACCAACACCATCGGCTCCTACTACTGCTCCTGCGACCCCCCTCTGGTGCTGGACGGCTCCCAGCGGCGCTGCGTCAGCAACGACAGCCAGGCGCTGGGTGAGGGTCCGGGCCCCCGTGGCAAGCACACACAGCGCAGCACGGCACAGTGCGGTGGAGCGCAACGTGGTGCAACACGGCATGGCACAGCACGGCACAGCATGGTGCAGCATGGCACAGCACAGCACGGTGCAACATGGCATGCTGCAGCATGGCACAGCATGGTGTGGCACAGTGCAGCATGGCACGGCACAGCACGGTGTAACGTGGCACGGTGCAGCATGGCACGGCACGGTGCAGCATGGCACGGCACAGTGCAGCATGGCACAGCACAGCACGGTGCAGCTTGGCATGGTGCAGCATGGCACAGCACGGTGCAGCATGGCACGGCACAGTGCGGCATGGCACAGCACAGCACAGTGCAGCATGGCATGGTGCAGCACGGCATGGCACAGTGCGGCACAGCACAGCACAGTGCAGCAATGGTGCAGTGCAGCGCAGCACAGCGCAACACAGCGTGGCACAGCACCGTGCAGTACTGTGTGGCATGGCACAGCGTGGCACGGTGCAACACAGCACGGCACGGCACAGTGCAGCGTGGCCCGGCACAGCGCAGCRCGGCACAGCGCGGCACGGTGCCTGGGGTCGACCCACCGGTGCCCGACGGTGCCTCTCTCCCCACAGACGCCAACCAGGCCGTGTGCTGGCAGGAGGTGGGTCCCGACCTGGTGTGCGGGCGGCCCCGGCTCGACCGGCAGGTCACCTACACCGAGTGCTGCTGCCTCTACGGCGAGGCCTGGGGCATGGACTGCGCCCTCTGCCCGGCCCGCGACTCAGGTGCGGCCCCGCRGGCTCCCCACGCCGTCACCGGCGCTGCCGGCCACGCTCGTGCCCCCCGGCCCCCCGGCAATGCGGAGACCCCCTGGCATCCCCTGGGCAGCGGGGACGCATTGCCTCCCCACAGACCCCAGGCATTGCAGGGACCCCTGGCATCCCCACGGACCCCCAGGCGTTGCAGGGACCCCTGGCATCCCCTGGGCAGTGGGGGTGCATTGCCTCCCCCACAGACCCCAGGCATTGCAGGGACCCCCCCCCACACTCCTGCAGACCCTCAGCAGCGAGGGACCCTTTGCCTCTGCACAGCCCCTGGGCAGTGAGAGCTCTTTGCATCCTTGCACCCCCGCCCCCCGCTTGACCTGGGGTCCCCTTTGCATCCCGCAGCCCCAGGGCAATGGGGACCTTCGCACCCCCCCCCCCAGCCCCTCGGCAATGCAGGCCCCCCCCCGGCATTGCGGGACCCCTGCATCCTCGCAGCCGGGTGGCCTGGGGTCCCCGGCCAGACTCTCTTTCCCCGCTCTGCCCGCAGACGACTTCGAGTTCCTCTGCAACGTGCTGCGCCCGCCCAGCTACGGCCCCGTGCGCCCGGGGCTGGGCTCGTCCTACGAGTACGGCCCCGAGTTCGCACCGCCCTACGGGCTGCCCTACGGCCCCGAGCTCTTCGCGGGGACGGGGCCGCGCGCGCCCCCCCCGGGGCTGCGCCCCGACTACGACCCCTACGGGCTGGGGGCCGCGGGGGGCTACGACCCCCGGGGGGGGCCCCTCTACAGCCCCCCCCGCTACGAGGCCGCCGACTTCGAGGACTTCGAGGGGTCCTACCGCCGCCCCGGCGCCCCCCGCTCCTACCGCCCGCGCAGCCCCCCCAGCGACCCCCGCTACGAGCCCGAGGACCCCCCGCCGGGCCCCCCCTGGCCCTACCAGCCCCGCGACACCGGCGCCTTCCCCGAGCGCCCCGGCCGCGCCAGTGAGGACGGTGAGTGCCCGCGGGGCCGGGCGCGCGGCACGGCACGGCGCGGCGCGGCACGGGGGGACGTCCCTCCTCTTAACCGGCCTTTCCAGACCGCTACGAGCAGTTCGAGGGGCTGCAGGCGGAGGAGTGCGGCGTGCTCAACGGCTGCGAGAACGGGCGCTGCGTGCGGGTGCCCGAGGGCTACACCTGCGACTGCGACCAGGGCTACCGGCTGGACACGGCCCGGCTGGCCTGCGTCGGTGAGAGCCCCGGCGCGCGGCCCGCCGCGCATGCCGCCCCGCGCACGCAGATCCCCGCGCACGCACGAMCATCCCGGCCCGTGGGCGCTCGGCCCCGGTGCATGCAGCCCTGTAGTCCCCAGGCATGCAGACCCCTCCCTCCCCTTGCACGCCAGCCCCCTTCCGTGCTCACGGTCCCGGGCACGCTGCCCCGTGCACACCAGCCCCCGTCACCATGCTCCAGTCCCCTGTGCTGCTGGCCCGGCCACCCGTGCACATACAGTCCCCGCGCTGCACTGTCACCGTGGGATCCCCACTGCTCTGTGTGTCCTCGTGGCGGCACCTCCCTTGCAAATCCCCTTGCACGCAGCTCCCCACACACCCTGACGCAAGCCTGCAGCCCCTGCGCCTGTGTGCACGCACAGTGCCACGAACCGGGCACCACGGGCCGTGTACCAGGCACCACGGGCCGTGTACAGGGCACCACGGGCTGTGCACTATGCACCACGGGCCGTGCACCGGGCACCACGGGCCGTGCACCGGGCACCACGGGCCGTGTACAGGGCACCACGGACCATGCACCGGGCACTACGGGCCGTGCACCGGGCACTGCAGGCCATGCACTGAGCACCACGGGCCGTGCACTGTGCACCATGGCCTGTGCACCAGGCACCACAGGCCGTGCTCACCCTCGCTCTGCCCCACAGACGTCAACGAGTGCGCCGAGGCCGCCGCCTCCCCCACGCTGTGCCTCAACGGGCGCTGCCTCAACACCGAGGGCTCCTTCCGCTGCCTCTGCCCCCGCGGCTACGTCCTGGCGCAGCCGCCGCACCGCTGCGTGCCCGCACGCCCCCGGGCCTGAGGCCGCCCGCCGCCCCGGCCCCGCGCCCGCCCGGGCCCTGTATTTATTGTGTGTATATAGGAGCGGGGCTGGATGTACAGACGCCGTGGGAGGCGCCGGGACCCCCCCCCCCGGCTCCCCGCTTGCCGGCCGGGGAGGGGCCCGTGCTGCCCCGCGGGGCGGCGGAGAGCCCCGGGGCTGGGGGGCCTCTCCGCGCCGCCTGAAGCCCCCGACCGCCCCGCTTTCACGGAATAAAGGTTTTCTATAAAACGATGCTGCGGGTCGCGGCCGTGCTGGGGGCGAGGAGCTCGGCTCGCGCCCGGCTTCCCCGGGTGCCGCCGTCTCGCCGGCGCCGGGGCGAGCGCGGGGAGCCTCGGCGCTGCGGCCCGGCGTTTATTCCCACGGTCTCCCCCGCGTTCCCGCACGCCGGACAAGCTGCCCGACGGGTCGATGGCGGCGTAGCCGCGGCGGGCGGCGGCGGGCGGCTGCTCCCGGGCGCGGGGCTCCGGCGCGGGCGTCTTGCTGCCCAGGATCCGCTCGGCTTCCTCGGGGGTCTCGGCGGGCGGCAGCAGCGCGGCGGGGAGGCCGTGCAGCTCGGCGACGCGCTGGAAGGTCTGCAGCAGCAGCAGCACGGCCGTCAGCCCCAGGAGCAGGTAGGCTGCGGGAGGAGGGAGCATCAGGACCGCCCGGCGCCCCGTGCCGGCACCCTGGGCCCAGSCGTCCGGGCCCCCCCCAACACCATTCCCGCGCCCTGGGCGCCGCTCACCAGCGACGGCGACCTTGTAGAGCTCCCGCAGGCGCTGGCCGGGCTGCTCGCCCGGCACGAGGTCGCCCAGGCCGATGGTGGCCAGGGAGATGAAGCAGAAGTAGACGGCGTCCAGGTAGCTCCAGGAGGCCTCCAGGGCGCGGAAGGCGGCGGCGGGCAGCAGCAGGAAGAGCGCCAGCACCGCCGCCAGCAGCAGGGCCAGGTGGGCACGGGCGGCCCCGCGGCGCGAGAAGCCGCCCCGCGCCTGCAGGTACCGCAGGGGCCGCTCGGTGACGGGGCCCATGAGCTGCCGCACCGCCGCCGTCAGCACCAGCATGGTGAAGGGGACGCCCAGCGCCGCGTAGACGATGCAGAAGACCTTGCCGCCGTCCGAGAGCGGGGCCACGTAGCCGTAGCCTGCGGGGAGCGAAGAGGCGTCGCTGGGGCAGGCTGCGCGCCGGGAGGGGCCCAGGCGTCCGGGCCGCGGCGCCTGCTCCAGCCGCGCGTGCCCGAGCGGCTCCGGGCCGGCCGGAGCAGCGGGACGCGGCGGCGGCTCTGGAAGGAGCCTTTTGTGCGGGGGCCCCGCGTGGGCAGCCCCCCGCCGCCCCCGGCCGCTCTTTGCTCTGCTCCTGTTGACCCAAGGAAGGTCCCAGGCGCCGCCGAGCCCCCGGCCCGGCCCCGGGGCAGAGTCCACCTCGCCGGGCTGCGGCGCACAGCCCCCCGCCGGGAAAGCGGCCCCGGCACCCGGGGAGGCGGCGGGCAGCCCCCGGCAGGGCCCCGCTGCCACCCGGCCCCGGCCGCCCGCRCGGAGGATTTCCGGCGGGAGGAAGCAAGCGGCAGCCGGGCGGCAACTCGGGATCAGAGGAGTTTGGGCGCTCGGGGGGCTGGGGAGGGGGGGAGCCTCACTAAATACCCGCCCTGTTCACAGCCGCCCCCGGCAAGGGCTTGCCCTCCTCGGGGGTCCCTGGGTGCACAAGGGGTCCTGGGTGCATGAGGGGTCCTGGGGCACAGGGACCTTCCTGGGGGGTTCCCAGTGCCTCGGTAGTTCCCAGGGTGCGCGGAGGGTCCCGGGACTCTCCGGTACACAAGGCGGGTCCYGAGGGTGTGCAGCTGGTCATGGGGTGCACAGGGAGCCATGGGGACCCTGTTTGCATGGGTGTCCCAGTTTGCAGGTGGGGGTCCCAGTGCTCACGGGACTCCCGGTTTGCATGGGAGGGCCCCAGCTTGCACTGAGAAACGCCAGGTCGCAGAGGAATCCCGGTTTGCACGGGGGTTCCGGTTTGCGTGGTGGTCCTGGTTTGCACGGGGACTCACAGATTGCACGAGGGGTCCTGGTGCACACGCGGGTCCTGGTGCACAAAGCAGCCTCAGTTTGTGTGGGGGTCCTGGTTTGCCTGGGGGGGGTCTCA
>NW_028186849.1:12369-16104 GCF_003343005.1 Rhea americana | reverse complement strand
GGGGAGGGGAGGGGAACCGGTGCGAGGGGGCTGGTGCCAGGGTTGGGGCGCAGGACCGGGGCGGGGGGGCCCGGGAGAGGCTCGGGCTGGAGGTAGCGGGTGCCCCGCGGGCCTCATGGCCGCTCTCCCCGCAGCCCCCAAGCGCCGGGTGCCGGTGGCCGCTCCGCCGCGCATGTCCGACCCGCACCCGCTCTTCGATGACACCAGCTCGGCCGGCGGTGGCGGCGCCCCCCCGGGCCGGGGCTATGGGGTGCCGCCGCCTGCCGCGTCCCGGTAYCCGCCGCCGGCCTCCTTCCTGGGTGAGCCGGTGTCCAGCCTGGCCGTGGCCTACGGCAGCAGCCTGGCCAGCCAAGGCCGCGACATCATGGACCGCAACGTGAGTGCTACCGGGAGGAGGGAGCCAGGAGGGGTCTGTGCCCATTACTGAKGTAACACCTCACGCCTTCTCCTGCCCTGCAGATCGACCGTCTTGTCCCTGTGGGGCGTCTGAAGTATTACTTTGCCGTRGACACCGTCTACGTAGGCAGGAAGCTGGGGCTCCTCATCTTCCCTTTTATGCACCAGGTGAGAGGGGGGAGGCTGGTCTGGCACCTGTRCGTCGATGTCCAGCCCCCAGCGCCCTAACAGCACCGTCCCCACAGGACTGGCAGGTGCGGTACCAGCAGGATGCCCCCGTGGCCCCCCGGTTCGACGTCAACGCACCAGATCTCTACATCCCAGGTACGTCCTGCCCCACGGGGCCAGCCCCCACTGCTCAGTGCGGGCTGACAGCTCTTGCCCAGCCTGTCTCTGGGTCAACACAAAGCTGCAGGTGTCAAAGTTCAGCACCGTTTAGGGGTGCTGGGACTGCCCCAAGTCTGGTGGGATGGTGGGTGCTCAGCTTTGGTGGGAGCTTTGTCCTGAGCACGGCTGCTCCTCACGGACTCTAGGATGCTGCCTGCTGCAAAGGGAGAAGTTGCACTCTTCTTTTGCATCCCCTGTAAAATGTCTCTGGCTCTCTGGAACAAACGTAACCAGCCCGGCGCTTCCCACAGAATCAATGTGAACGCAGTCTGCCTGTTTCACATGGCTCACGTCACAGCCGACAGCTTTAAAAGGCTGAGTTTAGCTCAGCCTCGGCCCGTCAGAGCCTTCCAGCGCCGGCGTGGCAGGCTCAGCGCTGGTGGCCCCGTTGTGGGGGAGGCGCAGGGTCTCTGGGGGTGTGCTCTGACAGCTCTCATTCCTGTCTCTTCTCTTCCTAGTYATGGCCTTCATCACATATGTCCTGGTGGCTGGGTTGGCACTGGGCACACAGAACAGGTGAGGACAGTGAGTTACAGCCAGTGGCTTCCCCGTCAAGGGCTGATTTGTGCAGAGGGGCCCTCTGGTACCGGTGACAGGAGGGACCTTGCGAGGTTCGTGGGCCTTCCCTGGCTGGAGGCGCAAGGAGTGGGTTTTTCTCTTTTCTGTCTTGCCAGGTTCTCTCCTGACAGCCTGGGCTTGCAGGCCAGCTCTGCCCTGGCCTGGCTGATCGTGGAGGTGCTGGCAATTCTGCTGAGCCTCTACCTGGTCACGGTGAACACCGACCTCACCACTATCGACCTCATCGCCTTCTCTGGCTACAAATATGTGGGGTGAGTGCCCAGGCCTGGGAATTGGGGCCAAGCTGGCTGCTGCTGCAGGCCTGACATGCAGTCCTGGCCCTGCTCACTTTTTTTTGGCAGGATGATTGTGGGCCTCGTGTCCGGGCTGCTCTTTGGAAAGACCGGCTACTACATGGTGCTGGGCTGGTGCTGCATTAGCATCTTTGTCTTCATGGTAAGGGGCAGGCATGCAGCGCAGCGTAGCCATCCTGTGCTGAGGCCTCCAGGCCTCGCTTTTGCCAGCCAGCTGGCCCCGACCCCTCTCCCTCTGCTCCCCCCAGATCAGGACGCTACGGCTGAAGATCCTATCGGAGGCAGCTGCCGAGGGGGTGCTGGTGCGGGGGGCCAAGAACCAGCTGCGCATGTACCTCACCATGACCATCGCCGCGGTGCAGCCGCTCTTCATGTACTGGCTCACCTACCACCTCATCAGGTGATGGGGCATCCCCGGCCCCGCCGCCCGCGGAGCGCTCCTACCACCCTGCTTAAATAGATGCTGCCTGGGGCCCTCGGTGTGTGTCGGCTGTGCAGTATTTCTGCATGGGGGGGCTGCAGGAGGGCCAGGTGCTGCCTGGCTTCTGGCGCTGCAGTGGGGCCCTCCGGTAACGAGATACTGCAGGGTTAGTGCACTGGGGCGTGGGAGGGAGGAAGCAGCACCCCTCCAGCACAGGGGGGTAAAGCGGTAGGAGGCCCCTCCGAGCGTGGAAGCAAATGAGYGACTCGTCTCTGGAAGCTGGACCAGCAGGAGCGATTGCAGCAGCTCCGGAGGGAGCAGGGCTGGGCTGCGGGGAGGGATGGGGCTCCCAAGCCGGGCAGCGCCCGTTTTTGCAGCGTATCTTCTAGCTGCTCCATCAAGAGCCTCGGGTGGAGGCACACAGGTGTTGGCCGGGGCGGGGGTTCACTGTGCACTGCAGGCACCGCAGCCCAGGGCCAGGCACCTGGAAACACAGGGTTGAATTTGTGTCCTTCTGACGTCGTGTCAAACCCCTGGGAAGCTGCTGTTGTGCCCTGAGCCCTGCAGGCTTCGGGGAGGTGCTGAGGCCCCCTGCCCCTTCTCTGCTGCGTCCGGGTGGGTGCTGGCTGATTCCTCGCTCTGTGTTACCAGGGCTGAGGGACCATGGGGTGYTGTGGTCCCCCAGCCGGAGAGCCTTGGTCCTGGCACACGCGCTCCCCCCACTACCTGTAGCAACAACCAGTCAATAAAGAGGAGACGGTGCCGGGCGTGCGGCTCTACTCAGTCTGGGGAAGTGGTGGTGGGGGGGTTGCACCAGCCCGCAACAGGGGCTGAGACGGGACAGGGCTTCTCCTGCTTTGGTCTTCGCCCTCAGTTCACTGGCACCCATGTCTGCACGTGGCTCCCCCGGGTCTGCCCCTGCTGCGCCCTGTCCCCCGCCCCACAGGGCATCTCGCCCTGCCCTGCCCGGTGAGTCAGGCGCTGCCTGGGGCGTTCCCCCGGGTCTGCGGACTCTGTTCAGGGTCTCAGTCCTCCCGTGACACGCACGATGCGTGGAGTCAGGCTTCAAGCTCTTTATTAGCAGGCAGGACAGAGGTGGTGCTGCCCCGGGTGGATGCTGGGCCCTGCCTCAGGGCAGCCCCTGCCCCATTGCTGYCCCACTGCACCCAGTGGTGCTTCTGGGCCCTGGCCCCACTCAGTGGCTTTTCTTTTCCTTTTTCTTGTCCTTGGGTTTCTTGTGCAGTTTCTCCTTTTTCTTGTGCTCATGGCCTGGGCCGTGGTGCTGCAAGGAGAGCAGAGGGGAGGGTAGGAGGACAGGGGGATGGGGCTATGCCCCAATGGTGGTGGTGGGTGGAGGGTCTGCACTTGCCTTCTCCCCATTACTGGARCTGGAGCTGGAGCTGGAGCTGGAGTCAGAGGAGTGTCCGTCCTGGGGGGAGATAGTCAGTGGGGCCCTGGGGCTGTGGGGGCCCTTGCGCCAAAGCTGTGGACTGCTGGCAGGGTCACCCCAGCGTGGGGAGGGGTATCCAGGGCCATGGGTCCCAGAGCCATGGGGTGGGCAGCGCCACCAAGCCCCTGCCCAGGCCATAGGGTGCCCCTCGGCGCCATCAGATCTCTGGGCTGTGGTGTCCCAGGGCTATGGGGGTCCTGGTGTTGTGG
>NW_028186849.1:5714-10767 GCF_003343005.1 Rhea americana | reverse complement strand
CTGGGGGCAGTGCAATGGAGAGTATTGGGGAGGGCATGTATTTGGGGGCAGTGTAAGTAAGTAAAAGTCGGATGTATTGGGGAAAGCACTTTCGGGAGGGGCAGCACATGGAGATAATCCAATGGAGCAGTGCATGGGAACAGTGCAATGGGGAGTACTGGGTGCAGAGAAATGGGGAGTTTTGTTGGGGGCATGCAATGGGGAGGTCCTGGCGGGGGGGATGCATTATGAGGGCAATGCAGTGGGAAGGATTGGGGGGGCAGTGCTGACCCCACTTGAATGGGGCCAGAGCCAGCTCAAATCCCCTCCCCCCCAATTAAACGAGGCCTGATCTGCCCCCAAAGCAGCCCTGTCCTGGTCCTGACTCCCCCACAGACCCTCCTCCCAGGACGATGGCATGTGAGCTCTTCCTCCTCTCCTCTGTCTGGTTCCTCTTCGTCATCTTCTGGATGGAAACCATCAGTGTGTGGCTCTTCCTGTGCAACTTCTACCAGGAYCGGGCGTTTTACCACTGGGGCGAGCGGTGAGGCTGCGGGAGGACGAGGCTGGGGTGGTGGTGGGGGGAAGGGATCCCACTAATCCCCCCAAAACCAGCACCTGGCAGCACACCAAGGCAGGGAGGTGCTGCCACCACCATCTCGCTGAGCCAGCAGGGCCCGGGGCAGCTCCAGCACAGCRCCCGGCCCTGCGGCAATCGCTGCCCCGGCTCGGCCCCGATGCCTTGGCCGGCTGCCGCTCACGGCCGCTCTCCCCTCCCGGCCCAGGGTGCTCCTCGCTGACCCCGGACACGCGCTGTACGTCTTCGCCAGCTGAGCTGTCACCCGCCCCGACACAGCATCGTCCTGCAGGACCAAGCACTGACATCCGTGCTGCACGGGCAGCTGGAGGCAGCGAGGGCAGCTGGAGGCAGCGAGGGCAGCTGCAAGCCTGCGGCACTGGGCTGGGGGGTTGGTGCCCCCAGCGCAGCCCGGGACAAGCGGGGCAGCCTTTGCCACCCCAAGCCCTTCATGAGGATGCCCGCGGGAGCCCGGATGCCGCAGTGTTAGGATCAACGGCCTGATTCGAGCAGCAGCAGGCAGGCGAACCTGAGCAAATAAAGAGCTTCACGTCCGCAGGCTGGCGCCTCTYGCTGCCCCTGGCTGGGGGTTACATTCAGGCTCCCCCAGCCCGAGGAAGCCAGACCTGCCGAGGAAGGTGGTTCACGTCTCCCTTTATTCAGAGAAATTCCTCTAATGTGATTCCTCTAATGTGTGTAAAAAAAAAATTAATAATAATAATTAAAAACTAGATCAGACAGATTACAGACACATCGACAATGGTCACAAATACCCTGGATGAAGYACCCCGAGAGAAAGCAGAGGAGGGACTGCTGCAAGCCCCGGACGCTCAGCTCAGCCCGGGGCATCACATAGGGCCAGTGCGAGCCCCCAGCGGCCGCACCAGGCTCAGGGGGGCAGAATGCAGTGCTGGGAGCAGGGAGAAGTTAAGGCACATCTGGCAGGGGCAGCTCCAGGGATAAGCCAGGCCAGGGTCCCCATCTCCACCCCACCAAAGCAGCTGGGGGGGTGAGGGGAAGCTGCCCAGGGCTTGTGCCTGGCTCCAAGCAGCTTGAGGAAACCCAACAGGCAGGAGAAGAGAGCAAGTTACAGCCTTTTCCCGGAGCCAGGGCTCCATGGACTGACCAAGCCGAGCCAGCTGCRTGAGGAGCAGCTGTTGGAGAGGCCGCCCCAGGCTGGGCAGCGCCGCAGCCCATCTGCCCGAGGCACCCGCGAGGCCAGCTGCAGCCCCGAGCAGCACTCAGAGAAGGGTCTGGATGCACGTAAGGCCATGGGGACATGGCCCCTCTGCACAGGCTGGAAACCAGGAGAGGGCCACCATGGCAGAGGGGAGACCAGGTCCAGCTAGTTCCTGCACTTGTAGGCGTCTGCAGAGCCATGCTGATGTTTCTACCYGTGGGCATGCCCCTATCAGACACCAGGACACCACCAGCCCAGGCCCAGGGTCCTCTGCACACACCCACCCTGGGACCGTGGGGTCTCAGCCACCTTCAGGTGCTGGCAAGCTCTAGGCAGCAGGTAAACCCGCATGGCAGGGAAGCTGGACCACAGCAGTGCCCAACTCATGCTGCCCAGTGGGTACACGGGACACTGCAGGCGACCACTCAAAGAGGTGCTCGGATGTAGGGGCTCAGGCAGAGCATTGGAGGGCTGGGGCAGAAGGGGGTTGCTGGCACCATCTGAGATGCCCATGACTTCTGCTATTGATTTACAACAATCATTTAGTTACAAAATAATTAAAAAAAAATGCCCCCTCAAAAAAATAAGAAAAAAGAAAAAAAGAGTGAAGTCAGAGCCCAGGTGCTTGAAATGCACCTCAAACAGCTCTACCAGGCCCAAGAGGTTTACACTAGCAGCTCAGCATGCGAGGGTTCAATTCACCCTCTCTGGAGACAGACACAGGGGCCATTCTCTATTATATACATGCCCAGGCTCAGCTCCACACGAGCTTGGGGCCGAGCCACAGGGGGCTGTGGAGTGAGCAGCCTTCAGAGCGTGTAAGCGTTGCTCATCAGATATTCCTTGTCATCCAGGGGGCTCCAGCCTGTGCCCGCTGCCAGCTCTGGGTTCTTCCTGCACATCTTGACAGAGACATCGATCATGTAGCCCAGCAGGATGGCTGCCAGGATGGCCAGCAGCACCGCGAGTGCCATAGCTAGGGAGGAAAGCAAGGCAAGGTTACAGAGCTCGGACTGCCCCAGAGGAGGCCTGTGGGGCCAGGAGAACATGGGAGGGGCAATGCTCATCCCCCTGGCCTGAAACAGATGGCTGCAGGCAGCACTCTGCAAGGGCCAACTGCTCTCTGTACCACAGGGCCTTGCCCCAGCTCCTCTCCCTGGACCACGTTCCCCACATTCTCTGGCCCAGCACTGGCCGACAGGTTGCCYGCAGGCCTGAGGAACCGTAGGGTGCCAGGATGAGGGGCACATGGGAATTGTTGGGGGCTCGATGACACTCACTTTTGGTGGAGAGAAGGTCAGAATGGAAGTCTGGACCAGCACTGCCAGTTTTTCCTGAAAGGAAGGGAACAGGAGTGAGATGAYTGTTACAGGCAGGCACGAGAGGCTCCTGTGCCCCCCGACCTAGTTCAGACCCATCCTCTCCCTCCTGTAAGCATGGCGGACTCAGCACAGGCATATGAGCAATGAGAAAACAGGCTTTGACCATGCCTTTGTTTCCAACACAGCATCCAAGCGCAGCTGGGTTTGTGCTGCTGGAGACATCTCCAAAAAACCCCAATTTGTGTGTTATTAACAGACTTGCTCAAGGCTCTGCTTGAGAAAGAGACTAGGGAAAACAGAGAGCCAGAGCAGCTCAAAGGATACACATCCCATTGCCCAGGTACTGTCTAGCCCACTGGAGACCAGCCAGCCCAAGGAGGRATCTCTGCATCTCACCTGGCTCCCGGCTGCAGCGACGCATGCACTGCTCTTCCTTCTGGTAGTTGTTCTTGTTGCCCCGGCAGCCCCCATAAATGAACTGCTTGCAGGTGCGGTTGGCTGGGCTGTAGTACCATCGGAAGAACGAGGCACGGCACGGGCCAGTCACCTGGGGGACCATGCAGAACTCTGCAGAGAGTCAGGCAGGAAGAGAGAGATGAGCGATTCACACAGTCATGGTGGGCACAGACTTGCACGCAGGGATGAAGATAGGTCTTCTCCCGGAGCAAYAGGGCATTTCCCAACATCCCTCTGAACACCAGGAGACTTGGGACTTCCAGCCACAAAGCATTAACCAGCTTGGCCAAGGCAGAAGCTGAACGACCRAGCTGCACCATCTCAAACTGAGGACATCCTGGCAAGAGGGCATTACACAGGGCCCACTTTGTTGGACTGCTTCTGCCTTTGCCCCTTAGCATGACAGGCAAGGGGCTGGACCTCCCCAAGAACCAAAGTGAGGAAGGTTCTACAGCTTTGCAAAGGCAAAACACCACAGAGCATGTGTTTACCCCTAGAAAAACTCCCACCTCACTCAAACACCCTCTCTTGTATCCCCCCTTTCCACAAGGGGACATYTGACAGCTCAGACTCTCAGCCAGCAGCTGGGTCACTCCGTAACACAAGCATTTCCCTTTCAGAAGCACCACGACTACACCCCATGGTGGCTGCGTCCAGTCTGTTAGTCACAGCGTACAAGGTGGGGGATGAAAGGAACTTGGCATCTGCTTTGCAGCACTCCCACAGCCYGCATCTGGCCTCACAGCTCAGCCCAGGGAAAGAGGGATGTCTATTGAAGGCTTCAGAAGAGCACTTTGAGACCTAACCTTCATAGCTGAAGGAGTCATTGGCCTGCTCAGCATGATGTCCAGGCTTGTTTGCAGCTGAGGGAAACAAACAGAAACTGCAGGTCAGACAAGACTGTTGTGGGTCAAACACACAGAGTCAGACTCATTCGGAAACCACCCTGAGCCGAATCCCAGCAGCGGACAGTTCAGCCGAGAATCACTTCTGCACACGGTGTGAAAGGACATCCCTGTGCAGCAGAGGCTGGAGTTGCACGGGCAGCAGGCACAGCGCCGCGCCCAGGAGAGCTGAGGAAGGCCCTGAAGTGGGGAGCAGAGAGGAGACTTTCCTCCCAGCAGGATGGAGCAGCTGCCGGCAGGGGAGGACATGCCCACAGCTTGCGCTCCAGGGCCTGGCCCCAAATTGCAAGCAGGGAACACGGGCCCTGCTGCAGAGCAGCAGACAGCCACGAGCAGCCAAGCGGGTTTGTGGCACACCTCACGCTGCCGCTGCGGGGATTTCCTGGTTCCCTGGAAGGTCACCGGGCTGTTCCTCCCCCAGAAGAGCCAGGCGGGAACAGCAGCRCCCTGTGCTCTTCCCGATGGCCCGCAGCTATGGGGGCAAAACACTCGGGGTCACTCCCTGGAAACGCTCCCAGTCAGCCCACGTACCGTCTGCACTCTGGCCCTCCACTTTTCTGCTGGGCAGCGGGATCTCGTTGGAATCTTTCTCTCCTGGAAAGCGTGCACACACACACACACACACACACACACA
>NW_028186849.1:0-5699 GCF_003343005.1 Rhea americana | reverse complement strand
AAGCGTGCACACACACACACACACACACACACACACACACACACATATATCAGACCAGTGCAAGACAGGCAAACCCCAAGCTGGAATGACCTGTGACTGCTCTGGGGCAGTTACTGGAAGACCTGGGGGTCCTGACACTGGGTCTTTTGGGGGCAACAAGAGAGCAGAAACCTCATATCATCCCCACCACACCAGTCATGTTCAAAGCTTGCAGGAAGCTATGGAGAACCTGACCAAAGGGGCATGAAGCCAAAGGTAAAAGCGCTGCTTGATGCAAAGTTAATCCGCACTTCATGCTGCAGCCTTGGGCCTCTTAATGGCAAGATGGAGACTGCATCTTGCATATGCTCCCGCTGCCATCTGCTCTCTCCTTAATTTTCTACCCAGCCCAACCTGAAGGGAGCCTGGCAAAGCTAAAGGAAGATGGTACRGGCAGGACCACCTGTCAGCTCTGATCAAAACAGGTTGTTCTAACCCCAAACCTGGGCACCCAGGCACGCAGCAAAGGCAATTCCCCTCCCCCTGGAGCCTGACTGCAGCTGCCGTTACCTGCTCCAGCCCTGTGGCARTATCAGCTTGGCTGCCACACAGCACATGAACTCTCCGGGCTCTTCACGCACCCGAAGCCATGCCAGAGCTCTAATACAGACAGTGTGCTCCCCCAGCCCTGGCCCACCRCAGTGCCCGGCCCACAGCCTCACCCTCGCTCGGGGCGCAGCTCGCCTGGCACTCCTGCTCTGTCACGAAGTTGTTGAGGTTGGCGTTGCAGCCACCAAAGATGAAGCTTTGACACAAGCCACTGGTGGCATTAAACCACCACCGTGGCATGGAAGCCCGGCATCTCCCAACCACTTTGGGCAGAAGGCAGTGCTCTGAGGAGAGGAGAAGAAGGTTGTCAGTGACCAACCCCCCTTGACACGAGCCGCTGGGAAGCACGATGCTAGACGACCAGCTGGAGTTTCCACACCAGCTACAGACAGCTCAGCATCCCTGTGCACACTTGCAGGGACCCCATGAAGAGCTTTCTAACATCCCAGTAACAGCTATTTATAGAACACTTCCCCTGCTCCGTTTCTGGAGGGAACGCACGCACACCCCAGACCTTCCTGGTTCTTGCTCTGGACACAATGCTCCAGCCAGCACAGATTTGTCTAAAGGCTCCAGGAAAACACTCTGTGCTTGGAGCTCAGGAGAGCCAGGACATGACTGGAAAGGGGGAAGGCTGCCAGGAAGGCATTTATGGCTTCACAGCCAGGCCTCAACAAGGACCCCTTCTGAAAGGCTAAAGGCAGAACGAGAAAGCCAGTTTTGCTCCCAAATGGCATCCAGACTAACTCAGTAGCCCAGACTAGCGWAGGGGCTGGATGATGAGCCCCAAGTATTGTACAGGCACCCATGCAGGCAGAACCCTCCTTTCAGTGCAGCGTGGGAACTTAGGGAGCCACTGCAGTCCTACAAGCTGGGGTCAAGATCACAACCAGCTCTCCCAGTTAGACACCACACTGGTGGCTCCCTGCTCCCCAGTTCTCTGCCACTCAGCTGAAAATCAAGCAAGACTCAAGCACTGACACACCCCTCCTCCAGCGGCAGAGCAAAAGGAAGTCCACCTTAAGTTTGCAGAAGCCAGGGCACTGTGAGACAACAATAAACCAAAGAGCCAGAAACTTCCAGCTTAGACAAAGCCGGGCCTGTTTACTGAAATCCCCCACGGAGTGGCGTTGCGAAACTCCCCCATCCGCCAGCTCCACGAGCTCCCAGATGCCTGGAAGATGAAGGGGCCGAGTGCCCAACTTCGCGCACAGCCCCACGTTATCCAGACGTGCACTGGACGGCTCAGGCTGAGGAGCGACACTGCCCTGAGCAGGATTGCAGGGCAGGAAGAACAAATGGGTCACGGCAGGGGAAGGGCAGCAGGATCACACTCGACAAGGTCAGGAAGTTCCCTCAGGTTTAGGGCAGCCATAAGCTGCACAGGGAACCGTGGGGAGGTTTTGGGTGCTCTCTCCACTCCGTGTCTTCCCCATCCTCTGAACAGCATGGGCAGCTCTCCACATGCCTGCTGGGTGCCCACCATGACTTGCTTGGCACAAAGAGCTGGTGGGACCCAGCTGCCCTGGGCCTGCTGCCTCTGCTGTGTTTCGTGGTTACAGATGTTCCAGGTGCAGCATTTCAGGAACATTATCCGGATAGGACCCAACTTCCCAACTTAAAAGTGATGCAACACATTAAAAAAGATGCATTTCTGGCTTTGAAAGAGGCAGAAAAAGCCAAATGTGTTTGCCCTCCTCTGTGCAAAATGCTCTTTTAAAAGCACAACAGAGAAGCTCAACATCTCCATCTAGCTTCTTCACTGAAGGAGGCCAAGTCCCCCAACAGTCAACAGGGCTGCAGGGGAAAGCGGCTCCCCTTGCCAGAACAAAGCTCCGTATGGCGTCGCATCCCCTGGACCAAACATCTGGCGAGCACACTTCGCCTCCTGCCAGCAGCGCTCGGGGAAGTCGGAGAACATGAGCTCAGCCGGCTCGCAGCTATTGTTGAGCATGAATGGTAGGAGGGCAGCAGAGCCGCGGCGCAGAGGAAGCYGGGCTCCCACGCGCCCTGCCTGCGTGCACACAGCCCCAGCACCAGCCTTTCCAGCTGGGGCAGGACACACTCCCCGGTGACTCAGGCGCCTTGGCAAAGGGCTCGCCCAGAACAGGTTGGACAGGCTCTGCACAGCCGGGGCCCCATGCAGACTGCTGCCAATTCCCCTCTGGGCCAGGCCAGCTCCCTGGGCTGCAGATCCCCCAAAGGACTTCCCAGTGATGTGGGGCTCATGACAACCCACCACTGTCACTGTGCGGGGAGGGGAAGCGCAGGCCTCACGGAGCTGCCACGAGCCTCATCGTAGGCCTCCTTCCCCCACYAGACAAACAGAACAAGACAATTCTTTATTGCAGGGGGCTCAAGTTACAGGGCTGGGGCCCGCATCCTCCAGTTCCTCATCTTTAAACATCTATTGTCAGGCTCCAGCTGCCTGGAGAGGGGAACTGGCAGGTCAGAGCGGGGAGGCRCTGGCAGGTGAGTAATGGCTGTTTGAAAAGGGGTTCTGACTCACAGCTCGCCTTGGCAAACTGGCACCCAACCACGCAGAAGCAATGGGGCAAGTTTGACGCTTTTGTTTGTCTTGGATCCAGTTTGCAGCATGTTCTTCTCTGCAATCCCAGACGGTGAGCTTATAGAGGGAAGAGCGTAGGGGCTGCTGGAGGCCACAACACAGCCGCCCCGCGGGTGCTGCTGAGTGCCCTGGGAGCCCCTTGGTTTTGGGGAATGTCCGTTGCTCCAGACAGGGACTACAAGCTCCAAGGACCCAGAAGACTCTAACAAACCCAGCCCAGTTTAAAAGTGCAAGTTGCTTCCTGTTTACTATTGCAGAGAGAGATCTGAGGGCACTGACCAACCGGGCGCCTTCCCCTGAAGGCTCCAGCTGCTCTCTGGTGRGTTTCTCCCATAGGTCAGGCAGCTGGGAAGAGGGTTAATCCCAGGCCAGATTCTGCCATGGGGAGAGCAACAAGCACCCACACCCGCAGGCAACACTGTCGCTGGAGGGTGGCGCAGGCCTCCCTCCCCCAGCATGTTCTGCTCTTCTGCTACTTTCAGAAGGAAGCGGAGGGCCCCACCATCCGCAGGGCCATGCTGCACCRCTGATAACACGGGACTGGGGGTGCTATCGGCTGCCTGCAGGGAGGACACAGCATGCCCCCACAGCAGGACAGCAGTACGTTGCACAGGACCTGATGACCAAGTGAGGTTGGGGTATACCAAAACCATGGCAAYGAATTACTCCACATCAAAGTCCAGAACTGCAGGCGCAGAGGAGCATGGGGATTCCCAAACCAGGTCCTGAGAGGTCAAGGCGACCTCTGAGCTTGAYGAAACAGCCACCACTAATTGTGCCTGAAGTGCTGAGGAGCAAACTCTCTGCATGTAAACACTGTGGACCTGAGCCAAGAGCTGCTCCACGTCCCAGGGTGCTGGAGTCCTTTTCCACACAAACACCACCCACAGCCTCATGCAGCTACGCAGCAGCCCTAGCACCACCACAGCTACCGGCTCACAGCTCCAAGCCTGCAGAGGCTAGCCCCTATTTTAACTGCAGCTGCCAGAAAATCCSTAGCAACCTTACATTTTATGGCCCAAACCCCTCAGGTAAATTTACTCTTTTTCCAATAGACAAAAGTATATTCACAACCCAGGACACCAGGCCAGGCCGAGAGCCTGAGCTGAGTCCCTTCCTAGCCAAACTAGCGCTTGGTATCTGCTGAACCAGCAGGTGCTGGGTCCTTGCCAGGAAGCCAGATCACAGCAGCGTTGCCTGGAGGAAGGCAGCTGCCCAGAGGCCCAGGCCGCCCCCCTGTACATTTGCAGGASAGGTGAAACAATCCTCTACCTGCCCTGTGGCGTGAGCAGCACTTGCAACCTGTAATCCCCCTCCATTACAAGACACCCTGTAGAGCCCAGCACAAAGTATTTGCATAGCCACGAGGGGCTGCGATTACAGCTCAAGAGGGGGAAAGGTTGCTGCGCCGAGGGCTTGGGGGTGGGCGCGCTGGAGAAGGGGACATCCGAGACTCGGACTTCAGCAAACACCAAGACTCGTGTGCAYAGTGTCGCTCTGAGGGCACTCTGAACCCCGAGCCTCTCTAAAACYGCCCCACAACAGAACAAACCAGAGCGCGTCAGTGCTGCATTGGAGGCTCGGACCTGCCCTCCCTGTGCCCACCTCGTGCTCTGCCAGACTGTGGGTCAAACAGCCCCGGGTGAGGCCGCCCTGGCTGCCTCGCCAGCCCAAGGAAGCCTGCAGCTTCACGGAGGAATTGCGCTACGGCTTCTTGGTGTCAACCCCCGCTTCTACTTCTACCCGTGTTGGCTTTATCAAAGACACCAGCATTACTCAAAAGCAGCTTTTTCCCCTCCTCTTTCCCAAATGAGGAACAAAGTAAACAGGTTTAAAAGCAACAAAGAAAGAACAGAAACTCTTTCCAGAGAAGAGGAAGAGCGCTCCCCAGCCGCAGACGCAGGCGCACTCTCGGATGTGCTGCTCCCACCCTTCCACTTTTGGGCACCAGGAAGTGAGAGGGAAACCCGGCTGGAGGTGCCCGCTACTCCAGGCCCTCTCTGGCCTGACAATCCCCCACTCCATGCAGCGCCATGACTGTTACCGCTGCCAAGTGCCGGCTCACCCCCACCAGCCGTTCCCACCCTGCCACCCCCTTCCTCAAAATCYCCCTCGTGGGACCTAGCCAGGCCCACTGCAACCAGAGCCCCCATACCTCCCAATCACCCAAACCTCCATGTGCCCTGTCCCCATCCCCTTCCTCTCCCGGCCCCAGGCCCTCCCTGCTGATCACGCAACCCCGATCACATGGAGCTCCCCCGACACCTGCACAACCCCTGCGTCCACAGCTCCCCTAATCCCCACATTGACAGCACCCCACACAGCCCTRGGCCGAGCCCCCTCAGGGGCCCGAAGCCCCTTAGACTCCCCCCCCGGGCGGCCCAGAGCCCCCTGAAAGCCCTGGCCGCAGGAGAGCCCCCTTCCCAGGCCACCACCCCACGGAGACGTAGGCTGCAAACCCCGCCACAAGGGCCCAGAGCCCCCTCACAGCCGTGCCTCCCGCAGCCCGCCCTCCCAGGGCCGCTGCCCCACGAGGACCCAA
>NW_028186848.1:0-42269 GCF_003343005.1 Rhea americana | reverse complement strand
TCCTGCCAAAAGCCTTGTATGTGCCAGGACAAATGTCCCTGGGATCCTCTCTGGTCTGCCAAACAAAATGTCAAAAGGAGTCAACCCATGCCTTGGGCTTGGGCATTGTCTTCATTCCTACAATGCTAATGGCAATGCTTCCGTCCACATTACCTGAGTCTTCCTACAAATTTTAGCTAACTTTCTAGTGCACAATTCATTCTTTGTACCTGGCCACAGCTCGGAGGGCGTCCCCTTCTCAAGTCTGTAGTAGTCATTCTTCCTGACAGAAGGCAATTGCTCTACCCTTATTGAGACCTGAGGTACTTCGGATTTTCTTCCAGTTTTCCAGAATTTCTGCTAGTGGTGAACCCATTTAACCTTTCTTACCCAATCTCCCCTGACTCATGCTGACTGGGTTTTAGTACCTCCTTGATGAGCATCACCACCACCACGACAGTCAGGTCAGCTTACTCTGTGCCTCCTGTGTTGACTATGGTGTTGGCCTTCTCCAGATGGGAAACTTGCTGTGTCCCACCTGGGGTGCCAAATGATGAAATCACCTGTTCTGTTTTCTTTGTTCTCAGGTACTGCTAATGAGCAGCAGGGGTCATATTTCTAAGTTTTTAAGTATTATTGCTAGCAATAAGGTCCTTCTGCTGCTGTCAGCCAAGAGACACTTTCTTGCTAGTAACAAAACATAAAACACTTAGAAATATGATCCCTGCTGCTCATCACCAGTGCCTGTGAAGGGCCAAAAGAGAACAGAAAATATTGTCAATGTACTGAGACAGAACTGAGCTCAGAAAGACAACACGCACACTGTTCCTGTGGCTAGACTATCAGGCTCTGAAAAAAAGGGATCTCCAAGTCAGCCTAAAAGCCATGTGCCTACTATGGCCTACCAGGTGCTGGGGCAGAAGGAACCTCACATCTGCATAGAAACCATGTGCTTGCTTCTGGCCTATCAGACACTGAGGCTGAAATGACCTCAGAACCATAAACAGCAGCCGCATGAGCAGCACTGGCCTACCAGGCTCTGAGGAAGAAGAGACCTCACATACAAACACATCCATGGGCCTCTGCCAGATGTGATGTCACTGCCACAAGCAACAGCCACATGACCAGCACTGGCCTATCAGGCACAGAGGCACAAGTCACCTCACAGTCAAACCCAGCAGCAAAGACCATAGCACTGGCAATGGGCCTCAGGTAGAAGTGACCTCACAAACAGAAATATCAACTATGTGACCAGCTCTGTCCTCTCAGGCAAACCAGCACAAGTGACCTCCCAACCACAAACAGCAGCCAAGTACCTAGCACTGGCCTACCAGGAACTGAGGCACAAGTGATCCCACTACCGTAAAAACTTGATGACCAGTGCAGCCCTGTCAGGCCCTGGTGCACAAGAGAACACATAACCAGAAGCAGCAGCCACAGGCCTTGCACATTCATAGAAGTTATTGCTGCACAAATGACCTCACAACCAAAAACATCAGCCATGGGCCTAGCACAAGCCTCTCAGACACTGAGGCAGAGGTGACCTTCCAGTCACACACGGCAGCCACGTACCCAGCACTAGCCTATTAGATATTGAGGCATAAGGGATGTCACAACCAAAACCACAGCTCTGCACCTAGCATTGGTCTATCAGGCACTGAGGAACAACCACAAACAGCAACCATGGGCCTAGCAGTGGCCTATCAGATCCTCAGGCAGAAGTGACCTCACAGCAAAACCTCAACCATATCACCAGCACTGGCCTATGAGGCACTGAGGCAGAAGTGACCTCACAACCACAAACATCAACCAAATGACCAGCATTGACACATCAGGCCCTGGTGCACAAGTGACCCCACAGCCACAAATAGCAGCCAGACATCTAGCACTGGCGTATCAGGGACTGAGGCAGAAGTGACCTCACAACTGTGAACAGCAGCCATGGGCCTACCACCAATCTACCAGGTCCTTAGGCAAAAGTGACCTCACAACCACAAACAAAAGCCGTGTAACCACCACTGGCCTATTGGGCACTGAGGCACAAGTGACCTCACAGCCACAAACAGCAGCAATGCCCACAGGACCAGCAATTAAGGCCCAGGCAGAAGTGACCACACAAGGAAAACATCCATCACATCACCAGCACTGGCCTATATGGCACTGGGGTACAAGTCACCTCACAACCACTAACAGCAGCCATGGGGCTAACACAGGCCTATAAGACAATGGAGGACGAGTGACCTCACAACTACTAACACCAGCCAAAGGCCTAGCACTGGCTTATCAGGCACTGAGACACACGTGACATCACATCCACAGACAGCGATAATGTGTCTCCCTGTTGCTTGACGTTTACAGATGCACAAGTGGTCTAACAACATTTATCAAAGGAATTTGCTTGCTGCCTGCCTATCCCATTCTCAGGAAGTAGGGACTTGACAGTCTTCATCAATGCCATGTGCCGTCTGCTGGCCTATCAGATAGCAAGGCAAGCGTGACCTCGCAAGCAAACCCAGAAGCCATGTGAAGCACGTCCATGCTGATCACCAATCACATACTGAGGCACAACTGACCACAAAAGCACAAACAGCAGCAATGGGCCTGCTCCCCATTTATGAGGCACTGAGACACAAGGGACCTCACCATCTTCACCAAAGGTAGGGGCGTGCTGTTGGCCTACCATGTTCAGAGGCACAACTCACCTCGTAACATCTCCAGTCTGTCACCCTGAGGACAAAGCATAAATAGGAAAAATAGGTCTTCCATTTCCTTTATTACCATCAGGTCTGAGCTGTGAGCCTTTGCCACAGAGCACCGACACAAGGACAACAGGAGGACACTTCCTTTTCTAGGGCCTAGGGAGAGAGATCATCCTAGGGAGCAGCTTCACTGGAAACAGTGTCTGATACTGTCAGATCAATTCAGCACTAGAAGAGCCATAAACCTCACACCAGACCCCAGCTGCGCCAGCTAGGCTACAAACACAATGGCTGTGCCTCACACAGCTGGCTGGCCTGCTAGATACAACCAAGTGCCAGCAAGAAGACAAGCATGCAGGACACTTGCCACTTGCACACTCTCCAGGCACTGCTCTGCTCACTGCCTTCCCTTGGCTCCAAAACCCAGACACACAGGGCAGCTCTTGTGCTAACACTAAAGGTGACCAAGGCACTCTGGGCTCACAAGCACATGCAAGCGAACAACACAAGATCAGGCACAGAGCTGAGTCCTTCCACAGTTCAGCTCTTCTCAAGGGGCAGCATCCTGCTGTCTTCAGGCAGCACAGGCTGCTGCTTTCCACCTCCATCCTCTCATGAACCTCCAGTTAGGAAGGAGGGGCAGGGGATTAGGTTTAGTAATTAAAAAAATTAGATACAGTGTAGAAATATCTGAGAGTTCTGAAGGCCCAAAATAACATTGGTTCCTTTTATTTCCTTACTTGGACATGGAGCCCCTGGGAAGGGATAAAACTCCAAAGACTCAGGAGGCATCAAGGCTTTCAGAAACTGTAAGTCAGAACCTCAGCTGACAGAAACCAATAAACCGCAAGCATCCCTGGCTCGCACCAGGATGCTCCAAGGAGGGAACATGGTCAGCAACTGTCCTCACCCAGGTCTCCCAGAAGGACACTGTGATGGCAGGCTGGCCTCAGGGAGCAGAGCACTGCTCTCTCCAGCCACCTCCTCCCAAGCTGAGCACCAAAACACTGAGGCCAACACCCAGCTCCACCAGAGGACACTCCACGCTTTGCTACCCCCACACCTCTCAGAGGATTGGCAGCCAACATGTGCCTGTGCATCAGCACGCACAGGGTGCAGCACCACACATGGCAGCTGACAGGACACCCCCAAGCGTCGCATAACACAAAAAAGCCCAACTCTCCAGCCCTTCAGTTCCGTTCTAGCCCTCCAAGGCCTTGCAACAGTGCTTCCTCAGAAAACCACTCACAACTCAGGCTTGGTCACTTCCCACCTCCAGGAAGCAGAGAACAAGTGCTCTCACAGGGGCTTATCAGACCAGCTCTTGCCTCTCACTTTTGCCTCATATGCCCTCAAAGCAATCACCTAAAGGGGCTTCCCTACTGACAGGCCCTTTGAGCTTTCCAGGGGAGGCCCATCCTCAGGCCTTCTCTTCCCTACAGCTCTGAGGCAGGAGAAACGTTTCCTTTTGAAATGGCAAAAGGCACCTTCATTTGAACAAAAAGGAGGACAGAACCACAGGCTTGCTCTCTACAAGGTGATGGCAGCTGCCCCTTGCAGCGCACAGGGTACCCAGAGCTGACAGGCTGGAGGCAGGCTTCAGAACCAAGGCAAATGCAGTGGCATCACAGACTGCTGGAGCTCATGGCAGCTTCACGAAACTCTGAAATAAATGCAAGGCTGCTTGGGCATCGCCTGCTGCCAGAACAACACTTTTGGCCAGAAAGTGTCAAAGATACTGCTCCACATCTCAGGTACACCAGGAAGCAAGACCCATCATGCTTGATAGAAGCAGAAGGACTCAACTGTCAAGTTCACAAGTGACTCCAGGACACTCTGCACTGAATCTCAGTCAGGGAGCACACAAACCAGGGCTTGGTCTTGTTGACCTGCCATTTGCTATTGTTCATCCTCAGAGAAGTCAAGGAGGGATGCCAGAGGCCAAAATATGCTGATGAGCCTCCCCGACTTTAGACAACATCCATGCTGCAGATCCTGGCAAGCTCTTAGCAAGCTAAAGGCCTGAACCTCAGTGCATCAAAGGCAGCAGGCTGCCAGCAGCTCTGGCCCATGACACCAGGGCATCTTAGGCCCAGCGAGCAAATTCACACCTTCACCTTGCAGTGCTCCCCATCTCCCCAGGCATGCACTCCCCACCCACAGCTCTGCCCTCTCCAGCTGCCTCCTCCCGTGCTGAGCACCAAAACACTGGGAACACCACTTAGCCCTACCACAGGGCAGCCCTGCACTGTGACACCCCGCACCCACCACCATTCACCTCACAGAGACTTGCCAGCAAATACGCACCTCCAAATCAGTGACACACAGGGCACAGTACTACACATGGCAGCAGACAGGGCACCCCCAAGCACCCCACAACACAGAAAGCCCAACTCTCCAGCCTTCAGTACCCTTCTAGACTGCCAAGACCTTGCAACAGGCACTGCCTCCCAACATCCCCTCATAGCCCAGGGCCTGATCACTTCCCACCTCCAGAAGCAGAGGAGTCCTCTCACAAGGATTGATCAGGCCACCTCTTGCCACTCGCTTGTGCCTCAACTTCCCCGAAAATAAAATCTCTTTGAAAATGTGGCCCATATGTGTTTGGGGGTGACATTCCTTCTGTCTCCTCCAACAGCCTTTGCACCCATTCTCCAGTGACTGCGTACTCGGACAGAAAATCACCAACTTCTAACGTGTTACACTTCCAAATGTGTCATAAAAGCAGCTGGACACCTGAAAGACAGACACTGCATTCAGACCTTGCAGGAACATCTCACAAGCTCCCTGCTCTTTTGACAGGGAGAATTCCTAGAGCACACATATCCTGGGAATATGAGATTACTAACATCACAGCACTAGATTAATTTAGCAGCCTAAAAAGTCTAGCTGGACTCCTTCACTGACCAGAAGGAGACTGCAAGCTTCTACTTACAAACAAGTAGAATGTCAAAATCCACGTCCATGTTCAACCACATTTTAAATATAGCAGGACTACCTCAGGATCACGGAGTGGAGAAGAATATGTGTCAGATCATGTGGAACATTGACTTCTGCTTAATTAATTAGCTGCCTTTCTGTATTGCTGCAGAGCTCTGCAGTGGTCAATCCCTCCTTTGGGCACAAGCAACAAACCCAGGAGTCAGCTCACCACCTGCATCCAAGCCATGTCTCTTCTCCCGACCTCTCAGCGGCTCAGAGAGAGGGGACCTCACAAGTGCATACCCCCTACCACATGCATGCTGCTGGCCTATGGCCTTCAGAGACAGAAGCTTCTTCAAAATAACTTCCCCAGCCATGAACTATTGCTGCCCTAGCAGGGACTCTGACAAAAGAGAACTCACACTCAACGCCCGTGCCTAACTGCCTGCTGCTGGACTGTCAGGGACTCAGTCAGACAGGACCTCACCATCACCTGCACAGCCAGGTCTCTGTCACTGGCCTGGAAGCCTCTAAGACAGAAATTACCTCACTCAAACTTCCTCAGCTGTGATCCAAACCCTGGCTGATCAGCTGCTCAGGCAGAAATGAGCTCCAAAACACAGACACCAGCCACGGACCTGCTGCTGGCCTATCAACTGCTCAGGTAGGAGTGACCTCACAATCACCTTTCMRGCCACRTCTCTGCTCCTAGCCAATCRGTTCAGCAGCCAGAAGTGAYCTCACAATCAACAGCCTGGCMTTGTTCCTGCAGCTGGCCTATCAGGGACTCTGGCAGTATCACACCGAGTCAAAGAATGGTTGAGGTTGGAAGGGACCTCTGGAGATCATCTAATCCAACACCCCTGCTCAAGCAGGGTCATCTAGAGCATGTTAGACAGGATCACATCCAGATGTATTCTGATATCTCTAAGGAAGGAGACTCCACAAATTTCCGGGCAACCTCTTCCAGTGCTCTGTCACCCTCACAGGAAAGAAGCTCTTCCTTATATTCAGGCAGAACATTCTGTGTTTCAGTTTCTGCCCATTGCCTGTTGTTCTGTTGTTGGGCACCACTGAAAAGAGTTTGTCCCCATCCCCTTGACACCCTCCCTTCAGATACTTATACACATTGATAAGATCGCCTCTCAGGCTTCTCTTCTCCAGGCTAAAGAGGCCCAGCTCTCGCAGCCATTCCTCGTAGGGCAGATGCTCCAGTCCTCTGATCATCTTTGTAGCCCTATGCTGGACTTCCCCCAGTAGCTCCATGCAGTAATGACCTCGTCATCAATAGCCAAGCCATATCCTTCTTCTAGTCCCTGCAGCTGCTAACAAAGAATTGATGTGAAACTAGTGATCTTAGCTCTCACAGACACCAGCGACCTCACTACCCACCACCCGACCATGTGCTTGTTGCTCCCTGTACCTCCCTCTGCCTTCCCCCATGGCTGAGTAAGCTCCTGAATGGCCTCCCTGATTCACCTCTTGCCCTTACAAGGGCCATAGTTCAGCAAAACATGAGGGGGGACTCAGACCAGGCCATTTCTAATGATGACACCAGCAGAGTTCGATTTTAGCAACTCTTCATTCTCACCTAAGACTATGGAAATAACGACAGAAGCAGAACAGCTCACACTTACAGAGGTCCTCTGCAAACACCCTTCAAGCTCCTGCTGGGGTCACAGGTCCTGGGGCAAACCAAGAGGCATGGAGCAAAAACAGCAGCTAGCACATGTCATGACATGCAGGACAGCCTCTCTCAGAGACATTCTGTAATGCAGTTTTCACAACAAAAGAGGCCGTTGGGAAGGGCCCTTCCTGAAGACACCAGCAACCTGCTCACACTTCGCTCAGCAGCTCACAAACACAGATCTGAGCAGCACCTGGGGGCTGCAGGGGCAGCAGCAGCTCAAGGAAATGCCTGAAAATGCATCTGAGACCCACAACAGGGGCAAAGCTTCCTGCACCCAAACCCCACTGAGTCACCCCGGCTCAGCTGCTCGGGGGCAGGCCGGCATGCCTGGCTCGCAGGTCAGTTCCCCTTGGTGACAGGGTGCTGGGTACCCTGGTCACAGCCCCACCAGCTTCGGCAGCTCCTGCAGGAAAGCTGGAAAGCAGCCCCCTTGCCAGCACTGCTGTCCCCACCCCAGCGTGAGGGCACCCACTGGGGTCTGAATGCACCCACGGCCCCCACCAACCCCACTCACACCTGCTCTCACTCCTGCTCCCTTCTCGCCTGCTTTGCTCCCTCTGCTTCTTGCATGTCTCTCTTCTCTTGGCTTTTTCACACTGTGAAAAGTGTGAAGTGTCCCCTTGGGCAGCAGCAAGGGGCATGGCGAGGCCTCAGGGCAGCCCGGCACTGGGTGCCTGGGCAGTGCGGGGCCCCGAGGCCTGACTGCTGCCCCACAAGGCTGGGCTCTGCCACAGGGGCCCCACAGGGCTCCTCGCTGCCCTGGGGCCTGTGCTGGTGCCAGCCCTGGTGCCAGCGTGGGGGCCCTGGCCATGGCTGGGGCACCAGAGCCCACAGGCAGCATGCTGCTGCCCCCAGGGCAGGGCAGGGCTGTGTCCTCTCACCCCTTCTGCCCCAGACCCCTCCCCACGGCAGCCCCAGGGCTCAGCAGCCCTCGTGCTGTGCCTGGTAGGGGCTGCTCTCTGCGCAGCTGGGCTGGGCCCCAGGGTGGGGGGTCACTCCAAAGGACTGAGGAGCCGCAGGAGCACAGGAGCCTTGGGGCTCAGGGCAGCCCCATTCCCAGGACCCAGCAGTCCTGGCTGCCACATTCTGCCCTGAACCAGGCAGCACCCTCAGGCAGGGCTCTTGTGGCAGCCCCCACACTGTCCAGTCACCCCACAGATCAGGGCCCACAGCCATTTTTGCAGTTAACAGTCTCCGTGTGACATGTCAGGAAGGAGCCCCTGAAGACCTTACCTTTGGTGCAGAGCCATAGGAGACTTGAGAATAAACAGCTGGAGTCTAAGCTGATAGTGTCAGTCCAGGAGGCCTCCACCTTGCTTGCTCCCTTGCCCTCAGCTCATCTCTCTATGTGGAGAGGAAGGATGTTCTTCCTCTCTTGTCACCCAAAACTCCTCTCCAACTTGTCCCTGCTCCTTTGCCTAATAGCGAGAAGTCTCAACATGTTCCCACTGCCTCCTGTCCCTGCTGCTTGCCATGAAGCAGATCTGAAGGGCAGCAGTGGGGAATGTGAGAGCAGTGCCCAGCAGTGCCCAGGCCTCTCAGGGAAGTGAGGACAGCACCGTGGCACCAGGGAGACCTCTCTGTGATGTGTCACATCCCAGTGTGACCTCAGCTTGTGTCATCAGGGGGCTCAGTAGGTCATCGCCGTGAAGATGGCACAGCCGGGGAGAGAGCACAGAGATTTCCCATCACATTCTGGAAACTAGTCACCTCCCCTCACCCCAGTTAAGTTCCAAATATTTCTAATAAACCCTTCAGGAACATCTCCAGATGGTGCCAAAGGCTGTGAAAATTTTAAAATGAGGCACTAGAGAGGTCATATCTGTGCCCCTGCACCAACAGGTCTCAGGTTTGCTGAGCTTTCTCACAGAGTTGCTGATCTCTGTGTGTGAACTCTTGTGAGTCCCAGTTCCTTTCCAAAAACAGAAAAGTCACCTTTCTTTTCGCTGCCAGAATTAGAGAGAAAACTGAAAGCACAAAGACCAGAAGGAAAACTCCTTCCCTTTCGAGTAGCCCTTCTCTTGGTCTTTGTTTTGACAAGACCTCTCGTACATGTCATAGAATCATAGAATCAGGAAGGATGGAAGGGACCTCTGGAGGTCATCTAGTCCAACCTCCCTGCTCAGCAGGGTCACCTAGAGCATGGTGGACAGGCTTTCACCCAGGCGGATCTTGAAGATCTCCAGGGGAGGCTCCACAACCTCTCTGGGCAACCTCTTCCAGTGCTCCATCACTCTCACAGTGAAGAAATTCCCCCTCACATTCAGACGGAACTTCCTGTGCTTCAATTTCTGCCCATTGCCTCTTGTCCTGTCACACGGGACAACTGAAAAGAGTTTGTCCCCATCCCCTTGACACCCTCCCTTCAGGTACTTGTACACATTGATAAGATCCCCCCTCAGTCTTCTCTTCCCCAGGCTGAAGAGGCCCAGCTCTCGCAGCCATTCCTCATAGGGCAGATGCTCCAGCCCTCTGATCATCTTTGTAGCCCTACACTGGACTCTCTCCTGTGCATGAGCTAGAGCTCCGAGCAGCCTTGACCTACGCAGCACCCTCTCAAAGGGAAAATGAACCTGCCTGGGCCAGAGTTAGTGCTGTCATTCAGAGCTTCTCCCTGCAGTGCCATTGGGAGTTGCCCAGGCAGGCTGAGTGCTGACCCTCACAGGAGGCAGAGTCACCACCCTGGTTACAGAGCACCCTGGGGTACAGGGATGCTGCTCTGAATCACTGCCCTGCACAGGCCTGGGTGCACACCCCAGCAGCACACCTCTGCAGTATACCTGGGAGAAGTAAGCAGGGTGCCCTGTCCCTGTGACAGTCTGCAGCTGAATTCCTGTTCTAAAGCATCTCCTCCTCCTATTATGCCCTGGATACTCCAGGAGAGAGCTCGTTAAAAATCCTATCAGCCCTGGTTTGAGCTGGGTTCAGAAGATCCCTCCAGGAACCTCTGTAGCATTGCCCCACAGCCGGAGACGTACCCTGTCAGGTGCTAGGAAGATTTCTTCCACAAGGAGCTCTCCTCTGTCCTCCCACTCCACACTACTTTTCACTTCCCTCTGTCTTGTCTCATCTCATGTCACTGGCAGCAGCAGGCAGTGCCCGGAGCCCTTCTGCTTCTTGCAGAGGAGCTGCTTCTGGACACAACTGTCTCTTGGCCATGCTGCCAGGTTGCCATGAGTTCCCTCTGTCCTCAGAGCCTGGTTCTGCTCAGGACCAGAGGCCCAGCTGAAGTCTTGACTTTTTCTGGCCCTTGGGCTCCCTCCTCCTGGGACATTTTCCCTGAAGTAGACTAAAATTATCATCAATGGTCCCTCCACTGAAAGAAGGCTGACTCGATCATTGAAGTTTGTCTCCTCAGAGGACAATTATCTGCAAGAGGTGGAAATATCCCACTCTGGAAGCCCCTGTTCCCACCTCTTAACTAGGCAGGACTTGAAAGGGTTAAGGGACTTAATATAACCATGTTTCAGGTATTGATTTGGACAAGTCAATCTGGGCATCGCATATCCATTTAGAAGCCCCTGTGCTGGAGTGCCATTCAGATGACTCCCATGAACTCCACAGATGGATGGGACCTGAGATTCTCCTTGCCTAAGCTGAAGTGAGCACAACACAGATGTCTGCACGTGAACTTCTTACCTCAACTTCCATTGTAATCACTGGAGATGGAGGGTGTGAGTCAGTTGCCCACACACAAACACCTGGTGACAAAGGTGGTCCAAGGCACGTGCCAGTGTCTGCTTGCTCTGATAGACTGTCTGTGAGATACCTGCTTCCTTCTAGAGCATCAGGTGGGGATCAGATGGGGAATTTTCTTGGCCATCTCAAATGACACTAGATGTCTTTTGATACTGATGGAGCTCCACTCTGTATAAAGCTGAAACAAGGGCAGATCCCTCCTTTCATACTGTTAGTGTAGTTCAGGGAAGACACTTGATTCAGTGACAGAAAATTAGGCTGGCAGGACCGTGTCAGATGCCTGTGGTGTCAGGCACAACTGCGTGTTTCTAGCAGATATGGCATGGGACCTAGAGGAAAACCAAGCCCTTTTGGAGTGCTTGCTGGACAACTGCCCCAGGGCATCTTAGGTTTCCTGCCTGTGCCAAGACAAACAAATCCCACCACTGCCGTTAGAGAAAGTCCATCCTGTCTGCATCCAAACGTGCTGCATAAGTGGAAGGCACATCACACCGAGGACTCTGCTCTAGTCTCTGCACTCTCAAACCCTACTTGCTCTCCTCCCACTCAACCTCATCTCACCCTGGGATGATATGAACCAGGACCGGGCTAATGATGACCTCAGGGTGGCTGGGTAAGAGGCTGCCTAGTTAAAAGCATTTCTACTTTTCAGGGTTTCTTTCAGGATTATTATTTTTCAGAATAAGTGACAGCAACATTCTTGTGTTGAGATCCATCCAGAGTGTCTCCCAATGAAGTCAGGACATGTAGGAAAAGGAGTGTCCTGGAGGTCAGACCCTGTGAGGACAATCTTCCTCCCCATCTCCCCAACCCAACCACTGCTCTCCTCAGCCGCCTGGGACTGACATTACTCTTGTTAAAAGCTAATCTTATTCCATTCAAGCCTGCAACTGAGTGTTACAGCTCATATGCCCCAGTTCCCTCCTGCTTTACCTCGACAACTAGCTACAAATCAACACAAAATGTTCTCCAATCCCCCATCAAATAAATTAAAAATAAAACGTGATGTGTTTTCATTGGAAATAATTATACTCCTCAACAGTATACTAAGGACAGGCTGCCTCACATGAGGTCCACATTCCACAAGGGAGAGCCTCACTAGAAATCTTTTGGACGGATAGGAAGCAATACATCGAAACAAGATTAAAGATTAGGCTCAAGGGACAGACTGCTGAAAGATGGAGCAAGCCTTAAACTCCCAGAAGTACATAGCAGCATCTTGATATCTGAAGGGACTAAGAGTATGGAAAGGAGGAAACCTGGAAAAAATGGAAAGTTGCAATGTCCAGCTGGTGAGCAGAAAAAGCTGTGTTAAAAATTGTTTATTTAATTAGGGCATGTGGGAAATAGAAGAGAGAGTAACACAGTTCCTGGGGGCCTTGCTGTAGGCTGTGCTGCTCTTGGGCATTTTGGACCAGGCTGTGCTTCTGTACAAAAGTCTGAAAAAGTTTTGATATGAGGCCATAGAGAAGAGAGATTTTCTTGTGTGCTCAGAGGAACCTCTGCAGGACTCAGGCACTTGGAGGGAAACCCATCCTACCCACACTAAACACTTTGCTCTCCCCAGATCCTTCCTGAACTCTCATGCGAGAAGCAGGATGGAAGGTAGGGCATGGCCACATCCTAGACTAGCCTACAGCAGGCCTTCAGCTCCACCATGTGAAACAGCATCAAGCGAGCTCTCTAAAGCAACACTTCCCATGTCCCTGCTGCCTATGGAAGACTTTGCGTAGACACAAAATAGACATGGCAAAGGCCTAATGGTTCAGGGCTGGGGCTCACAGCATCAAATAGGTGGTGTCAAGGGCTGAATAAGCAACCCAAAGAAGTAAATGAGTCCTTCCTTTTGTAGTGACTTGGAAAGCCCCATCTCTATGAGCCAGCTATGTGCCCTTCTGGCCAGAAGGCCAATGGAATCCTGAGGTGCATTTAGAAGAGTGTTGCCAGCAGGTCGAGGGAGGTGATCCTGCCCCCCTCCTCAGCCCTGGTGAGGCCTCATCTCAAGCACTGCATCCAGTTCTGGGCTCCCCAGTACAAGAGAGACATGGAGCTACTGGAGAGAGTCCAGCATAGGGCTACAAAGATGATCAGAGGGCTGGAGCATTTCTCCTGAGGAAAGGCTGCAATAGTTGGGCCTGCTTGGCCTGGAGAAGAGAAGATAGATCTTATCAGTGTCTATAAATACCTTAAGGGGTGTGTGAAGGGGATGGGGCTGGAATATTCTCGGCGATGCCAAGAGACAGGACAAGAGGCAATGTGCACAAACTGAACCACAGGAAGGTCCACCTGAAAATGAGGAGGAATTTCTTTCTTGTGAAGGTGACAGAGCTCTGGAAGAGGTTGCCCAGAGAGGTTGTGGAGTCTCCTTTTCTGGAGATATTCAAAAGCCACCTGGAGACGATCCTATCTAGCATGCTCTAGGTGACCCTTCTTGAGAAGGGAGGTTGGACTGGGCGATCTCCAGAGGTCTCTTCCTAGCTCAGCCACTCTGTGATTTGGTGATTCTGTGATCTTCCAGAGCATTCAAGGGGGATGGAGCCTCCCTTCTGGAAGAGTTGCCTCGGGACAATGCAAAGACGAGGAAGAGCAGGAAGGCTGGTTGTAGGGTCCTTCTCAAACTCCAGCAGCTGCAGAGCTGGGAGCTGGTCACCGCACAAACACCTGAATGAGCCAAAATGCAAGTGCTGATGCACAGCACTGCCTTTACAGCTCTACCCAAGTGTTTGGACACCAGTGCTGCAGTGTGAGGGCATGTCCTGAGAAGCCCAGAAACAAAAGCATGTGGGATTCAGGAAGGCAGATCTGCACAGTCTCCCAAGAGAGCCAGGGTGTCGTGAGAGATCCAGGGTGCCAAGGCAGTACAGGCCCTCAGGAGAGGCAGGGCACCACGGGGGATGCAGGGTGGAAGGCAGTGTACCCAGAGGAGAAACACTACTCCAGAGTGACATGGAAAAGCCCAAGGAACAACGGAGGTCCAGAGATGAGAACTGCTTTCCCTAGGTCAATCAGAAGGAAAGCAGGGCAAAATTATTGAAAAATTGGAAAATTTTCTCAGATTTGCTTCTTGGTCTCCCCAATGCTTTTTGAGATTGTCAGGGATCACTGTCCAGGATAAAATCCTATGGATGATGTGCATTAAGGGCACGTTTGCTCTTTTCTGACATTTCATCTCCATCTTAAGTACTACAGACCAAGAAAACTTACGGAAGAGTTTTAGAAACAAAGAGCCTGCTTTGGTGCCTCACGGAGGAAGGCTGCCTCCTGTCCCATATTGCCCCCATATTCTACTTCTACAAAAGCAGCCACCCACAGGAGAAACCAGTTTTGAGGCTCACGAA
The DNA here is from genome assembly GCF_003343005.1 of Rhea americana. NCBI lineage: Eukaryota > Metazoa > Chordata > Aves > Rheiformes > Rheidae > Rhea > Rhea americana. The sequence continues at coordinate 27,942 of NW_028186848.1, read as the reverse complement.
AAGCATCTCAGCTCCTGGTCATGCTTTGTGCTGTCATGTGAGGTGCCACATGACTTTGATCTCATCTTTGAGACTTGACCTCTCTGGTGCATCATTTTAAATATTTCATAGCATTTGGCACCATCTGGAGATVTTCCTGCAGGATTTATCAGCAAGCTTTGGAAAGTAACTGTGGAGAGTGGAGGTGAATACTCTCCAGAACATGAGGGGAAATCTCTCTGCTCTCTCCCTGGCTATGTCATCTCCATGGTGATGACCCACTGAGCCCCCAGATGACGTGAGCTGAGATCACAGTGAGATGTGACACATCACAGAGAGGTCTCCCTGGTGCCACAGTGATGTCCTCACTTCCCTGCAAGCCATGGGAACTGCTGGGCACTACTCTCATGCTCCCCACCACTGCCCTTTGGAGTTGCTCCACAACAAGGAGTGGGGACAGGAGGCAGTGGGGCCACACTGGGGCCCCTCACTGACAGRCAAAGGAGCAGGGACACAYTGGAGAGGAGTTCTGGGTTAYGAGACTGGAAGAGCATCCTTTCTCTCCAGCTAGAGAGGTGAGCTGAGGGCAAGAGGGCTAGCAAGATGGGGGACTGCTCGACTGAGACCATCAGCCCACATCTCTGTTCCTTGTTCCCGGTGCTCCTGGAGCTGAGGCTGCCTTGAGCCCCAAGGCTCCTGTGTGCTGGCTCTGTCACCTCATGGCAGGGGGCAATCCAAGGCCAGCTTTCCCTGGGAATGGGTCTGCCTTTGAGATCTGGCTCTGGCAGGAAATTGGTCCTCTGTCCTGCAGGCTCAGATGTCTTGCAGGTGCTGTAGATTCTCAAGAGCCTGCTAGAAGTGCCGATATAGGAAATGGGTGCACCTTGTAATAAGGCATCTGCTTCTTTGGGAGAACATTTCTTCCTTCTCCCAGATCCTTTGATGCTTCCAACTTGACAGAGCATGTTTGGGGCTCAGAGATGTTCTCTTCAAAGGGCCATAGCCTCTTGCCTCCTGCAAAAAGGAGTCAAACCTCTGCACCCAAAGGACAGCCCCTTTTGGAGAGCAGCTTGGAAACAGGTGGTGGTGCCATCCTCACTCCACAAGTCTCTACTGACTCCAACCATTTTTCTCTGAGCTGTGATGTGCAGTGCTGGTAGGAGTCCAACAGGGACATCTCCCCCAGCCCCCTTCTGGCCCCACACCTCCACTGCCCAGCACTGGTAGACTCTGACCTGCTCTGCCCCTGGCTGCACCATATCCCCAGGGCTCCTCAGTCCTGTGGAGCAGCATACTGGGGCCGAGCCCAGGCCAGCCCTGGGGATAGCACCCTTGAGGGGGGAGACAGTGCCTGTGAGTGGAGTAGGCACAGCTGTGAACACATTCAAATGCCGGTGGGTACCCTCATGCTGGGGCAGGGGCAGTACTGCTGCCCTGGGGCTGCCTTCCTCCAGGAGCTCCAGCAGGGCTGGGGGAGCCATGACCATGGGACACAGTGACCTGAGACAGAGAGGAGCTGCCCTGTGAGACAGACGTGCCAGCCTGCCCCTGACCAGCTCAGCCAGGGTCATTGCTGGGGGTTGCAGTGGGAAGCTTTGCCCCTGCTGAATGCTGGAGACCCATTTTCAAGCCTTTCCCAGAGCTGCTGTGGCTACCATAGCTCCCAGGTGCTGCTCAGGACTGTGTTTGGGAGCACCTTGGCAGAGTCTGACCGGGCTGCCAGTGTCCTCACCAAGGTCCTTCCCCATGCTCACTGTTGTCCTGAAATCTCCATTTACAATGTGCCCTGAGAGTGGCTGTCCCCATCTGTCCCACTAGGCCCATGCCGTTGCTGTTGCTCCAGGTCTCTTGCTTGGCCCTGAGACCTGTGACGCTGGCAGCAGCCTGGAGGGTGAGCTGCTTGGCTTTTCCAGGGCCTTGGAAGCTGATGGGCACCCAGACCTCCACTGGCCACTGGTATTAGCCCTGCTCACAGGTCAGGGTGAAGAGCTGCTGAATCCTGGCTCTGCTGGTTTTCCCAGCTGAGATGCCCTGGCCTGAGTCCTTCCCTGTGTTTCTTAAATTGCCAGTGCACGAAGTAGGAGAGTACTTGTTGTCCTTGTGTGGGGGATTTGCTGGGTCTGTTCAGCATTAAGGAAGGGACCAGACCTTTGAGTTGTGGGAAGGCTTCTCCCTCTGACTGGGACATTAGGCCCTGCTGTCTTTAGGTCTGTGATCACTGCTATCATGCGATCCTCCTGTTAAGAGGTGTACCCCAGAATTACTTGCAGGGTTTTCCTCAATTCTTGTGACAGGCACATGGCTGTGAGATCATCTCTTTCTGTGTCCCTGATAGGCCAGTATAAGGCATGTGGCTTGGAAACTCCTAATGGGTCTCTACAGACAGAGCAACTGCAAGGCCAGCATCTTAACTGTGACTGGGAATAGACTCAGAAGTTTCACCTGTCCCAGTAGTATATAGACCTGCAGCAGGCAGCTGGCTGTAAATGTAGTCATGGAGTTTGACTTTTTACTGCTTCCTAAGTATAGGCTTGCAGCTCTCCACCAGTTGCTGAGGGAATCCAGCCAGAACTGCTTAATGAGTTAAGAGCAGGTGTGAGCAGTGACTTCAGTAATCTCTGGTTTCCAGCGTCTGTGTGAAATTCTGGAAACAAAGATTGTTTTCCATTCTTGCAAAGAGCTATTTTTTCAATATGTTTCAACCAATGATGAGAATTTTGGATAAAGGTCCTTATAGACACATAGAGGGGCCATTGCTGCCTGAGATGCCCTGTGGAGCTGTGTTCCCACGTGATGCTGAGAAATGTGCCCCAGGAGCTACGGGAATCTTTCTGGAACATCAGCTGGACACCAGCAGAAGCCTCTCAAAACCTCTCTGTGAGACAGCTTTTCTCTTTCCATTGACTAGAACGGGAAGTCCAGACAGCTGGGTTAGGCAGAGACATCTGCACTGAAGGGGTCTGGCATTGAGTCACATAATTTCCATCTCTGTCATCACCTCAAATGGAGCTGTGCTTCATGACCACGCAAGGAATAAAAAGGGAGAGTGGCCAGATGTTTATGAAGTTAGATGTAACCTAGGAACACTGAGACTGGGGCAAGTTAGGCCATTGATAAATAGAACATTTTACTGAAGCTGATCGGTTGGCTTCATTCTATGAAGTGTGAGAGCGTGACAGCTCGTGGTGGCGTGACTCACTGTGTGCAAAGAGTAAGGAGCAGCAAGGAAGATCCTGGGCAGGGAATGATTTGAGGGGCAATGGTTTGGGGAGAGATACAAAGATTTATTTTTTAATAGCCTAGGCCCTATTATAAGGAAAATCCTTAGAAATTGTCAATAAAAATGAGAGAAGAAAGAAATCAGATGCATTCTTTAAAGCAAAAGAAAGTCTTTTGTTACACTTTTCAGCATTTCAAATGTCTTTGTGTTCTTATTGCCTTTTTTTGTTTGGTTCTTTTTTGATTTATACACTGTTTTGGGGGGATATTCTTATTTTTTTGTTTGTTTGCTAGTTTGAGAGGCCAAGTGACTTTTAGAACTGGAGTGGGATGCAGTCACAGGGTCATGGATCCGTGGTACCATTGCAGGTGCCCTGGTCCCCTCTGCCCAGCCTCCTTCTGCAGCACCAAGGGGCTCTGTCTCCCATAGGTCCCCTGCAAGAGCTGCCAGGGCCAGGCAGGTACCTCAGAGACACCGGGGCCTCTCCAAGTGGCCCTGGGTGCTTGTAGTTGGACACCAGAGCTCTGCCTGGAGAGGTGAGGAACTGCTTTCAACATTTCAGAAATATGAACACAGTTTCATCAGCACAAATAATTGCCTAATTTTAATGTCAATGTTTTCCTATGATGAAATAGGGGGAATGTCCAGGAAGGGCAATTAACTAATTAAGAAATACTGATCTACTCTGAATCTTCTTTTTCCATTGCCCTGTCTATTAGCCTTTCGGTGTAATCTCCGCAGTCTCTCACCTATGTCCACATATCCTGATAAAACTGATCATTTCTAAAGGCTTCTTTGCATCAGACTCTCTGGGCATATGCACTTTCCATAGTTTCTCGGTTTTCCTCCTCCCTGTACTCTTTCATTCATTTAGATGCCTCTCAACTCCCCAGTTGCTGCCTTGAGATTCTGGGAGTCTGAAGTTTGCCTCATCCATCACGAGTTTCATGGTCTCTTTAGCCATCTCCTTTGTTGTGTTTCAGTCCATCCTTTCTTACCTATCTGTTGAAAATATTTCAAGGAAGGTTATGTCTTGTGGGCAGTGGACCTCATTGGAGGCAGCTTGGGTTGCCATACTATTCAGTGCCTTTCAGCTTTTATTAAACTGTTTCAAATTATAATTTTGTTTGGTTGGTTTTAAGAAAAACCCTTCTTGTCTGCTTGCAACTAATTGTCTATGGAAAGCAGGTGGGAACTGGTGCACATGAGCTGTAACATTCATCTACAGAGTTATATGGAGAAAGGTTAGATTTGAACAAGAGTGATGAACAAGGAGTGGCTGATGAGAGAAATTGCAGGGGAGAGAAGGTGGGGAGTAAGGTTGTTCATACCTGCCTCGTCAAAAATACTGTTTCTTCTACATATCTGGACTTCATTAGGAGACATTGTGGGTCAGTATGAATTGAATAATGTGGGTATCCCTTAATCTGAAAACTGGAGAAAGTTGAAGAAGCAGACATCTTTCTTTCTCAGATTGTTGGAGAAATACTGTGAGAAAAACTTTGCAAATAGTTAACAAGACGCAAGGACAAGGGAGAGAGAAAAACAGTACTGCAAAGGATAACCAGCTCCGGCTAAGGTAATGACCTTAGGTTCATTAAGGCTTATGAACATGTTAAACTACACATCCCTAGATGAATAATGAGATGGAAATAACATGATAATGATGTTACCGCCTCTTCTTCGCTTCCTATGCTAATTAACAAGAATGTGAAAGTGCAAGCGCAGAGCGATTACCTGATGTAATGGAACTGTAACCAATAGAAAGATTTGTATAAAGTACTCCCTGGAAAGTGTGTATAAATCAAGACTGAGAGGGGGAGAAGATGTGCTAACTTTGTGGATTTACCACCTAGCACCCATTTCTCTGCAGAAATGAAATAAACAAATATCCCGACCCTGTGTGTCTTTTGGTTGCTTGCACAACAGGTAACAGAACACAGATTTTGGACAACAATGTGCTTAGTGAAACCTCTCCAGTTAGCCACAGAAGAACTGAGAAGCTGAAGAAAGTTCTGGAAAGAGGCATGGCTCCTTAGGGGATTTTGCATTTTAATGACCCCTCGGGTCATTAGCCCATGAACCTCAGGTTGCTCATAGGAGACTGAAGAAACCTCTCAAGAAGTTAAAGTCAGAAGCAAATCCCAAGTTTCTTGGAGCATTAACAGGTCCCACTGAAGGTCGTTAGGAACAAAGCCTCCCCAGGGGCTGATTAGAGCAGAAAGTTGGAGGCACTGATTGCAGGTCAGCAAAGGCAATGTACAGGTGCCTCTGATGCCCAGTCAACCTTGATCTCTGCTGTCAAGCAGAGTGACCAGGCACTGACAGCAGCCCCTGGGAAGGCCGATCCTTTGCATCATGCTTTGTTCAGGTCTCTTCCTGGGGCCAGTTTCTGGGTGCGGGTACACAGTGGTGAGTGCAGGACCATGATATGGCAGCTACTGGGCTCCCAGGGCAGAAGGAGAGAGAAAGGCCACAGTGCTTAATGGAAACAGTGTCTTCTGATGGACCTCAGTGGCAGAGACACCAGCCATAGCCAAGGGTACAGAGACCTGAGTTCTGTTGGAGGCTTTCAGCCATGGCAGTGCCCTCAGCCATCTCCACCACAGGCTGTCCCATGCTTCCCCATGCCTGTGCCTGTTTCCCTGCAGCCTGTACACACCCAGCCTGCTTCCCCACCTTGCTCTTACCCGGGGCTCTCCATACGTCTTTTGATGTCTTATTGTCCTCACTTTCTTTTCCTTGAAACACAAAGCCATGCGCTCACCACAGACTCCCTCTGGGTGACCTGTAGCACCACAGCACTACCCTTCAGATGATTTTTTTTTCCAAAACCAACATCAAAACCCCGCAAGCTACTGTTTGTGTCTTTTTCTGCTTCTCATGCTGTTTCCCACTGTGAAAAGAAACTCCCTCATCTCTGAAACCGTCCTTCAAGCAGTCACAGGCTACTGTTCTAATGCCCTTTGCGTCCACTTCACCAGGGTAAAGACACCCAGCTCTCTCAGTCTCTCCTCATAGATGGAATTATTCCTGCCTAGGCACAGGACTTGACACTTCTCTTGTAAATCTTCATGAGATATCTGTTCGAATCACCCGAGTTTCTCAAGATCCTTCGGGACTGAAGCTCCTCTGTGTCAAAACGTAAGAAAACAAAACCACTCCACCACCACCAACAACAACAACACCATAGCCAATAGATGGAGGGTAAGCAGGGGTGGACTGTATGGGAAGGGATCAGAATGGTAGAAGAGAGAAAGGTAGAAGAAGAGAGAGAAAAAAAGACATGTAAATTAAAAATGAAGCAAAGGATTGATCAGAGCTGTTTCGGAAATTCCTGCCAAGAAGGCTTGCATTTGAATAATCCTGACTGGAAAAGGACAAGAAAGGTGGCCTGCTTGCACTGTCACAGGGTACCTAGGTACTTTCTCTGATATCAGTAAGGGAAGATCAAGAGTGGTATAATTCATGGAATCCTTCAGGGTAGAAGGGACCTCAGGAGGTCCCTAGCCCAATCGCCTTGCTCACAACAGGATCAGTTCTGAGGTTAGACAATATTGCTCTGCTCTTCATCTAGTCTGGTCTTAGAAACCTCCAAGGGATGAGACTGCACAGTCTGTCTGGCAGTCAGTTCCAATGCTTCTCTACAGAGCAAGTGCTCCAGCTGCCAGACTATTTTGAAGGCCCTCAGCCAAATTTGCTCCCAGGTACCAATCTCTTTCTTTTTCTGGGAACCCAAACCTGGATGCTGTGTTCTAGATATGGCCTAATGAATCCTGACTAGAAGGCAATCATCATTCCCCTCAGTCTCCTGTCTGTGCTCCTGTCAAACAGCCCACAAAATTTCTGGCCTTCCTTGCTGCCAGGGAAACCTGCTGGCTCCTGTTTTGCCTCTATTCACCAGAACCTTCAGATCCTTTCCCACAGAGCTGCTCTCCAGGCATTCTGGCCCCAGCCTGTAACATTGCTGGATGTTGGTTTATTGCAGGTGCAAGACCTGGCATTTGTTCTTGTTGAATTCCCTGAGGTACCTGACAGCCCATTCCTCCTGCCTGTCCAGGTCCCTCTGAATGGCAGCCCTCAAGCATATGGTTGCCCCCACCACCACATCCCAAGTCTGGGATTACCTGCAAGAGTGATGAGTGTTGCCTGCTTTGTGTCATTAATAAACAGGACAAGTTCCTGGAGAGACCCTGTGGTGCTCCTCTTCTCCTTGGCCTCCAGGAAAAGCACTACCTATCCAACACCGCCCTCCAAGCCTGACCATCCAAGCAACTTTTTACCCATCTGGTTATCTGCTCTTCTAGACTGTAACGTTCTGATCTGCATGCAAGAATATTGTGGTACACAATGTCAAAAAACTTGCTGAAGTTTAGGTAAGCGACATTTACTCTACTCCATCCAGAAATACAGCTCTTTATTCATAGTAGATAGTGAGATTCGCGAGGTACAATCACTCCTTCCCAAAGTGAACTGCCTGCAGCTCCACAGGTTGTTCCTGTGGCCTTTATTGAAGATGGATGTAACGTTTCCCTTTCTCCAGACATTGGGACTTCGCCCCATCGCCACAATCTTCCAAAGATGATAGTGAGTGGCCCTGCAGTGACAGCAGTCACCTCTCACAACACTCTTGTATACAGCTTATCCAACCTATTGACTTGTATAGTCTGGGTTCTCCCAAGTAAATCCCTCACTAACCTCATCCACTGTTGCCTGTTTTTCTCCTCTACAGTCCTGACTCAAGGCACAACAGCCCAGGAGGCCTTGCTTGCAGAAACAGAAGTTAACAAGGGGTTGAGTTCTCAGACCTATCTTCATCTGCTGCTACCAGATTCGCTGTCCCATTTAGCCAAACCTATGGGAGTTTTTTTCTTCCCTAACACCATTCCTACAATACTGGACAATGTTTCTAAATTCTTCCATTACAGCTTCTCCCTCCTTTTGCTTCTGGTATGCTGCCTTATTGGCCTGGAGAGCTGAAGAGCTGCATCTCATCCTGGGTTCTTCCCTTCAGCCCCAGGTACTGGYCAGTGTCTGCTCCTCTGAAGTCCAGGGTCTGTGCTCTGCTACTGGCCTTCCTCACCTCCCTGAGGATCTGGGAATGCACATTTTCATGGTCACAGTAGACAAGGCTGACACTTACTATCCCATTTCTAGTCTGTTCTTTACTGTTTCAAATTTCCAGATACAAGAAAACATCACCCTTAGCAGCCCATCTGGCAGCTGTGTGAAGGAGTTGTCTTTGATGCCCTCCAGAAACCTCCTGGACTGCTTGCGCTCTGCTGTTTGCCCTCCCATTGAATATCAGGAGGCTTAAAGCCCCCTCCCCCTCCACCCCAACAAGAACCAGGGTCTATGATGGACAGACTTCCTCACTTTGCTAAAAGGACACATCATTCACCTCCTCACCCTGATTGGGCAGTCTGTAGCACCCATCATTATGTCATCCTTACTGTGATGTTCATCCACAAGCTCTCACCCAAACCCTTGTCCATCCCATCCAAAAGCTCCACACATCTGAGCTACCGCTTCACATAAAAGGAATCCCCTCCTCTCATCTTCCTTGACAGTCTCTCCTGAAGTGCTTGCACCATGCTGGAAAAGCCTTCCACTCCCATGAGTGATCTCACCACATCTCAGTCATTCCAATGATGTTTCAGGCCTGTGAGAGCTTGTGCATCTCCATATGCTCCTAACTGTGCCCCAAATGCATTTATGCGTATTTGGGTTGCAGAGCCTCAGGTGTGGCTCTGAGAACAGATTGGTCATGGTAAAAACCTGTTTCCAAGAGCTAAGGGCATCGTGTATGCAACGGCCCCACTCTAGAGCAGGTCGCAATGCAATGATTAAAAAAGGTTCCCACTAAAGGAAAAAAAAATGTAGTGCCCAAGGTCAGGCAGAAGCAGAGCTGAGCTGTGTCTAAATGGCAGGAGAGAGGTTTGCTGCCTTAGCTGACTCTGCAGCACTATGAGGCCTGTGACAGAAGTGAACCCATCTCCAGGCAGGGCAGGGTTCCACTGAAGAAGTCCCTGGACCTTGGCAGCCTCTGATCCAGCCATCCTGACGTTATCATTATTAGCCCAGTCTCTGTTCATATCATCTGGGGGTGAGATGATGTTAAGCAGGAGGAGGGTAAGCAGGGTTTGAGAGTGCAGAGACTGGAGTGGTGACCTTGGTGTGATGTGCCTTACATTTATGCAGCACACTTGGAGGCAGATAGGATGGGCTTTCCCTAAAGGAAGTGGTGGGATTCATTTGTCTAGGCACAAGTAGAAAAACCTCAGATAACTGAGAGTGTTTGCCCAGAAACCACTCTGAAAGGGATAGCTGTCCCACAGGTCCCAGGTGGTTGTGCTACAAATCTCAGGCATCTGACATGAACCCGTCTGTTTTATGTCATTAAATCAGGGGTCTGCACTGAATTACATTAGCAGTTTGCACTGTGGGCATCTCCAGGTGTCTCAGCRTYGWAGYSAKTGGTGCTCTRAYAGTAGYGGRCAYCTAGAGTCATTTCAGATGKCCAAGGAARTTCCCCACCAGGCYCCCAYCTCATGCTCTRGAAGGATKCGGGTCTCCCTCTTGCTCCATCAGAGTAAGCAGACACTGGCACATACCTTGGACCACYTTYRTCTCTGTWACTGTCACCTGGTCTTACCAGATAACTGACTCCCACTCTCCATCTCCACTGATTAYAMCAACAGCTTAGGCAAGGAGTTTGCACGMAGACACCTATGTTGTGCACACTTCAGYTTGAGMAAGCAGAATCCCACCTCCTGTGTGTTGWGGAGTTCACGGGAAGGAGCTGRATCCCACTCCAGCCTGGGGGCTTCTACACTGCCATAAGATGCCTCAGTTGACTCTTCTGAATCAACACCTGAAGCATGGGTAAATGAACTCCCTTCCTGACCYCATCAAGGAGTCCTGCCTAGTTAAGAGAYGGGAATAGGRSCTTCCAGAGTGGGACATTTCYACYWCTTGCAGATTACCATCCTCTGATGAGACAAGTTGCAATGCTGGAATCAGTTTTCCCTCAGTGCTTAGAGAGGAACTATTGGTGATTATTTTGTSTCTTTCAGAGAACATTTCCCAGGAGGAGGGAGCCCAAGGGACAGAGAAATTAATGTGTTCAGCTAGGCCCCTGCTCCTTAGCAGGATCAGGCTCCTGGAACAGAGAGAGAGCTCATGGCAACCTGACAGCTCTGCTAAGAGATAGCCCTGTCCCAGAGCAGCTGCTTTGCTAGAAGCAGCAAGGCTCCAGGCACTGCCTGCTGCTGCTGCTCTGAGATGAGACGAGGTACAGAGAAGTGAAAGGCAGTGTGGAGTGGGAGGACAGAGGAGAGCTCCTTGAGGGAAAAATCTTCACAGATCCTGACACGGTAGGTCTCCGCCTGCAGGGCAATGCTGTGGAGGTTCCTGGAGGGGCCTTCTGAACCCAGACCAAGTGGGGCTCTCATGGCTGACAGGCTTTTTAAGGATCACTCTCATGGTTCCTCCAGGGCATAAGAAGTTATATAAGATGCTTCAGAGCAAGGATGCAGTTCCACATGGTCAGAGGCTCCCTTCTCCCAGGGGTGGCTGCAGAGGTGTTCCCAGGTCTGTGTGCACCCAGGTCTGCCCAGGTTTGTGATTCAGAGCAGTGTTTTTGAGCCCCAGGGTGCTGTGTGCCTCAGGGTGTGGTGTGCCCAGAACAGTGACCCTACTGCCTGCAAGAGTTAGCACTCAGCCTGCCTGAGGAGCTCACTATGCTGTTGTGGGACAAAGCTTTGGGTGAGAGGAGTGATCCCTAGGAGGGCCAGTTCATTCTCCTGTTGAGATGGTGCTGCATGGATCAAGGCTGCTCACAGCTTGAGCTCATGCACATGACATGTCTGAGGGGTCTTTCAGAGAGGCAGATCAAGAGAAGGGATACTTGAAAGGGAAGGAGCTTTCCTTCTGTGCTTCCAGTTTTCTCCCTAATTCTGTCAGGGAGAAAAAAGGAAAGAGTTTTCTATTTTGCCAAGGAACTGGGACTGCAAAACCTTCATACTGAGAGATTGATAGGTCTATGAGAAATCTCTCCAAGCTGCTTCATCCTCAACTTAGCCTGCAGACAGTATCAACATCACCTTTTTGACCTCCCCCAGGGTATATGTGACCCCCTCCTTAGGACCTGCATGCACAGAGATGCCCCTGGAAAGTGCCCTGATATGGGAGGTTTCTGTAGGGCAGAGCTGAGCACCCAAAGGGTGGGTTGGGGTCTATCAGATATGACTGGGAAAAGACATTAGGACAGAGAAAGAGCTCCCAGCAGGGACAGCTCCACACAGCAGAGATGGGCAGGGAATGAGAGGCAACTGCTAACAGGAACGTCATGAGCTGCCCTCTAGAAAGGCTCTGGTTTCTCATAGCTCCTCTGTGATATCTGAAAGACCCATGAAGAAGCTGCAGAGATTCTTGGCTAGAAGCGGAGTGTGGAGACCTCCCTCTGGTGCCTGGAGAAAGGGAGGGAAGTTTGGAGATCTGCACTTTGAAACTGGATTCATCTGCTCTCAGCAGGGGCTAGTTTCTTTTTTTTTGCAGTAACATCCTGCAGCTCAAAGAGGTGCAGGAGAGCTGGGAATGAGACTAATAGGTAGGAGATACGTTCCCACTCCAAGTGACCGTGGATGATTTCCTCTCAGGACTCAGAGTAGAAATGCCGAGGATTTCTGCTCTTAAAGAGCACTCCCAGGGGTGACAGGGGCATCTCAGAGAAAATAAACAATATGAAAAAGATCTCCAGAACACATTTCTGCAACTCATATTCTTTAGAATTGGGTCTGAAGATACTGCAAAACCCTTACACAAGATGAAAGGATTTCACTTAACAGAAATTGTTAATGTCAGAATGAGTAACAAAATTCTCACATACCCCTTGCAAGTAAAGTAGGATGGACTGTTGAGACCATAGGCAGCGGTCCTTGCTCTTCATGATAAACTGTGCCAGCACAAATCAGAGCTCAAGGAAGGGAACTGCACAAAGGGCCTCCCAATAAAGAGAAGCAATGTGGGATTTATAAGACTAAATGAAATATTTTACTAATATATTAATTTTTATTTAAAAATCTCTCCTAACTTCTTGATGTTTTTTTCTTCTTTGGACAGCCCCCTCTGCCTAGTGAGAGCAAATGTCCAACAGCAGCTCCCTCAGTGAGTTCCTCCTCCTGGCGTTTGCAGACACACGGGAGCTGCAGCTCTTGCACTTCTCGCTCTTCCTGGGCATCTACCTGGCTGCCCTCCTGGGCAATGGCCTCGTCATCACATCCATAGCCTGCAACCACCACCTCCACACCCCCATGTACTTCTTCCTCCTCAACCTCTCTGTTCTCGACCTTGGCTCCATCTCCACCACTGTCCCCAAATCCATGGCCAATTCCCTGTGGGACACCAGGGCCATTTCATACTCAGGATGTGCTGCTCAAGTCTTTCTGTTTGTCTTCTTGTTGGGAGGAGAGTGTTCTCTTCTCACAGTCATGGCCTATGACCGCTTTGTTGCCGTCTGCAGACCCCTGCACTATAGGACCCTCATGGACAGCAGAGCCTGTGTCAAAATGGTAGCAGCTGTCTGGGTCACTTCTTTTCTCTATTCTGTGCTGCACACTGCAAACACATTCTCCATACCCCTCTGCCAAGGCAACACAGTGGAACAGTTCTTCTGTGAGATTCCCCAGATTCTCAAACTCTCCTGTGCAGACTCCTACCTCAGGGAAGTTGGGCTTATTGTGGTTAGTGGCTGTTTAGGCTTTGGATGTTTCATTTTCATCGTGCTGTCCTATATGCAGATCTTCAGTGCTGTGCTGAGGATCCCCTCTGAGCAGGGCAGACATAAAGTCTTCTCCATGTGCCTCCCACACCTGGCCGTAGTCTCCCTGTTTCTCAGCACCTCATTTTTTGCCTACGTGAAGCCCCCCTCCATCTCTTTCCCATCTCTGGATCTTGTTCTAGCTGTTCTATACTTGGTGATGCCTCCAACAGTTAATCCCCTCATCTACAGCATGAGGAACAAAGAGCTCAAGGATGCACTGAGGAAACTGGTTCAATGGSTCCAATGGCAGCACCAATAACCATTCTATGTGCATCCACTCATCAGTCACGTGGCATCTGCCATCAAGGATCTGTGTGATTCATTTTTTCATTACTTTTCTCTGATACCTTCTTGTGAAAAGAAAGAAAAAAAGTTTTGATTTGTGCCACTTCTCTCTCATTTGAATCTGACTCAGACTATTTTGAAGCAGGGAGCTGGGCTTCATCCCCCTTCATCATCAGAGATGGGAGAACCTCAGAGCCTGCTAGTGTGAGCTCCCTCGGATGCCTGCAGTGCACTGAGGAGATTTTCCCTTTGCAGTGTCTCTTTCGGCACTGACATCAAGGAAGCTCAAGGGGCACAGAGTCAGGTTCAGATGAGTACAGACAGGGTGGGACCATGGGTCCTGTGTCCATTAGGAGAGCTCAGCTCCCCTGGCCACAGTCAGGGTGTGATCTTACAGCTCGCTTCTGCAAGGGTGGCAGCCAGCTGTCACCATCAGCTGGTCCCTTGCCTCTCCAGTACTCCAACTCTACAATGGAGGGGGAATAGGTTTGAGGGGAGTCAGGCAGCAGCTTGTGAGAACAGATCCTGAGCTTGGCAGTAGCATCACCCCATTGCCACAGCAGGCATGTCCTTGCTGCAGCTTTGAGTGGGGGCTGCAGATTTACTGGAGTCATATCCCTTTCCAGCAGCAGAAATTTCCCTTTTTAGAGATGTTCTGTTCATTTCCATGCTGGACTTCTCTGTCTCATTCTATGGATATAACCCAGGAGTTCTCATAACATGGTGGGGTTGGGTTGCATTTCTAAGTTCACGTGTTCTGGGAGTACAGGCAAGAGCAAGCAATGGGCACCCTTATGCCAGACCTGACCTCCATAATAATAGTAATTTCCATAATAAAGGGGAATCTCCCCAGTTACGTGCCTGAAGTCTGGCCTTTCTTCAGAAACTGCAGTCAAAAATACCCCCAAGGGACTGCAGAGCTAAAGATTTGGTGTTCTGCTTGTGAACTCCATGGGATCTGGGGGAGAAGCTCAGTGTCTCTGGGTGATCTGTTGGAGACTGAGGGCTGCACTCAGAGTTCATTTCTCAGTGACCAGTGCCAGTGGAGATGGGGAATGGTCTTTGAATTGCCTGCCCAGGGCTGTCTCACTGGTGACAGTGCTGATGCCGTCCTTCTGGAGGGGAATCTGAATCCCAGGGGAGCTCAGGGGATCTTCAGAGACAGCATTTGCCTGGGGGTGGGCAGTCGGAGCCTCACAAAGTGAGGGACGGTCCATGGTGGAGTAAGCAAAAGGTTAAGCACTAACTTTCAGTACATATACGGAAATAAGGACTCTGCAGTCCCTGGAAGCCCCGGGAAGTGGATCTGAGGATGATTCCGGCATCCTCACTGAAGCACCACAGGCTAGAGCTGGTGCCCACCCAAACACATCTCCTGCCATTGCGAACACCCTCAGGCCATTCTGAGCATCATGCAAGAGCACGGGCAGTGGCCAGTCGTATCAGCAGTGGTGATCCCTGTCCAGCTAGGTCTGCTTCCTGCCCTGACCAACATGACCCATGGCCCCATAGTAGGGCTGCTCCTTGTGGGAAACAGAGTTATGAGCCAAGGGTTCTGGCAAGGTAGGCAGGACAGTGACCCACTGACAGGAGGGGCCACACTGCAATGCCTGGACAAAAGGAGCAGAGCAGGTAATGAGGGTCAAGCATAGTCCGGTGATGGTCAGACAAGACTTGGAGGCCTCCAACCAACCCTACTTTTCCCAGGAGCTTATACTGGAGACCTCCAGAGGTCTCTTCCCACCAGAACTCCTCTTCAATTCCATGACTTCTTGCTCCTCAGCCTCTGCTCCAGCATGGCTTGCAGGGAGAGGTGAGTCTGACTAGGAGAGCCTCAGGGGGAAGATCCAGAGATCCCTGGCTCAGCCTTAGGTGTTGGAAAACTCCCTCATGCATCTCAAGAAGCTCTGTCTGCCTCTTCCACCTTGGCCCTTGCTCCCCTCCTGCTGGCCAAAGCAGAGTGCAGCATCACCTGGGGACTCTCTTCCGCATGGGGAGGAGAGAAACGGCCTTCACCAACCCCACGATGCTTTTTCCACCTTCAGCCTTTGCAGTGTGTCTGGGTCTGCCCACTTGCCTTCACCATGGTCATGGCTGCACTGAAGCCCATGAAAATTCTGATGCTCCTACCCTAAAGCAAGGATTCACTCTGCACCTGGACATTGGCCGGCCACAAAGACATCAGCTGTCCAGTGTCCCAGCTGTGCAACCAAGGGCAGGAGTCTTCACCTCAAYTGCCTTGTTCATCCTCTGCTCTTTGCACGGCTGCTAATGTGCTATGCAGCCCCAGGCCCAAGGCAGCTCCAACTCCCTCCAGGGTTCCCTGGAGACATTCAGGAGTGGGCTGAGGTGGGGCTGCCACTGTGAGGGTGGGTCAGGAGAGAACAACTCCCCTCTACCATGCTGGGCCTGGGTCTGAGGTGGGGCTGGGCACAGCATTTCCCTGGGGAGCTTCTGGAAGAACCACTACAGGAGAGCCACCATGTCTGTCCTAGCAGCAGCACCAGAGCTATGGGTGCTGGGGTGGAAGTGCACAGAGGGTAGAAAGAGCACAGGCTGTCCAGGGGGAGCATTGAGACCTTGCCCGTACATGCAGGAATGGAGTGAGGAATGCCAGAGTTCAGCTGGAGCTGGCACCAGAGACATCGCACACAGAAAGGCCTCTTAAATGATCCCTCAGAGTCTGGGGGAAGGGGGTCTGAGCACCCAGGACCTGCCCATTCTGCGCTATGCCCCATATGGGAGTCATCAAACAGCTGCACTCCAGGATTTGCTGGAATCTGGTGCAAAAGAGAGGCCATGCAAGGCTGGGATTTTCCCCCCTGTCAGGATACAGAGACCTGTGTAGGGCTGCTCTGGGATGATGGCCCTGGTGCAACTTCCCAATGTGTCTGTGCTACACAGGGAATACCCTGGGCTCTGCTCTCCTGCATCCTCCATGTCCTGGTCTCTTTCACAGGACACCTGCATTTGCCCTGCAAGCACACAGCTCTGGGCTCTCACACTGCCCATTCACGCACCGTAGCTGAATGGCAGCAGTTTTYCTCTCCCATGTGTGCTTGTGCCAGATTCAAGTATTTGATGTGCATCTCCCAGGGAAGTGTAGCAGGCAGGGGAGGCTGCTAGAGATGGTGAGGATCCAAAGCAATGGGTTCTGGGGTTGGAGGGATTGTCTGCACCTAAGGAGTGCCCCAGTGAGGCCAGGAATATTAAATACCATCCAAGGCCACCTCCTCCACAGCTTAGAGATGCTTTTGGGTGAGAGATGAAGCCACTCTAGGTTTCTAAGCAAGATCTATCATCTGCAAAAACTTTGATATTTCCAACAGGAAAAACATTGGCTGCCCCAGACTGCAGCCCCAGGAATGTTTCCCAGGAGGACTAGGAACAGAATTTYACCTTCCAAGTATGTTGAAAATATGGAAATGCCCTCCAACATCAAAGACCTTCAGGTTTCCTTCTGTACCAGAGGCTGGATGAGGCAATCTCCTTCAATCTCAAGTAAGAGGATGCTTTTTTGTCTTTTTTTTTTCTTTTCCAAATACAGCTTGCATGTGGAGAAGCCCCAAAGGGCAAGGCTAACTTGAAAGGTGGGGAAAGGCAGACAACTGAGCCTGCCTGAGCCTGATCATCTCCTCCTGTGGACACCAACACCAGTGACATCAGAGACTCCGACAAGCCTCCCAGCTTGGAAACAGGCACAGAACATGGAGGGGAGGCAGCTGCCTGGCAGGTGGCAGAGCAGCAGCTCACCTGACTAAATACAGCCAATTTGCAAGGGACCACCACCACTCACGATTGTAAAGCATCAGAGCTGCAGGAYGTGCAGGGGTTCTGCAGGCAGCAGCCTCATGAAGGGTTGTTAGAGTGTTTTTTAAGACTGTGGGACGATGGGGCAGAGGCAGCTTATTTTGCCAGAGAGGAGCTTGGTAGGATGGGGCCTCCACTCCAGGATGCCACCCTCTGCCACATCCTCCACATCCTGCAACAGCAAAACAGAGGTAGTCTCTTTTTAGCAGTGTCCAAAAAGTCCCAGAGAAGCCAAACAAGTCCCTGCTTGCAGGAACTGGGTGATGAGCCCATTCAGTGGACTCCAGGCACCCTGCAGGATCCAAGGCAGCAGGAGCCCAGCAGAAATTTCTTGCCCAGCACAGCCTGAGGGCCGCTAAGGTCTCCCTGGAGAGCCCCAGCCCAGCAGGGGACAGCCTTTCTGGCCTGCTGTCTTCAAAGCCAGAAGTGTCCTCCCAAGCCATTTCACAGCCCTGTTGCTGCTGCTCAGCTGCTCAGGCTGAAGYGRCCTCACAGCTGCTYTRCTGATGCTGTTCCTGCTGCTGGCCTATCCGGTACTCRGGCAGCAGTGACCTCACGGTCTGCACTGAGGCCATGAACCTGCTTCTGGCCTGTCAGCAGCAGAGGCAGAGGGGACTTTACATGAACCTACAGCAATGAAGAGCCTCCTGTTGGCTCATCAGCTGCAAAGCAGGAAGTGACCTCACAATCAGCATCAGGGCCTGTGCTGACCTATAGGCCAGTACTTGACCTATCAAGTACTCAGGCAGCAATGACCTCACAATGGCCATACAAGCCATGTCCTGTTTCTGGCCTATCACCACCAGAGACTGAGGTGACATCACAAGAACCTATATGGGCCAAAAGCCTCCTGCTGGCCTATCAGGTACTGAGGCAGAAGTGACCTCACAATCAGAATGGAAGCCATGTGCCCACTGCTGGCCTATCAGCACTCAGGCAGTAGTGACCTCACAAGTCACAAACTTCAGTCTTCTCTCTGCTTCTGGCATATCAAGTGCTAATGGAAAAACAATCTTAAAATCTGTATTGAAGCCATAAGCCTGCTCCTGGCCTCTGAGTAGCAGATACAGAGGAAACAGAAAGATTTTTCATGAATCAAGAATCTGCTATATAGGCCAATCAGCTTCAGAGAGAGAATTGACCTCACAACATGGACTTAAGCCATATACCTGCTGCTGGCCTATCAGGTCCTTGGGCAGCAGTGACCTCACAAGCACAAACCCAAGCCATGTCCCTGGTGCTGGCCTGTCATGTTCTCACACACGAGTCATCCTGTTAGTCATTCCCAGGAACCTGGGGAATGATGTTCTCCAGGATTTGCTTGCTCCTGCTGTGGCTTTCCAGGAGCTGGGAGAGGGCCTAGGAAGTAGCAGGACCCTGGCCCCAGGCAGGTGTCAGCACCTTCACCTCTTGAGCTGTGGGACCTGTGCCCCCTCTCCTCTGTCCTTGGAGAGTCCAGCTCCTCTCTAACAGCGTAACAAGAGCCTGAGGTCTCCTTGACCATCCTGAGGGCATGCTCCTGATGGACTCCAAAAAGCACTTCCAGCTGCTTATCTCCAAGTCCTTAGTCCTTGTTCTAGTTAGATTCCTGGGGGCCAAACATCCAGTTTGGCAAGCCAGCACAAACACATACACACAAACACGCTTCAGTAGCAAGCAGTTTATTAGCGGATACTTACTAGCAGACCGACCAGATGATAATCTGAAGAAGGACCTCTCCAATGCTTGTCTTGATCACCTGCATGATGAGAGAGAGAGAGAGTCAGCAGGCACAATCCTTTCGAGTGTCCCTGAGGAGGCAACATGGTCCTCTGCTGTGTAGCAGCCTCACTCTCCTTCATAAAAATTCCAGTATTTATGATTATTCACGGTAGGCAGGAGTCCCAGCAGCTGGGGCCAACAAGTGCAGGGAGTCTAGCCCACCTCTGCCCCGGTTGCACAACCGGGCTATGATACTGCACATGTGTGCAGACTTATTTCAGTGGTGACACTGACTTTGGGGGCCACTATTTCATTACTCTTCAACTTCTGACTTTCATGTTGACTTCTTCTCACAGTTATTTTGTGGCTGGAAGCCACAGAATCTATATGTAACCAACCACTGTTCATTCTCACAGATTTCCATGACCTTGTTCGTTCCTTATTTGTATCCCACTTAACACAGCGGTATTGTTCTAGACATTAAAAAGTTACAACACTAGACCATTCCCATCAGGTATCAGGTAGTACAGATACAAAAAGTTACAACATGGACCATTCCCACAAAGTATCATGTAGTAAGGATACAGCAACATGTCATGAAGGAGCCCCTGAAGCCCTTATCCTTGGCGTAGAGCATAGGAGACTTGGGAATAAACAGCTGGAGTCGAAGCTGATATAGTGTCAGTCCAGGAGGCCTCCATCTGTCTTGCTCTCTTGCCCTCAGCTCACCTCTCCATTCGGGGAGGAAAGATGCTCTTCCTGTCTGGTCACCCAAAACTCCTCTCCAACATGTCCCTGCTCCTCTGCCTGTTAGCAAGTGGTCCCAAAATGTTCCCGCTGCTTCCTGTCCCTGCTGCTTGCCATGAAGAAGCTCTGAAGGGCAGGAGTGGGGAGTGTGAGAGCAGTGCCCAGCAGTGCCGAGGGCTCACAGGGAAGTGAGGACACCACCGTGTCACCAGGGAGACCTCCCTGTGACGTGTCACATCCCACTGTGACCTCAGCTCACATCATCTGGGGGCTCAGTAGGTCATTCCCATGAAGATGGCACAGCTGGGGAGAGAGCACAGAGATTTCCCATCATATTCTGGAAAATAGTCATCTCCTCTCACCCCAGTTAAGTTCCAAATATTTCTAATAAACCCTTCAGGAACATCTCCAGATGGTGCCAAAGGATGTGAAATATTTTAAGTTAGGTACTAGAGAGGTCATGTCTGTGCAACTGCACCAACAGATCTCTGCACTGGGCAGACCTCTGCAGGAAGCTGGGGCTTGGGGTTTGGATTGGAGGTTGGCATCTTTCAAAGACAGGATCAAAGTCATATGGCATCCACATGACACCAAAAAGTGTGACCAGGCACTGACATGCTTTTAGTGAGCTTGCAAACTGTTTTCCCCTGTGAGTCACTTTGGTGAACTTCAAAACTGATAACTAGTATGGGTCACTCTGTAGAAGTAGGATGTAGAGCAGTATGGGACAGGATACAGTCTTCCTCCCTGAAGCACCAAAACAGATTAAAAAAAATGCTCAGAAAGATTTCTTGGTCTGCAGTGCTTGAGATGGAGATGAGATGCCACAAAAGAGCAAATGTGCCCTTAATACACACCATCCAGAGGGCTTTATCTGGGACACTGGTCCTTGCCAGTCTCCAAAGCCACAGGGCAGACCAGATAGTAAATATGAAGAAGTGTTCCCCTTTCCCATGAACTTTCCCCAGTTTTCCTTCTGGCTGAGCCTGGGGAAAGCAGTTCTCATCTCTGGAGCTCTGTTGGTCCTTGGGCTTTTCCACGTCATTTAGGGGCAATGCTTCCCCCCTGGGTACAGGGCCTGGCACCCTGCATACCCCCAGCACCCTGCCTATCTTGTGAGACTGTACAGCCCAGGCTCCCTGAATCCCCCACATTTTTGAGTCTGGGCTTCTGAGGACATGCCCACACACTGCAGTGCTGCTGTCCAGGCTCTGGTGCAGAGCCTGTAAGGCAGTGCTGYRCCTYCGRWCCTGCMTTTTGGCTCATTYRGGTGTTTGTGCGGTGACCGGCTCCCAGCTCTGCAGCTGCTGGAGTTTGAGAATGTCCCYACAYCCAGCCTTCYTGATTGTCCTAGCTTTGCACTGTCCTGGGGCGACTCTTGCAGAAGGGRGGCTCCATCCCCCTTGAATACTGTCAGAGATGGGGCTTCCAAGTCACTGCAAAAGGAAGGACTCCTTTACTTCTTTGGGTTGCTTGTTCAGCCCTTGGCACTGCCTAGCCGGTGCTGTGAGCCCCAGCCCTGCACCTTTAACGCTTTACCTTGTCTATTGTATGTCTGCTCAAAGACTTCTCTAGGCACCCGGGGCATGGGAAGTGTTGCTTTAGAGAGCTCACTTGAAGATGCTTCACATTGTTGAGCTGAAGACCTGATGGAGGCTAGTCTAGGACATGGCCATGCCCTACATTCTGACCTGCTCCTGGCGTGAAGGTCCAGGAAGGTCTGTGGGGAGACCAATGGGTTTTTTGTGGGTGGGATGGGTTTCCCTCCACGTGCCTGAGTCCTGCAGAAGTAGCTCAGAGTAAGCATGAGAATCTCTTTTCTCTAGGGCATCAAGGCTTTTCCACACAGAAACACAGCCTGGTCCTAGAGGCCCAAGAGCAGCACAGCCCACAGCATGGCCCGGGACCTGTAGGAGCTGTGTTTCTCTCTTCTTTTTCTACATGCTCCAATTAAATTGACATTTTCTATCATCACCTTTACAGCACCCTAGCTGGACAGGCTAGGTTTCCCTTTTTTCCAGTTTTCCTCCTCCTCTTACATTTGGTTCATAAAGATACTGAGCTGCTGATCTGCCCTTCAGGGAGTTTAAGGCTTATTCCATCTTCCGTAATCTGTCCCTTTAGCCAAGTCCTTAATTCTGTCATCCTATCATTTTCTATCTGTCCAAAAAGATTTCTAGAGAGGCTACCTCTTGTGGAAGGTGAACCTTATTGAAGGCAACTTAGTAGAGTGTTGAGGAGTGTAATTATTTTTAATGAAACTATGTCAAATTTTGTTTCTATCTTTTTATCTGTTTCTTACGTTTTTACAATAAAAAAAGTCCTTGATGATTTCAATCTAGTTGTCTAGGAAAGTAAGAGGGAATTGGGACCTATGAGCTGTAACACTCAGTTGCAGGCTACAGTGGAATAAGGTTAGCTTTTAACAAGAGTGATGTCAGTCCCAGGTGTCTGAGGAGAGCACTGGCTGTGTTGGGAACATGGGGAGGAAGATTGTCATGACAGGGTCTGACCTCCAGGACACTGCTTTTCCTACATGTCCTGACTTCCCTAGGAGACACTCTGGATGGATCTCAACAGGAGAATGTCACTGTCACTTCTTCTGAAAGCTATAAAATTATAATCTTAAAATAAACCTTCTAAGTAGGAATACTTGTATATTATTGAAGTCTCCATCTTTCAGCTACACTCTTGACATCTCTCCAATTAGACTACAGTACATGAAGAAAATTATAGGGAGAGAGATGCTTCATCAGGGCATTTTACATTTTAATGAGCCCCACGGTGCATGTGGTGCTCAGTCCACCAGCCTCAGCTCCTGAGAGGAGACTGAAGAAAGTATTCCAGCAGTAGAAGTCAGAAGTGAAGCCCAAGTTTTGTCAAGTGTTAATGGGTCCCACTGAGGACTGTTATCTACAAAGACTCCCCAGGGGCTAATTAGAACAGAAAATTGTACTCACAGATTACAGGCAGGCAAAGGAAATGTGCAGACAGATCTGATTGCCAACTCTTGATTTATTTTATCAAGCAAAATGCCCAAACACAGGCACTGGACACTGTATCCCTGGGAAGGGAGAGCCTTTCCCTCTTGCATTGCCCATGGCTCTTCCTTGGGGCAGCATGTGGGTGGTGGTGTGCAATACCAAGTGCAGGACAACCACATGACTCCTCCCAGGCTCCCTGGGGTGCCAGGAGGCAACGACGCCCAGGTGTCTCCTGATTTGGCTCAGTGACAGAGAGAACAGCCATAGCCAAGGAGACACAGACCTTAGTTCTGTCAGGGCCCTTCAGCCTTGCCAAGGCCCTTGGCCATTTCCAACTCAGGCCATTCTGTCCTGTGCCACTCCTGTGCCTGTGTCCCTGAAGACCACAGACACACAGTGTTCTTTCCCACCTTGCTCTCACTCTGAGATCTCCCCTCCCTTACTGATATTTTTCTGTCCTTGCTGACTGTTCCTTGAAACACAGAACCATGGGCTGATCACATGATGCCCTCAAGCATAAGATTGCTCCCCACTCAGGTTGGGGTCATCTACAAATGTAGTGAAAGTTACCCTCTCCAGGCCACTCATGAAGGTGTAAATCAGGACTGGTTCCAGGAAGGGCCCTCTGATACTCCATTAGTCTAAAACTCTTCAGGAAGAGTAGTGTCCTTTCACCATTACTTCTGAGCCTCATCATCCAATTATGTGGCCATTTGGCTGTCTACTTATTCAGACCATGATGTCCTAATTGATGGGCAAGTCTACTGTGGGAGAAAGTGTCAGAAGCCTTCCTAAGCTCAACTTTGCTAATATTCACTGCTCTCTGATGGTTCACCAATACAGTTTGTTCAACATAGAAGGCCATGCAGTTGGTGAGGCATGATTTACCCTTGGTAAACCTATACAGACTGTCCCCAGTCACCTTCTTCTCCTTCATGGGCCCAGAATTGTGATCAGAGAGGACTCATTGCATGACACTCACCTGATCAAAGTGAGGTTGAACAGCTTATACTTCCCCAGGTTGTCCCTGTAGCCTTTTTGGAAGATGGGAGCACAATTGCCTTTCTCCAGTCATTGAGACCTCCTCGCGTCTCCACAGCTTTCCAAGATGATAGAAAGTGGCCTTGAGAGATAGCAGCCAGCTCTCTCAGCATTCTCAGCTGCAGCCCATCCAATGCCATAGACTTGTGTTCTTGCAAAGAATTCCTGACTCAACTATCAAGCACTCCTGGTCCTTCAGAAGTGCCTCCCGTGGGACCCCTCTACCAGTCCCCGAGTAGACCCAAGTCTGCTCTTCTGACAACCAGAGTCTGGAGTCTGCTTCTCCTTTTTACAAGCCTGACACTGATCATCACTTCCCTGATCAGTTCTTCCTTGTTGACAGGTTCCAAGGCCAGGAAAATGGCACCTTTGTTGATATGTCTGGCTTAGTTGTGGTTGGAAGTGATCCTCCACACCCTCCAGAATCCCTGTGGATAGTTTGAATCCTGCTGCATTGTTGTCCCAGTGAAAGCCACGGAGATTAAAGTCTTCCTGTGAGAATCAGGCTCTGTGATCCATAGGCTTCCTCAGGGTGCTTCAAAATGTCACAGTTCTTTCACAGGTTGTGCATCTCTACTTCCTGCAGCTTGTGTGCCAGGCATGTGCATTTGTGTATATTTGGGATGTGGAACCTCAGCTGTGGTACCAGGGCTGAGCACAGACTTGTCGCTGTGAAATGTGGTCCCAGAGCCAAGGACACTGTATGCAAAGGCCCTGCTTCAAAGCAGAGATGTGCTGGTGTAGATGGCAACTGAGGATATAAGAACAACATGAGGCTCCCACTAAGAGAGTAAACGCTACTGTACCCAAGACCAGAGAGAAGCAGAGGCGGGCCATGCAGTCATGGCAGAAGAGGTGTTTTCTACCCAAGGTGATTCTGCAGTATCTTGGGGCCTGTGATAGAAGCAATCCAGATCTCCAGGAAGGAGAAGGTGACACTGAGAAAGTCGCTGGGCCTGAACAGCCTGCAATGCAGGCACACTGTGGCTGCACAGTCCCAACTCATATCAATGGGAATCAGAAAGAGTTCGGAGACAGGAGAACAACTGGGTTTTGCGAGTGTAGGCATAAGTGTGGAGACCTTGGTGTGATGTGCCTTCCATCTTTGCAGCATGCTTGGCTGTAGATGGCATTGACTTTGCCTGAAGACAGTGATGGGAATACGTTATCTGGGGATAGGTAGGAAACCTGAGGTGTCCTGGTGTGTTTGTCCAGCAACCACTCCAGAAGGGCATGATGTTCCTGGAGGTCCTGTGCTGTACCTGCCTGTACATCCAGGTACATGTACCTGTACATCCCATTTTTTGTGCTGCAGACTGCATGCATCTGGCATGGCCCTGCAGGCCTCTTGTCATTGCATCATATCAAGTGGGGCAGGTTTAGATCAGTCGGTTAGAGCATGGTGCTGCTAATGCCAAGGTTGTGGGTTCAGTCCCCATACGGGGCTATGCTGGCGGTTGGACTAGATGATCTCCAGAGGTCCCTTCCAACCTTACCATTCTATGATTCTTCTATGAAGTGTGTGCACTGAATCACAGGAGCTATTTGCAGTGTTGGGATCTGCATGTATCATTGCTGATGCTCTGTCCAGCAGCAGCTCCTCTTAAAAGAGCAGCAAGACTCAGGGCCAGGATGAGATGATTGATTGACAAGTTAAAGATAATTGGGATTGGGAGGATGGCTGAGTTCCCTGCAGAGAGGAACCTTCACAGCCTGTGACACAGTAAGTCTCTGGCTGCAGGGCAATGCTGCTGTGGTTCCTGGTGGGTTCTTCTGCAGCTGGCACCTTCCACAGCTGAAAGGGTTTGTCAGGGTGACTCTCCCACCTTCTCCTGTTTGAAGCAGGTGGTGCTTTAGGGCAAGGATTCATTGCTATGTGGTGAGAGGGAGAAGGCATCACAGGACACTGCAGGAGTGTGAAGCCAAGGAGTGCATCCATGTCTGCTCAGGGATGCARTTCAGAGCAGTGTCCCTGCACCACAGGGTGCTGGGTGCCTRGGGCCGTGACTCTGCTSYCTTTGAGGGTCAGCACTCAGCCTGCCCASGRWGGTCCCCACAGCACTGTAGGGGGGGAAGTTCTTACTGGAAGGAGTGATCCGTGGCAGAGCAGGTTCATTCGCCTGTTTAGATGGTGCTGTGTGGGTAAGAGCTGCTCTCAGCTCCAGCTCTCCCCCAGGATATTGCAAAGGAACCTTTGCTGGAGGACAGTCAGGGCAGGGACAGAGGTTACCTTAAGGATCGGGGGCTCTCCTGAGTCTGTGCTTTCATTTTCCTGCTGTTTGCAGAGTGCTAATAGGGAAGTGATAGGGCRGAGAGAAACATYTCTCATGAGGAAAASCTCCGAGCAGTGAAGATATGATCAGTAAAAGAGAGGAAACTAGAATGATAAATGCTGTGGGAGGGGGGATTTGAAGACCTCCTTGTCATCTCCTTCAATGCAGGTATTATCCTCTAAGCAAGCCCCGCTGGGTCTCCTCTCCCACCCAGCAGAGCCTCTAACCTCAACACCAGGGTGTC
Source organism: Rhea americana (assembly GCF_003343005.1). Lineage (NCBI taxonomy): Eukaryota > Metazoa > Chordata > Aves > Rheiformes > Rheidae > Rhea > Rhea americana. The sequence goes on along the minus strand of NW_028186848.1, from coordinate 1,835 downwards.
TAGGGCATGAGCCTCCTTCCCAGCAGCCTGACCTCCAGCAGAGGAGAGAGGCATCTCGTCTGCAACATGCAACACATGTGACAAAGGGGCTGAGAGTGACTGTCTTGTGAAGGTGCCATCTGGGAGGTGCTGTGCATAGCTGGCTAAGGGAAGGACTTTCCTGAGCACCCGAGTATCTCTCACTCCTTGCTTTCCCTGTGGCAGGAGTGATGCAGTACTACTCCTTGTTTCCTCACCTCTCTGTGCTGGTCTGGTTTTCCTCTCCTGCAGTCTGGGGTTATGGAGGGAGTTTAGCTGCAGTTAAGGCAGTAACATCACACTCCCACTACATTGCCTGGAGAAACATTGSAGACARCAAACTGATGTGAACRCAGTGTCCTTCTCAGTTGGAAAGACATGTTTAGGAAGGATCAGGTCAGCCCAAGCCTTCACTGCACTGTTTCTATTCCTTGACAGACTGGGAGTTGCTATGATTAATCCAGATACAGACACCCCYRTTCAAGAGGATAAAGCCTGGACAGAYGAACYCTTCAAAAGGACYRTCTCTTTCAGACACAGATGCTATGAGTGCTAAGCTTGCCTCTCATAAGCATAAAAAGAGAATATTCCCCTAGGTCACCACAMAAAATCCCCTTTACRAACCTTAGGGCATCCATCCCCAGGTATCCCCACTCAATACACAGGGTAGTCTGACACCTCCATTTATAAACCCCAGTGGCTGATTTTTCTGGAGCTCATGGGCAGAGGCCCCTGTGCTGCATGGCACATTCAGTACAAGCTGGAGATCAGGAAAGGAGCTGAACAAGTTAAAGGAAAGAGGCAATGTGGGGGATGTTACGTGGACTGGAATGGGTTTTGGTCACAGAAGCCTGTTCTAACTTGTCAATGCCTTTTCCTCCTTGGACAGTGCCCTGGACCAAGACAGAGCCAATGTCCAACAGCAGCTCCCTCAGTGAGTTCCTCCTCCTGGCGTTTGCAGACACACGGGAGCTGCAGCTCTTGCACTTCTCGCTCTTCCTTGGCATCTACCTGGCTGCCCTCCTGGGCAATGGCCTCATCATCGCAGCTGTAGCCTGTGACCACCGCCTCCACACCCCCATGTACTTTTTCCTCCTCAACCTCTGTGTTCTGGACCTTGGCTCCATCTCTACCACTGTCCCCAAACACATGGCCAAATCCCTGTGGGACACCAGGGCCATTTCCTACTCAGGATGTACTGCTCAAGTCTTTCTATTTGTTGTCTTGATAGGAGGAGAGTATTCACTTCTCACAGTCGTTGCCTATGACCACTACGTTGCCATCTGCAAATCCCTGCACTATGGGACCCTCATGGAAGGCAGAGCCTGTGTCAAAATGGCAGCAGCTGCCTGTGCAAGTGGGTTTCTCAATGCTCTCCTACACACTGGGAACACACTTTCCATACCCCTTTGCCAATGCAACACAGTGGACCAGTTCTGCAGGTCGAGGGAGGTGATCCTGCCCCTCTACTGAGCCCTGGTGAGGCCTCATCTCGAGTACTGCGTCCAGTTCTGGGCTCCCCAGTACAAGAGAGACATGGAGCTACTGGAGAAAGTCCAGCATAGGGCTACAAGGATGGTCAGAGGGCTGGAGCACCTGCCCTATGAGGGAAGGCTGTGAGAGCTGGGCCTCTTTAGCCTGGGGAACAGAAGACTGACGGGGGATCTTATCAACGTCTACAAGTACCTGAAGGGAGGGTGTCAGGGGGACGGGGACAAACTCTTTTGAGTTGTCCCGTGTGACAGGACAAGAGGCAATGGGCAGAAATTGAACCACAGGAAGTTCCGCCTGAACATGAGGGGGAATTTCTTCTCTAT
>NW_028186847.1:40263-43653 GCF_003343005.1 Rhea americana | reverse complement strand
CCCGGGGAACTTTGGGAACGGTTTGGCGCTCTCGGAGCCCGCGTTCGCCCTCCGGCCGGAGCGTCGCAGCAAGCGCCCAAAGCCTCCGATCGACAACCAAATTCCCACGTTCCCGGAGAACAGTTCAGCGGGGAGGCGCTTTCCCCGCTGGCTCCRAATCCCACTGGCAATTTGCTGCCGTTTCTCCCCTATTTTGGGGCTTCCCGGTGGACTGGCCGCTTTGGGGATCGGGGCGCTGCGCTAGGCACCAGCATGGCTCCACTTCCTATGGCCTCCCGCTTTTCCAGCCGTTTTCCAGCCTTTCCCCCGCCCCAGGATGCTCAGCACGTGGTGGAACGCTGCCAGGAGCCAAAATCCACGGAAAACGCCAGGGAAACAGGCTGAGAGCGTTGAGCAATTGGCTGTTTTGGCCCTTATCTTCCCTCCTTTCCAACAGCGTCTGGGAAAACCCAGGAAAACGGCGCTGCCCGAGCCCATCCCACCCCTCGGCAAAGCTCCACGGGGCGGAAAACCCATGTTTTGGGGGAAACGGCAGCAGCCCCCCGGACCGGTTTTGGGGACTTCTGGGGCCTTTCGAATCCCTCCCTCGAGCAGGCTTTATTTGGAGCAGAGGCGCTGCCGGAGCGAGCGGGAATCGGGATCTGGAGCGCCGCCCTGTAATTACGGCGCCTTTGAGCTTTATTTATAGCTCGGGAGGCTTACCCGCCCCCAGAAACTCGCTATAAAAAGGAAAAAAGAAGGAAAAAAACGATCTTTTTTTATGGAGGCCCATGTAAGCGCTTTTAAAGAGGCGGATGCTGCCGCCGCCGGCCAATCCGGCCGCGTCAGGGTGTCTTTTCCCAAGCGTTCCTGAAAACGCCGCCGCTGCTCAGCAGCAGGAGTGAAAGCGCAGGGATTTGGGGCGTTTCGGGCTAGAAACCTCGCCGTCCACGTGGTGAGCCGGCAGCGTCGTCTCGCCCGGCCACAGTGCRACGCCGAGCTGGGAAGCTTCTTCTGCCTTGGGTGTCAAGGCCAAAAATTCCCGATTTTTTTTTTTTTTTTTAATCAACCGCCAGGTTTTATTTTGGGGGGAAGAAGGGGGGGGATCACGTCTAAATGGATGCAAACAAACCATCAGGTCGATTGCTCCCGCTGTCTAACTGCGCCGCCTCCGGATTAACGCCCGCTCCGCTGGGATTCCCGGCGGCTGCGCTGGGTCCCCGCCGGCGTGTCGCTCCCTCCCCGGGCACGCGCCGCCTCGCTCCTCTGTCTGCCTCCCCCCTTYCCCTCCTTTTTGCTCCCCCCTTCCCCGAGGCACGGAAAGCAGCCGGCCRTCGCCCCCGCTCTGCTCTCCGGGCTGGGAGGAGCTGTGGCTGCGGGTTTGGGTCAGCTCCRTTTAAAATCCGCTCTTTTCCCGAGYGCTGACGCTCCGTGCGCTGCCTTTTCTCCTCTTTTAGTACTTTTCTTCCCCCTTTTTTTTGGTGGCTTGCGGACGGCAGGGCGGAGCGGTGGCACTGTTGTCCCCTCCCCGGCTCTGGCGCCGAGCGTGAGCAGCTGGCGCTCCGGGAAGCGCCGGYGCGGTGATCCCGACGGATGATCCCACGATCACCAGCTTGGGAAAAGCGGGCTTCAGCGGCCCAGGGGAGGGAAGAGGCGAAGATGCCCGTGCGCTGCCGACCCGGCGCCCGTTCTGCGGGACAGAGATGCAGCTTTTTCTCCACTTCCGTAGCCGGGAAGGCTCTGGAGAGGGAACGGCACGCGCCCGCCTCGGCTCTCCCGGCCCTTCCCGGCGCCTCCCTCAGTTTTTCAGGGAAAGCAGGTGATGCTTGTGGTGCTTCGGCCATCCCGACCGGCTTCCYATTTCCACCCTGCTCCCCTGCTGCCAGAGCAAAGCTGCATCCCAGGAACCTAAGAATCTCCCGGAAGCGGCCAAAGCCAGGAAAACCTTGGAGCGCAAGGTGCCCGGGACCCAATCCGGGCCGTTGTCCCGAGGCTGATCGGAGCCGACCGGACATCGGAGGCAGACGGAGCGCCCACCCGCTRCAGGAATAACGTCAGCCGTGTCCGAAGAGCGCGTGCCAGCACGGTCCCTTGCGCTGAGCCTTGGCCTGCGACGGGAAGAGCCGGTAATTCTGGGGGCTTCCGTAAAATCGGCACCACTAGAAATGCTTTGTTTATCCTTCGGCGAAATCCTCGCAGCCGCGGGGACCGGCACGGGCTGCTCAGCAGGATAATTCCCCGGAGGGAGCGGAGCGGGAAGCCTTCTCCCAGCGCACAGGTGCCGAAGGACCTCGCGTTCCTCCCCGGAGCAGCGGCCGAGGCGGAGCGCTGCCGCGATTCCCACGGGAGGAGGCCGGGAGCGGCACCTGCAGCCTCTCCTTTTCCGCCCCGGAAGRAGCGGAGGCGCGAGGGGAGGCTTGGGGAGCCGGGCGAAACCGCGCTCATCCGCGCCCGCCCCACCGCTGGGCCGGGCTTCGCCCCTCGACCTTCCGGCTACGGGATAAAAATCCGCAGAAAGAGCGCGTCCGGGCGCCGGCGGCAGCCTCGGCGAGCGGCGCCGCGTTGCCCCCRCGCTCGGGACCGAAGGGCCGGAGGAGGAAGGCGAACGCGCGCGCGGAGAGCGAAGGTCTCGGTGAACATTCAACGCTGTCGGTGAGTTTGGTCGCTGCCGTTGAACCATCGGCCGTTGAGTGTACCCCGGAGCCCCGAAGCGCAGCTGAATCCGGCCTCCGGCGCAGGCCGCTCCGAGCGCGTGCTCTTCCTCGACGGAACGCGCTAATCCCGTCGCCTGAGCGAGTTAATTCTGCGGCTTCCCGATGTGAAAGGACCAACTGGAGTTTCTACGGAATTGGGATTTCTGCAGCCGCTCCGGATGAGACGAGCCCTTAGCTTGGAAGAGTCGGGGTTTATCCAAAGCCGGGCGGTTATTCGGGAGTGCAGGTGCTTTCCTTCGGGTCCGAGTCCGCTGGGGCTTTACGCCGGCTAAACTGCCRTTGCCCTTCCCCAGCCATCCCCGGCGCTCGCGGTGCCTGACCGAGTGCTTCGTGCCGGGCGAAAGGCCGAAGCCGGAGGGAGCGACGGAAGCGGGACGGAAGCAGAAGGGCAGGCGAGGCGAGGCAGGGACCGGCCCGGCCTTGCGGCTCTTTTAGCTCTTCGGACAACTGACGGACCGTTACGGGATGTTTTGCCCGGAGCCCCGTGCGCAGGGGAGCGCGGTGTCCGGCCGAGCGAGGCGGCGGAAAACTTGGAGCCTGGAAGCTCAGCGGGAGAAGCGCGTGGCGGGGTCCGGCTGTGCCGCAGCCAGGCTTGGCCCCGGGACCCTTTTCGGCAGGGGACCTCGGCGCTCCGTGGCGGGGTGGCGAGCGGGTCCGGCGCTCCGTGGAGGTGGCGAGCGAAGCCGGGGAGAGGGAC
>NW_028186847.1:28854-38613 GCF_003343005.1 Rhea americana | reverse complement strand
ATGTCTGTAATTTGATTCTTTTTGTTTGTTTGTTTGTTTTTGTTTTGTTTTTTCTTAACTCACCCGGCAGCAGCCGCGGCCCGGGTGCTGGGGACCCGGGCGCTCRGCTCCGGGATGCGGCGAGAAGAGGCCGTTTCGCTGCGACGACAGACCCCGAGCGCCCAGGGGGTGGCAGAGCTGAGCGAGGAGGGACCCTTCCAGGACGTCAGCAGGATGCCCGGCTCCCTGGCATCCCTTCTCCTGGCTCCCGTCTTGGGAACCTCCTTGCAGGCAGCCAAGGGCGCTTCGTGAGGAGGTGATGGAGGGAAGGACCCGCGAAGCAGGCGCCGCTCCGCTCCTCCGCCGGGACGGGACGCTGGGGCCGGCTCCGCTCCGCTCCTCCGCCGGGACGGGACGCTGGACGCCGATGCGGGTTCCGGATCCTGGGCCAGGCCTCCGTCCGCCTCCGGTTGGAAAAGCTGCAAACAGCGGCAAAAAGCCTCGAGAAGGGGCAGCTGTCGCAGCAAAGCCCCGTTGGGGAGCTCGTTTACAGTTTGGTTCAGAAATGAGTTCTAAGTTGTGGGTTGGTTTGGGTTTCAAAATGCGTTTTTTACCAATAAAACGCTGCCTGCTCGCTGAAAAGGTTTTGCGAGGGCAGCGCGGCTGGCAGGGCACGAGCGAGCGCGGAGGAGGCRCGCGCCCGGCAGCTCCAGTGCCTCTGTCGCCGGCGGTTGTGTCTTGCCCTCCTCCACTGAACGAATGTCAACAGATTTGTCGCCAGGACGGGCCAGTTCTGCTCATTTTTGCTGTTTCAGCCGATTCTGAGTGCTTTCACTGCAACTTTATAGCCCTTAAAACTGAGTTGCTCTGCTTAGGCTTGGGTGACGGGTTAATAGCTCACCTGCAATGTCAAGAGGGCGAGTGGCTCAGAACTGTCTTTTCCTTGTAGAAAAGCGCACATCTTAAAGACTTTGGTTTTAATTGAGAGAAATTTTATATGTTAAACATATGAAGTTATTTTATTTGCCATTTTTTTTGGTTATTCTGTTGAAATACTGGTTTGCTGTTGTGTTAATAAACTGTTGAATCAAGTGGTGCGATTGCCTGGCTCCGGCCTCCCGCGCAGTCCTACACATCCTTCCTTTTTTTCCCAGTGGTCGGTGCCCCCCTAGGGAGGTGAGGAGGAAACTTCGCCGATCTTCTGCTTTTTCTGTATTTCAGCCTCTTTAAAGCCTCCAGATCCCTGTGCGCGCTCATTATCAGGCGACTGTAAGAATGAAAACAGCGCGTTTCACGTTAATAACAAACCTTTTATACGGTTTCGCAACTGAGAGTATAAAAATATCTTTATTTAAGAGCTTTGTGCTTGTAGTGGTGTTAGTTCCTATGGCACTAGTCAGGGAGCTGCAGAATTCCTATGGCAATTCCCATCCGTTGGCAACTCACCTTTCAGTGGAAGTCTCTGGGACTCTATAGAATAAAGAGCTTTTCTTCAAAATGCTGACAAACAATTTGTATTAAGTAGGTGCAAACGGGTAAACCAGGAAAATAAAGAGCTGCACTTCGGTGCTTCACACCAAACCGGTTAAGGAGGAAACTACTGCTGTGACTGACATCAGCTCCTTAATGAACAATGTTTCAAAGATTTTTGTTTTTTAAATTTTATGGCTTGTTTACCAACTCATTTCATTCAAATTCCTAAGTAGAAAACTTAGGCTCTGCAAATGAAATCCTTCCCCATTCTTTTCCGTGTAAAATATTCCCTCCTGTAGGCATTCTCTGCTAGGTTTTACTGTAAGCCAAGAACTGCATTTCAACAAAAGCTTGTTAAACGTGGGGTGATTGGTAARTGTGGAGCAACAAGTGAACAAATCGTGATTTCCTTCAGTTAGCTAACTTGTGTGAAAACTGCGATTTGCTTTTAACCGATTTGCCTCTTCTCTAGAGGAGATAAAAAGCTGTTACTTCTGGCTGGAAAGCAACCAGCCCGCTGACCAGGAAGGTGGCAAGGCCGAGCAACAAGATAAGTGCTGAGAAACGACACGTGCTGTTCGGTGTTTCAAGCATCCATCTGCAAAACTCCATTTGCAGTTATTTAGGGTTAAAGGGAGGCCTGGAGGCAGAAAACAAAAATTTTTTTTTTTTTACTGCGTTTAAGAGCAGTCGGAGCCACGCTGCTCCCCCCCCCCCCGTGGCTGTAGCCAGGCCGGCGGCATCCCTGCGAAGCCGGCCCGGCGCAGCCTCCCCGGTGCCAAAGCGTGTTCTTACTTGAGATTAGAGAGCTCAGCAATCAGACCGCAGACGACATCCGTCTCGTCCTCCTTCGGGGAGGGGTCGTAAATCCCCTCCGTCACCTCACCGCTAATGAGAAAGGGAGGGGGGGGAAGAATTAGACTGTTTCTAATTGCCAACTCGGCGCCTCTTACTTCAAAACACGGGCTTTATTCTTCATAAGAGTCCCTTTATTTACATGTGATTTAGTTCCTTTCTATGATTCCTTTATATGATAGCATAACATATATGAAAATGCCTAAATGCAAACCAGGTGTATTTTACATGGAGAGAAGCTGGTTCAGTTTATATCAAAAAAACATTTTTAATCAGGTGCTAAAAAAAAAGTTGTTTCTTGTTCATTAGAAGTACTGGAGCGAGGTTCTTCTAGTGGGTACCATTTTAGACATAAAATGAAATCTTCATGTTGGCTATTTTGTTAGAAAATAACGCCATACCGATTACAGCAGCATTCATCAGAATGGATCCTCCAAGCCCCCACCCCGTGACTTTACTTATCATTAAAAAAAAATCAAGAAAAATCTAAAACTGCAGGGAAATTTTAGGCAGGCGAAGTGTAACTATCTGTTTAAAACTCTTCTAACCTTGTCTGCTGCTGAATGCTGTTGCTACAACCTTGCAGACGTCTCGGCTTTTTCGAAGCCTGTGTCTGCTCAACAGGGCGACGCGGAGCTGGAAAGCYGCCTACCTGGGCTGCAGCTTGTCCGGGCCACTTGTGTTCGTGACCGGCACTGCCTTTTTGAGGTGGCTTTGTCCTCTTTCAGCACACGGCTCRCATTCGGGCGCAGAAGAGTCGCATTTGGTATCACCAGAAAGCAGCTGGGTGGGGGGGAGAAGTTAATAGGAAAATGGAAGCGGGCGCTGAGGAACAGAGCAGAGAAGAACCTGTTCCAGGGAGGAGCCGTTCCTCGCCCCAGCCCGACTGAAATTAGAAGGGAGCAAATCCAGCCTAACTTATCTACGTGCATTCTTAGCATAATAYCCGGATGTATTTCCAGGGTAATTAGCAGTGATGACAAGCACGGCCCTCATGCCAGCATGGCTTTGAGTATCAGTGGAGATAGTTCTGCTGCAAGGAACAGAAGCGGTGTAGGCAGACTCCAGCACAAAAGGATTTCAAGCTGGGCTGCCTAAAATGACAGCACGAGGTGGGTTTTAATTCCCCTCCCTCCCCGCCTTTGGGTTATTCTCACACTGCTGCCTTGGGCATTTTGGGGAAAGCGTGGCCAAAATACACATTTGGGGATTCTCCAGGAGGATAGGATCAGGCCACTGTGGTGCCTGTGTAATTGCATGCGTTTGGCCAGGTGCACCGTGAGTGATATTTTTCTCCAAAAGCGGTGTGTAGCTAACTTTGCCCTAAAACGGGTGTTTGTGTTTAACACTAACTTAACTTGACAATCACTATCAAGTCAAATTACCTGCTGTGGTGGAAATTTGAGGCTGTTATCCTTAAGGACAGCCTGTAAATTGCTGTCGGGCAACAGTTCTAGTTCTAGAGAGAGGTCGTCTCCCCCAGCTGAGCAGGTTTTGGCCTCRGGGTTCGCATCTGCAGGTATGCCGCCGGGCAGATCCGTATCTGCTGCGGAAAGAAATTTCCTGTCATCTGAATCAGTGTCAGTTTTTTTGCTGTGACTGGCCATTGCTGCCGCTGCCTCCAGCTGCGCGAGAACATGGCTAGCGGGGAGAGCGCTTTCCGTGGGAACGGGCTCCGTGGTTTTTCCAGCGAGCGCCGTTTCTTTGGCGTTTCCTCTGTCGAGCTGGAGGTCGCGCGAGCAGGGAGTCGGCTTCCCTTCTGCCTCTAGAATCTGGATCTTTCCTTGTGGGACCTCTGTACTGGACAACTTCTCTGCAAGTCCGTTAAGACTTGGCTCACCTGCRCTGAACCGCGAGTGCTCTTTGCTAGGCTTCTCTTTTTCCCTTCCATTTTCTGTCTGTTCCTCTGGAAGGTCTTCTTGTTTCCTTTTCCATATGGAATCCCTGTGAATGCAGACAGCTGAATCRGATTCAGACACTGAGCCCGTCTTTTCTGCCTCTTCTCGGCCTCTACCAGCGTCTTCCTTGCAAGAAGTTGCATGCAGCAAAGTACTACGGCTYTGGAGGTGACTCATGTTCCCGGCTTCCGGGCAAACCGGACTAACTGTACTGGGAGCACATGCGTTTTTCCATTCGCAGAGATCTGCCTCCATCTTCAGCTCCGCGCTCACAGCCCGGGTACGGCCGCTTGAGTCCTCCGCAGAGGCGCAGCTGCCGCCGYGGCCGTGGCCCCCGGCCTCCCCGCCGCCGCAGGGGGGGCTGCCTGGCTCGGTGCCGCCGCTCCCGCGTGGGCCGCCAGCTTCCGCAGCCTCGGCCCCGCTGCCAGGGTCGGTCGGTGGAGCGGCGCTGCCCTCTCCGCGTGGAGCGCTCCGCTGAGCTGCTCCGATGCCCCTGCTCTGATTTCCAGCGCTCTCCTGAGCACGGCAGTCGTTCTCAGTCGCGGCAGTATTTTTTAGCGAAGATTCAGTTATGTTTTCTGTCATTTCATTTTCACCTTCCGTTTCAGTCACGCTTTGTTGTTCCCCATTCACATCTTTACTGCTTTCTTCTCCTTTAACCCCGCTGTCCAATACAGCGTCAGGTTTATTTTGTTCTACGTTCGCAACAGACGCGCACAGCAAGCCGTTGTTGCGGTCAGCTTTGCCTTGGTCCTCAATTTGGTTGTTACTGTTTATTTCCTTTCCCTGGTGACATCCAGGCAGCTCCGCAGAGAGGCTCCTCTCCTGACAATTCCCAATACTCTTATCTGGAGTATAAGGAAATACAGAAGTGGTTTCGATCAAAGGGCTTTTTTCACAGGAGTCTTCTTGTAAACGGCATGCTGTCCCCTCTCCTTGTTGTTCTGGCGGAACTAAATTGTTCTCAGCGCCGTTGCTAATATTCTTCATTCTGCRGCAAGTTTGAGGGTTATCTACCTCCTCGCAAACGCTCCTCTGACACTCGGGAGTTGCCTCTGAGAGATCCTCTTCCATGCGGACCACAATTAAATTTGCCTGTTCAAGTGCCTCTGCCTGAGACCTTGCTTCTGGAGTAGTTGCCTCTGATGGCTTCCCTTCCAGGCTGCTCTCCGTATTTTGGGGCTTATAGTCTGTTACTTCCTGRAAGAGTAAGGTGTACGCATCATTAATGCCCTAAAAAATACCTACTTCCCCCCCCTTTTTTTTTAATAAACAGCAGCGTTTACTCCATGCTGTGTGAATACCAGACAATTCACAGGATTCATGTACTAAACTGAGAGCTCTCACAAAAGTCACATTTATACAGCAGCGTGACAAAGCCACACTTTTGTGGCTGTTACGTTCTGCAATGTAGCAGCAAGAAGAAGCTTTAAATTGTATAGTTTATTAATAAAAAATCCCGTCCACAGGAAGATGGTTAACTTGGGATGCGCTGTTTTACCTGCTCCGTTTGACTCCTTGGAGCGACGCCGTTGTTTCGCTTCCGTTTCTCYGTCGAAGCCTCCTTCGGCTTTGTGAAGACTGGCACAAACTTCCCTGCCGAATTCTACGGCCGAGTGCAACAGTGGTGAGCGCCACGAGCAGCTGCTCCCCAGGGGACCGAGCGACGCAGCACGCGGAGCACCCTGCCGCGTCTTCCCGCCTCAGMAGCCCTCAATATCGGTTAGGGAGATAGCGCGGGGGTGACCTCACCCCCCACCACACCGCAAACCATCCCTGAGAAGCTTTCAGCCTTCCGTCAAGCCTGAAGCTGAACCTATAGGTTTTCTTTCTCAATTTAACAGAGAACAAAATTAACATTTTAAATTCTGGGCAATGCTTTCTGCGGATTGTATATATTTGAAATACATTATTTTATATGGTAACAATGGATTCAGTTAGGTGCGTTTTAATAACATACTTCACTTTTGCAATGAATGCAGGGTTTCAGTTAAACACGCTCTTCTCAGGTGCAGTTTTTTCCTCGTGTGATCATTCCAGAAACACTGGCTACACTGCTGCATACCTCGGAGTATAAAATTGAGGGAGACAAGGGTGGCAGCATTCAAACAGCTAAAGTGAATTTGTCCACAGAGGAGAAATAGCTACGCAGAGGCAAACCTAGCTGTGTTGTAGAAGAAACTTCTTGCCATCTGAATGCTTAGACACTGTTGAGATCACAGCACAACACGCTGCTACTGGCAGACTCGGGCAGCACCTTCAAAGCAGACTTACCTGAGATAAAGAAATCGAGGTAAACCGCTTCACCTGACTTCGCTCCGAAGCGGTGGTCTTTCCTTCATCGTTTGAACTATTAAGGAGAACACAGTGACACGTGCTTTCAGCTCATGTGGACATGTTATCTTCAGGTAGGCCGTAATCGCCTTGACTGGGGCTGCGTCCCTGTCTTACAGGGCACTGCGCTATGGGTTGTATCACCCTACAAACTCACGTTCCAAGTCACGTGGCACAAACTCGTTTTACCTTGCTTGCGAGTTCGCTTCCGAACTTTCAGTGCTTCCCTGGTCCCTCTCTTCCGAGTCCTCTGCCGCTCCCATGGTTGGCTTTGATTTTCCTTTGGAATCTGTGATTTGAGTCTGTCTGGTCACATCTAAGCCATCTGTCACCTCAGGATCTTCCCTAAAACTTCTTTTTGTTTTGGAAACATGGCACTCCCCGTCTCCTCCTTTTAAAGGAAAAAGTCATTTTACACCTTGGCAGCGAGAGTGACTAGAACAGGAAGAAGAACGCAAGGTTGTAGAGCTGTTTGGTAAACTGCCAAGCAGAAGCAGCAATTTTATCAAACCCCATGAAAAATACTGTCTGGAGCTTAAAGTACTAACCACCCAGGCCAGCCAGCTGCCCATGCAGGCTTTGCATTAACTCCTGTTACTAAATCCTATGAAAACACTTAGGAATCATAGAATCATAGAATGGTAAGGTTGGAAGGGACCYCTGGAGATCATCTAGTCCAACCCTTAGCGYAGCCCATATGGGGAYTGAGCTTTTAAAAATCTGCCAGTAACACAAGGCCTATCACAAACTCCTGGTAAGTTCTGACTTCGGTGGAGGCACTGGGACACAAGCACCTTCATGAAATATTAACCTGACTTTTAAAAATAAGAATACTCATAGCAGATCAGGAAGATTTTGTCTTTGTCGGTAGTAATCAGCCAAGGGTTGTTCGTTCTGACCCTGAGGCTGCAGACATCTGCCATTCTGCAAGTACTCCAGATGCTGCTTTGATGGAGAGGAACAGAAATTAAAACTTAAGCGAGAAATGCTAAGAAACCCTGTGTTGTCGTAGCCCCTGTACAACAGGCAGCCTTGTGTGTTTTGTTTGTAAGAAGCGTCAAGTATGTTGCTAGTGTTAAAAGTTAATTACAGTGGTAAAACTCCAGTGCTCTTTTCTAGGATAAAACAGTATTTTCTTAATAAAATCAGCACTAAATGAGATGCAACATTTCATCTGAATGCTGCCAGCTGAAGYACTAGCAGTCCTCCACCTACCAAAGCGTGGCATAACGCAAATTGCGCACGGATGGTGCCGTACACTATAATTTGACAAAACTCAGTGTCTGTGTGGATTAGTCAAGCACTGCTCAGGGGAGGAAGCTGTGCCTAAAGCAGTTTTGTAGACAGCCTTAAAAACTACCATTCAACTACATAAGCATAGATTTGTTTTACTGTCCTTTGGATGCACCTTTTGCCTCGACTCTCCACTTCCACGCAGCGGCGTAACGCTGCATGAACAGAACAGGAGCCTCTGCCTTTAGCGTTTGCCTTTGCTGCCTGTTATCGGTGTTTTTGTGCTGAAATTCGTGCCCCRCCAAGGATGAAATTTTAATGCTGCCAGACCCTTTTGATGAAGCCTCCCTCCTCTCCTCTCCACCAAAGCAGAAAGGCTCGAGCAGCCCTCGCTGGTTCTAGACCGTGTTTCAGACCACTTTTCCTGCTGCGCCTTGATTTCTTTTCTTTTCTTTTTTTTTAAAGCTGCTGTGCTTGCGGATTCTTCAAAGGCTGCTGAGTTAGGTGGGGAGGGGAGGGGCCCGTTTCCAAAGAATCCGCAGATTGCACATCCGGCTGGAAAGGCTCGTCAAACCTCATCAAATCTAGTCATTTTATTATCCACGCTCTGACAGGAGCGACCACGCGATAGGGGAACAGCTTAGCGGGTTCCCTGCTTTGTCATCAGCTAGGGGAAGAGTCTCGTGTTTTCCTTGGAGTTGTAGCAAGCTGGAATGACGTTTGGGAAGTGCTTTGCTACATTCAGATAAACACCGCTTAGAAAGCATTAGAGTGAAGCGTTTTGGTAGCAAGCTGCAAGGCAGCATTAGATGCCAGTTTGCTCATGAGCCAAGAAACGTTTGCAGTTGCAGCATCTACACAATAACTAAGCACCTGGGTAGTTTCAGACATGCAACCTCTCATTTATTACCACACGTAATGTAATATAATGAGTGAGACTTGAAATAATTTGACAGCTTTGCTGCCTCTTTGCAAGGGGACACTGGCATCTGTCGAACACCGTCAACATGTAGCAGTGAGCGAGGCCTCAGCTCCTGTTCTTACCTGATCGTTGCTCGTTCTTCCTTTTGTTCATCTTACTTCTCTCCTGAGTGGGAAAAAAACAGACAGGAACACTCAACTCTCGGCCTCATAGCATCTTCAAAAAGTATTTTGCCTTTAACATTGACATTTTCCTTAACATACTTATGCATYGATATGGCAAGCCCCTTTTGGCAGTGCCTGAGATGGGAAACACCAGTGACACAGTCCAGTTGTCCCAGTGCTTCCCTAGTTAATCACACTCTTCCCCCAAGCAAGCTAGCACRCAGGAAGGATTGTAAACCCACCTGCACCCACAAAGCCCCCATTGTACGCTCTCCAAAGAGTGGACAGCGTTGAGCCAGGGCGCTGCAGACCCCAGGCTGCACCCTGACCCTTTTACCAGGGCGCTAGCACCTTAGTGATGAGGAACGAGTGGGGATTTAGAAGAGTGCTGGGCTCATTGCGCAGCCCCTCACCGCAGGGCAGGACGGCCAGCTTGGGGCTGAGGCTCGCTTGCCAGCCACCCTTCTCACAGAGAGGGCCTCAAGGCATCCAGGCATCACTTGCAGCCTCCAGACTCGAGGGGAAGGGAGGGGAAGGGAGGGGAAGGGAGGGGAAGGTCCCCCCTCGCCCGCCCCGGGGGGACACAACATGGCCACCACCCCCTCTGCACCTCAGGGCGCTGCCAACGGCTTTTCCCGCCTTTTTCCCTGGGCACCGGCGTGCGCATGCGCTGGCAGCGCGCAGTGGGTTCTGGGAGTTGTAGTCTCGCCTCGCTTAGCCGCGCCGAAAAGGGCGGGGAAGGGGAGCGTCGCAAAGCACGGGGGAAAGGGGCTTTTTGCGACAGTGGCGCCGCAAAGCGCGGCGTGTTGTTGACAGCCKCCCGGGCGGACCGGGAAGTGAGCGTGTGAGGGCGCGGGGGCTCGGGGCCGGTAAAGCCGCCGGTAGCGGGGCTCCCGGTGGG
>NW_028186847.1:14160-28359 GCF_003343005.1 Rhea americana | reverse complement strand
GCAATAGAGGGGCTTTGGGGGGGATAAGTGCCCTGGGTGCCAGGGGGCAACTCTCCAGTGTGCTTGCAGGGGAGGCCCTGTGGTTGTGGGGGGGCTGGCGGGTGAGTAGAGTCACATAAGATGGGGGGCGGGAGGGGCTGAGCCCGAAGGATGGCTGGAAACTGGGTGGGGGGCGAGTCTGTCCCTGGAGCGCGCCGAGGCGCGGGGGACGGCGACTCCGTCACGCGCCGCTTCCCTCCAGCTCCGTCTGAAGGAGGAAAGGAGAAATGAGCCAAGCCAGGAGGCCGCCGAGCCGCGGCGGCACTGCCGCCGGCAGGCAGGTGCGTTCGGGGCTCCCCTCCCCGCCCCCCTCCTCGGTGTGCGCCGGGCCCTGGCGCTGACGCAGGGCGCGCGCCTGCGGCCGCGCTTCCGCCTGCGCGGGAGGGAAAGGTCGCGGAAAGATCCTTTCAACAACCAGAGGGAAACCTGAGGCCTCCCGGCCACACCTTCCGCGCAGGGAAGCTTGGGCGAGCCTTACGCAAGACTCGGATCCARGGAGCCGCGGTGTCCTGCAGGACTCTGCTTAAACCGGGCAGTTCTTCCATTAAGCGGGTGCCGGCTGCGGCTTCCTCGTGTGCAGCTTCCRTAGAGATGCCGGTTGTTCCAGGCACGGGGCTCTGCCCTGAATCCGCTGGGAGAACGGATCTTGCCCGTATCCTYGTCACTCGTTTTGGGGGATTTGTTCTAGGGTGCAGCAGGCCGATCCCAAATGGTGGGCGATCCCAAATGGTGGGCTGCATCACGTCCGATCCCTGAGGATCCGGGCTGATCCTGCCCTTCCTGCGGGCTAGCCGGGCATCGCCGCCGCCTTTGCCAGGATTCSTCGAGGCAGCTGCTTTTTCTCCCCTACAGATGCCTTTGCTGATGGACTTCTCTCCGGAGGCGATGATGGCAAACGACGCCGGAGATGACGCAGCCGAGCTGGAGGCCGAGCTACTGGCTATTGTGGGAGGCCAGCCTGATCCAGAAGGAAAACCCAAGGGGAAAAGTAAGTGGCGCAGCCTCCCGGGAAGAATATATCCGCCCAGGGGGGCCCATCTGCTGTGAATTTCTCTGGGTGGTTAATGATGTGCCGCCTGGAAAACAACCCATGGTGGTTTGTTTCCTGCCTGATGAGTTCGTGGGTCCCTCCGGGCTGGACTTGGTGCCCTGCCTGGCTTTCCGGATTGGCTTTCCTCGGCTTTCTGGACACGGACCTAAGCTGTGGTAGGAAACGGTTGCGAGACCCAAACATCAGATGAGCTGCTTCTCCCTCTCCAGCGCCCTTGCCGATGGAAGCAATCGAGAGGATGGCTGCTCTCTGCATGAAAGACCTGGATGAAGAGGAGCGAGACGACGAGGAAGATCTGGAAGACGAAGATGACCTCTTGGTATAAAGGGATCTGGGTGCTGTGGGAGGCCTGGTGGCTTGTCTGCTGCCCATTGGTGTACCGCACGGGATCTAGGAGGCGTTTGGGGAGAGCATGTATTTTCTCCAAAAGGAGATTTTTGGCCCTGGTTTACCGTTCTAATGTATTTAACGGAATTCCTGTTGTTGGCTCTAGGCGGAGCTCCAGGAAGTACTTGGCGAAGGGGAAGAGAGCGCAGATGCCCCGGTACCAGCTGCAAAGGTAGGAAACTTGTCTTGGAAACTCGTCTTTCCGCTTTGCTTCCTCTGCTGCTCCTGGTGTAGGAGCACTTCTGTGTCCACAGCGTCATCTGTTGGATCCCTCTGACAAGTAAACGCGACTCTGTCGCATAAAAGCTTCATGGAAAACAGGGAGATGGAGATCAGAAAATGCAGCTGTGCTCGACCTGTTTTGACCCGAGCTTGTAAAAAAGCAAAGGGCCGGACAGCTGCGTCCGCTCCGAGACGCGGATCCGAGCGGATGTCGGCCGAATCCGCCGTCGCTGTCGTCTCGCCGAGGGCGCTCAGCACGCCTCTGGGCTCCCGCAGGTGGGCGAAACGCCTCGCGAGTGCAGCAGCACCGAGTCCACGCTGGCCGAGAGGGTGGACATGTACAAAACGGCCATCGCCAACGCCAAGCAGGCTGGAGACTGCTCCAAGGTGCGCCGCTACGAGAGGGGCCTCAAGGTGAGCCTGGAACGGCGCGCTAGAACCCGCGGGGGCGGGGGAGAAGTCTTTTTCACTTAATCTGTAATTAAGTGAAACCCGTTTGATCTTAAATTCAGCACTGAGCAGGGCCAGCGTTCCCACGCTCCAGGATTTTGTGCTTACATCTGCGCTAACGCCCGTTTTCCCCACGGTGGTGAGCGCTTTTATCTCCCACTGCTTCAAGCAGAAGCAGAATTTACTCCCACTTCTTAGAAAATCAGGTTGTTCTAATTTCGGTGCCTAATTGTGGGCAATAACGTAACCTGAAGAACGAGTGGATGCTGCAGTAAGTGCTGTAACGATCTCCGAGACCGCGTTGTGCACAGAGGTCTCTGGYGCAGCCCTGTGAAGAGCCTGAGGGCTTTTGTTTTTGTTTTTGAGCACCAACCTGTTTTTCTTTCTTTTCTTCTGGCCAATTTCTGATTTGTTCAAGTCTTTCTGCCACGTTAAAGCGTGTTGTCGAGGGCAGACCTTCCTCTTTCGCTTGGATTTGTGTCTGCTAGCAGAACGCCGCAGTGCGCGGAGCGTGTCGGCTGGGCTGTCACGCAGGCTAGGGGAGCGCGGCACTGCTCTTCCAGAGCAGGTACCCGGCTTGAGGTGCTCTCCGTTCTCRGGAAATATGGGAAAATGAAGGACTTGCGGAGTTAGGGAATGGCTTCCCAACCAGTGAGCCCCTTTGCTGTGTTTCAGGCCATGGTTGGCTGTTGTTTTTGAGCAGATACCGTGTTTTTCCCACCTCAGGAGGCTTTGCCACAGTCCCGACACGTTCTGAAGTTTCTCTTTT
This sequence comes from Rhea americana, assembly GCF_003343005.1. Taxonomy (NCBI): domain Eukaryota; kingdom Metazoa; phylum Chordata; class Aves; order Rheiformes; family Rheidae; genus Rhea; species Rhea americana. The sequence goes on along the minus strand of NW_028186847.1, from coordinate 25,441 downwards.
TGTAGCCAGGATGGAGGAAGGTCAGGAGCTGGTGACGATTTTCCTCGTGTGCACGTTCTTTCCAGACCCTAGAGAACATGCTGACCTCTGTGARGAAGGGAAAGAAGATCGCCGAGGAGGAAATCCCGCCGCCGGTGGCTCTGGGGAAGAGCGTGAGCTCCCAGCAGCCCTCCCCTTCGGCAGCAGCGTCGCCCCTTCCCAGCTCCACGCCTGCAGCAAGCCCGGACTCGCCGCCGCCTCCTGCGCAGCCGCCTCTTGTCTCTCCCCCCAAGCCCCTACCCAAGYCACAGCCGCCTCCTGTTCTCCCAAAGCCTCAGGTCTCGCCTGGYCCTGCTTTGCCCGTCGGCTCTCCAGAGAAAAAAACGGTTTCTCCCTTTTCAGGTGAGGCCTTGGCTTGCTGCGTCCTGCTGCTGAGGGGGGAGGAAACTCGCCCCCAAGTCCAGCGACTCCCCTCTCTGCCTCCCCAGGGCCCGGCCCAGCCGGCACCGCGGCCCTGCTGCAGGGCCGGCAGCGGGATTACAAGCTGGCAGCCCTGCGTGCGAAGCAGCAGGGAGACGTGGAGATGGCCACGAAATACTACCGCGTCGCAAAGGTGTGTGGTGCGTCTCTGGGCAGCTGGGAAGGCCTGAATTTCTGCTCCCTGTGAAATACTAAGCAAACTGCTCCCTTTCTTGCTTTCTGTAGTAAAACAAGGGTGAATCTGGCTGGCAGGAGCTGCCTGCGAAATTTGTAATGAAACGTTTATTTAAAAAATAAAGAAAAGCGAGAATCCTGATCTTTCTCTGGTGCTTTTCCAGAGCTTTGACTCCCTGTTAGAAGCTTTGGGGAAGGGCCATCCGGTGGATCCGAGCAGCGTGCCCCCTCCTCCCGGTAAGAAGGGAAGTGCCACCAAAGAGCTGCGAGGAGCCTCCGCTCCGAGCCRGCGGTGCCGCGAAGGAGCCGCTTCRTCTGGCCGGGATCTGCCCTGGCTGGAAGGACCRACGCTTTCGCTGGGGACCTTTCTGGAAGGGGGTGGGGGGTTCCCGGGTCCAGCTCCCTGCTTGGCTTTGGCCTTCCGGTGCTCCGTTTCCGAGTTTGGAAGGAGCCCGCGAACAGCGAGGGCGTTGCCACCACTGGCCTCTTTCCGAAGGGCCGCTCGTGCGCGGCGGGGGGACGCGCCGACAGACCTGTTCCCTAGGGAATACCTCACCCCTTGTTTGCAGACTGATCGATTCCTTCCGTTCCCCAGACCAGCTGCCCAAGGAGCTGCTGTCGCCCGGCCAGCAGCAGTCTGCCGCGCCAACGCCAGTGGTCGCACCTGAAGCGAAGCCGGCCTCTCCCGCAGCAGGTACGATCCGGGGGGGGCTACGCCGCTTCTCGAACCGCCCTCTGCGGAAAGAGAAGTTAGAGACAAAACTGAACCGTTTCTCCCGGTTTCCCTGGAACAGACGTTCCTCCTGCCCCTCGGGACACGCTGGAAGCTCTGCAGCAGAGAATGGAGAGGTACAAAACGGCAGCGGCGCAGGCCAAGAGCAAAGGGGACGATCGCAAGGCCAGGATGCACGAGCGCATCGTGAAGGTGAGGGCGCCGCGTGCTCCCAGTGCCTGGCCCGCGCCCGTTTCCTTCGGCAGGGTGCTGCCGGCGTGCATGGCATGAGAACGGCCGTTCTCAGGCTCCAGTTTTCTCTTTCAGCAATACCAAGACGCCATCCGGGCTCACAAAGCAGGGAAAACAGTGGATTTCTCRGAGCTGCCCGTTCCACCAGGTATTTTCCCAGGCCGCAGCTCACCTGGAATGGCAGCAGGTGTTTTTTGGGTCATTAAAAAAAAAAAAAAATTCATGTGTCAGAGAGGAAGATTCAATCCAAAATTCAGCCTGGACTAAGTGTTCCGGACACCAACTGTCTTCCCCGTTTTCATCTCGCTTTCCCCTTTGCCAGGCTTCCAGCCCATCCAGGGCATGGAGACACCGTCTGGAGACCAAAGCATCGCAGGAGTGCTGGAGACTGCCATGAAACTGGCCAACCAGGAGGTCCAAGAGAATGAGGAGGAGGCCGAGGAGACAAAGAAGGTTGGGTTTTGTGGGCTGGGGACCCTCCATTGCCATAGAAAGAAAAAATGGGGACGGCAGAGGGCTCCGGAGAGGTTTTCCACCCGCACCGTGTCCGCTGGGTGCAGGTTACCCTCTTCTTTCTCTCTGCAGCCTCCTCTGACATCTTCTCTGCCTGTTTTTGGCTGCAGCCTGCTCCCCGCCCCGCTCCGACGAGAGCAGCCACCTCTTCCCAGCCCAAGCAGCAGCCTCAGCAGCCCCCACGAGCATCCTCGGCGGGCGCCCCCTCGGCAGCAAATTCCGCGGGAGTGGCTAAACCAGCCCCCAAGGGCACCACGAAAGGTACCCGGCTCGAATTCCTGCTTTGTCCTTGGAGAGGCTGGAGCTGCTGGGATGCTCCAAGCACGTTCAGGGCTCTGAATGGGGTGTGGAAATGCGGCCTCTGGGCAGGCAGCGAGAGCGCAGGGGTGACTTAACCGAGGAGAAGGAACTGAGGGACGTGCGAGAACAGCCCTCGAAGGAGCCCTTTGGAGAGGGAGGGATTGGGCAGGAAATCCTAAGATGAAGACAAGTGCTGTGGATAATTTTCCCAGGGAAGTTGGACTCTCYATTACTGGAGCTTTGGAGGACAGCATGTGCCAACGTCTGGCTGTGTTTTAACGAGCTGATCCCCGCCTCAGGCCAGCGGGAGCCCGTGTCACCGCCCAGAGGCCCTCAGCCTGGGACAGGCTGTGGAAAACAGCCCATGCAGGGAACCAGGAGCCCTCGGGGCTCGTCCGATCGTTTTAAGAATCCCTGCGTTTAATAGGGGCTGTTCCGAGCTTTCCCTGGGCTGCTTGGGGTACTCCTGTGTTTTCCCTGTCTCTTGTAGCCCAGCAGCAGCTGGCCTTCCTGGAAGGCAGGAAAAAGCAACTGATGCAGGCCGCGCTCCGAGCCAAGCAGAAGAACGACATCGAGGGGGCGAAGCTGTTCCTGCGCCAGGCCAAAGGGCTCGACCCCATGATAGAGGCGTCGCAGAACGGCCTTCCCGTGGACATAACCAAGGTCAGGTGGTTCCCGCGGCACCGGCGGGATTGGGACTCCGAGTCCTCGGGTTTGGGACTCGTTGKGCCCCTAACTGCCGCATCCGTGCCGTTCCCGAGACCGATCACCGATGCTCCCGGGTCGCTTCCGAGCCGTGGCCCTGTGYGCGGCGGCCTGGGCTCTCGAGGGCTCGGTGTGGAGCCCCTAATCGGGAACGTGGCGTCGCGGGGTTGCGGCTGAGCCGCCGCTCCCCTCGCGCCGGGCTTGGAAGCGCTGACGTCTCCGCCAGCGCTAGGAGAGCTCCGGCGCCCGCTCGCTGTGGGGTGCTGGATAAATTATTTCCTCTTTGGGTGCCTGTTTCTCACGTCGCGCGATGCGGGTAGGCGAGAAGCTCTCCTCTCGTCACTGCGGATGGATCCAAGGCCTTTCTTCCCTTCCAGGTCCCTGAAGCCCCGGTGAACAAGGAGGACTTCGTGCTGGTGCAGCGTCGGGGGGTTAACATCTCCCCGGAGGCTGCCAGCCAGTACCTGGAGCTAATGAAGCTGATCAGGCAGCAGCACGAGGTAGAGGGCGCGGGGTAGCCGAGGGCGACTGTGCAGGGGTTCCTGGGCTCGCCCTCTGCGTTATTCCCCTCTCTGGAGCGGGGCCTTGGGAGACCAAAGGATTTGCAGCTGGAAAATAGGCTGCTTTGGGGCAAAACTGGGGAGAGATCGAGACCCACAGCAGCAGGGCATGATGTGGGGGCTGTGTGAAGCGTGGTGCCTCGGGGTGACAGAGGGGAGGCTGGTGGGCTCCTCATCGTCCTGCACGAGGAAGGAAGGGCAGCAAGGAGGCAGGAAGCGGGCGGCTTCCCTTGCAAAGGGTGAGAAATTGCAGCTTTAAACTCAGCCTAAGGAAGATTAGGCATGAAGAAGGGTTTTCTGATGGAAAAGAAAAAGTAGCTCGAGGCTGGTGTAAATTGCTTGGGAAAGTGAAAATCTGAGAATCGCTCATACGAACACGTCCGGAGCCGGGTCAGGGCGACGCTGTGTTAGGGCTGCAGAGGGGCAAGTGGCACCGAGGAGCTCTTACGGCTCCGYGAAAAGGCTGCGAGGGCCGGGAAGGCGATGGCGTAACCGTCCCCCTTTCTGCTTCCCTCATCGCAGATGTGCGTGAATTACTCCAAGCAGTTCACTCACCTGGGGAACATCGCGGAGACGACCAAGTGAGTGCGCCAGCGGGAGCGCGCGCCGTCTCTCCTGCCGTCGCCCGCTTTGCGTTTATCCCGCGGCGCTCCTCCCTCCGGCTTCCGTGAGGAAAGCCGTGTGCTTTTCCCTTCCTCAACGGAGCTGCATGGCGTGGCTGCCGGTTCCCTCGGGGGCACCGCAGTGCGTTGCTCCTCTCGGTTGTAACGCAGAGCAGATGGATTAACGACCTGATGGCGTTTCTCCCAAATCTGGGGTCCTGGCTAAGCTCCCCCACGGGTAATTCCGTTCTGGCTGCCTCGAATTCCCACGCAGCCCTGCTGGGAGAGGGTTTCCTGCTGCGTGGGGTAGCTGCAGCCGGGAAAGGGCTGCACTGCTCAGGCAGAGGGTGCAGGGGCTGCTGGTTTTTAGCCRTTGGGATTCAGTTTTAGTTCAGTTTGTCAGGGAGAGATACAAGCTAAAACTTAGCAACCTCTCCTTAGAGTTTCAGCAAGGAAAGAAAGGCCAACGSTACCAGATGCTGTGCCATCTTCTACGCGCTGGTGTCAAGTCTCTCTTGTTTTGCGTTGTCTTCCCGTGGGAATTTCCAAAGCTGTAGTTCGGGCTGTGGCTTTTCCGGATCCCGGTGCTGGTGGGAGGAAGGGATGGCGTCGCCCGCCGCCTGCTGGGGCGGTCTGGGCAGGGAGTGAGGGCAGGATTGCTTCCCGAGCCACGGAAGCCGCCGGGAGAAGGCGTGTGCCATGCCGCRGGGACGCTAACGCCGGGGGCTGCTCCTGCCCTGCCCTCCAGGTTCGAGAAGATGGCTGAGGACTGCAAGCAGAACATGGAGATCCTGAAGCAGGCCCATGCCAGAGGCTTCCCTCTGCCCAAGTACCACTACGAGCAGAGGACCTTCAACATCATCAAGTAGGTTCCCTGACCATGCGCCACTGAGCAGGGTGACGGGAAAGCAGGTTATTCCTAAGAGATTCCTCTGCTTTTTTTCCCTGAGGATCTTCCCYGAACTGAACAGCAACGACATGGTGCTGTCTATAGTGAAGGGCATCAATCTCCCAGCCCCGCCAGGTAAGAGGGGAGCAGGCATCCATCCYCGGAAGGGAGGCAAAAAGAGGGACATTAATGCTGGTCAGCTAAAGCTGCAGAGCTGAGGCCGCCCCGCTCGGTCGCACGCTCGCCCCAGCAGCAGCGTGGGAGCCACGGGCGGCACGCGGCAGCTCTCGGCCGACGTCGCAGCCAAAGATAATGGCTTGGGGTCCTCTTCGTAGCAGTCGTTAACRTGTGTTGCTTTCCCTGGCCGCTCTCGCGTGGGGAGCGGTGAGGACGTGGGTAATGACGGAGCCAGAGCGCCGTTACGCCAAGCGGGCTCCGTAAGCAGAGGAACCGCTGGTGACGGCTCGGGGACAGAGCGGGGGCCCCGAGGGGAGGCAGGAGCCACGTTTTCCACGCTGCTGCGGCCCGTGGCYGGTTGCCTGGGCCGCCTGTGAGGTGTTTCTGGCTTGTCTGTGTTCAAGGTGTGGCTCCCAACGACCTGGATGCCTTTGTGCGCTTCGAGTTCCCCTATCCCAACGCGGTAAGCCCGGGCCCTTCCGCCGCACGCCCTGGGGATGTGCAGGGCAGGCTCGGCATCACCCTCCCTCCTTTGCCTTTGCAGGAGGAAGCTCAAAAGGACAAGACCAACGTGATCAAAAACACGGATTCTCCTGGTRAATGCCTTTCTGGAGAGGTGGGGAGGGTGCTAATAGCCGGGAACTTGTTACCGTGGAGCAGCTGGCATGGGAATGCCTGTGGGTGTTGTTACTCCCCGGGATAAAGGATAAAGCACCTTGGGTTGCCCTGAGCCCACCCGAAGGGGTCCACGCTCGTGGCGTAGCTGCAGAGAGCTTGGAGATCTCCAGTCGGGAATTGTTAGGGCCCCGTGGGGTGCTCGGCGCTGCTCTGCGCCTGGTTGGCGTCGCGCCGGGGGTGGCCTCACACTAACAGGCTGCTCTGAATTCTGTGGCAGAATTCAACGAGCGGTTCAAGCTGTACATTAACCGGGGCCACCGTGGGCTCAAGCGGGTCATCCAGACCAAAGGCATCAAGTTCGAAGTGGCGCACAAAGGGTAAGAGCGCCGGGAGCCAGCGGGAACGGAGCGGCAGCCCCAAACCTCATCCGGACTCCAGCAGCCGAGGGCAACCGGCCCGTTGTCTCCTCGCCAGTGAGCGCCTGAATATCGGGGCGCAGCCTTTGAGGGTGCAAGAAGCACCGGCAGCCGAGCGCTGGCATTAAACGGCTCTGCCACCACGGTCTTGCTGCCCAGCTCGCCTCCCGAAACGGGTCCAGGCTTTGCCGGGAGAATCCGGAGCACGCATTTTTCAGTGCTGCCTGCCRGGGGAGGTCATTTGAACCCCCTTCTCCGTGTCCCTGCTGGGTGCCTGGTGCTGTGACCTGGGCTTTTCCCCCCTCTTAGCGCAGGCTGTTGATCCTTGATGTTTGGGGAAGTTCCTGAGCTAAGCAGCTCCCAGGAGGAAAAAGGAGGAGAGGAGGCCCGAGGTGGGAGCGCTCTGGTTTTACGTGGTCCYGGTCTCCCCTTTCTCCCAGGGGGTTGTTCAAGACGGACCGTGTCATTGGGACGGCCCAGCTGAAGCTCGAGGCCCTGGAGACCGCTTGTGAGGTCCGGGAGATCGTCGAGGTGAGGAGCACGGGGCTGCATTCGCCCGGTGCCGCCCTCTCGCTGCGGGAAGCTCCTGGTGCCGTGTGGAGCCCAGCCCTGGGCTCGCTCCTCGCCYGCGGTGTTGCGGGTCGGCCTCGGCACGGCAAGGCTGCTGCTGYGCTTTGCCCCAGCATGGGCAACAGCTTCCTAAACCGTGCTGAGTTGGCGACGTGCTCCAGAGCCTGGGCCGAGTCCGGGCTTAACTTGGCACACCCAAGACCAGCGTGTGGGGCTCTGACGGCTTCTCTTCCTCTTGCTCCCAGGGCTCCATCTCCAGTTAACTGTTTTCCTCCTCTTTGCTCCGCTCCTAGCTGCTGGATGGCCGCCGCCCCACGGGGGGGAAGCTGGAGGTGATCGTCCGGATACGAGAGCCCCTGAGCTCCCAGCAGCTGGAGACGAGAACGGAGAGGTGGCTGGTTATCAACCCCAGCACCATGCCGCCGGTAAGGGCCGCAGCTCGGCATCCTTCGCCTCCCCGTGGCCGCAGGGGATGGAAGCGGAGGGCCTGAAAGGAGAAGAGCAGCAGCTCCTGGAGGGCGCCGGGTCCCGCTCCGTCCACAGCCCGGACTGAAAGCGCCCCTTTGCGTGGCCTCGGACCCCTCCCCGGTCCTTCAAACGAGCTCGGCGAGCCGCTTCGCGGCCCGTGGATGAAGCAGCAGCATCCTGATTTCTGCTGCCTCCCCCTCACAGGTCGCCGTTCCCAAACCCAGACCGGCGGCTGCCCCGATAAAGGACACAGGCAACAGGTAGGTGCCGCCGGCTCTGCCGTGCCGGAAGCTGCCGGGAGGCGGCTGTCTGGTGCTGGCRGCACGCAGCGGCGCTCGCTGGCCGCCGTGCCGTGCCAGGCTCAATAGCGCCGAATGTCCCCTCGAGGGTTTCTCTCCACCCCGCGATTCCCATGCCCCATGCAATAGGTTATTTCGGGGATCACTGTCATCCCTATGCCACGGTGCCGGGGGGTGGTGGTGGCGGGAATTGAGGCAGGAAGCTGGAAACGTCTCCGGTTGGAGCCTGTAGTAACGGGACGAGTTTGTCGCAGCCGGCTGGGAACAGGGATGTGGATTCTGCCTTGTGGCTGCTGTTTACGGCCTCTTGTCTCTGCAATTCCCTTCCAGAACGTCCATCTGCTCAGTGCTGTAGCAAGGCCAGCTCTGCCCGGATCCTCTCCTCCTCCTCCTCTCCGGCCCCGGGAGCTCTTTTCACGGAGCAGGTTTTCTTCCCGCCGGCAGTGGAAGAGCTTAGGGCCCCCGTGCACTGCGGACTCCCCACTGCCTGGCCCCGGGGAGAGCRGTGCCCGTTTTTGCCCGTGCCGGGAGCAGGCTGGGCCGACGGCAAGGTTTCCTTGCCGGGAAGGATGCCGGAAGCACCGGCTCAGGCCGAGGTGGCCCTGAAAGGGATTAAACGCGCTGAGGCAGGACCCGTAGTTAAGCACGACGGCCCGGCTGTCAGCCAGGAGACCGGGAAGTGCCGACCTCTGGCRCTGGAGGAGGAGGAAGGGCAGGCATAGCGTGCAGGAGAGGAGCGAGGACGAAGGCGGGAGGCAGAGCGGAAGCGAGCCGGAGCCGAGGCCAGCGAGCAGCGTAAAGGGCCGGCGAAGGCTCCGCACGGAGCGGCCTGAGCTGGCAGATGGCGTTCTGGAAGGACGGAGCCCGGCGGTACGTGGCGTTCGTGGGGAGCCCCGGGTGCACGCGAACGGCGCGGGGGAAGCCACGGCGGCCGCAGTCGGGGGCCGCGGCAGGCTGAGCCCGGCATCGGCACTGAGTCCGGAGCGGCTCCCCTTCCCGGGAGCTGACCCGCGGCGGTTTCTCCCTTTGCAGCAAACCTGCCCGTGCGCTGCCCAGTCTCAACCTSCTGGGCTTCGACCGGGAGAAACTGGAGAAGAAGGTGAGCGAGTCCCSGCGGATCGCGCAGCCCTGCTTGGGGCTTCCTGCACCCGGACTCCCGAGCCGTGGGCGCTGGGAGCTGCGGCCGCCTCCCCTCCCGGCAAAGCGGAGATGTGTTGCCTGTTCCGGGAGCGCGGTGGAGCCGGCAGCGGCTCCTCCCAGCCCTTCCGCGCGCCCACGGCCCGCCGCTTTTCCTGGCAGATGCTGGCGTACAAGCAGGCTCACCGGCAGCTCCCCAACGAGGTGCTGGAGCAGTACCAGGACGTGCTCCAGCGGACCCAGTGGCTGCGGGCGCAGCTGCAGCATGGCACGCCGGCCTTCCGGAAAGGTGAGCGCTGTCCCGGAGGTAGCCAGGAGCCATCCGGAGCCGGCGCTGAGCTCCCTTCCCTCTCCCTAGAATACCTGGCCCAGCTGGAGCGCTACCTGCAGCTCTATACGGACACGGCGCGGCGCCTGGGCACTGAGGGCAACCGGGTAAGGCGCCAGGCTTGGAGCCCGCGGGCTTCGGCTCCCGAGGSATCGCGCCGGCAATGGGCCGGCTCGCCCCCAACTGCTCGCTTTTTCCCTCGGCAGGATGCGGCCAAGGAAGCTCTTTACAAGAGGAATTTGGTGGAGAGCGAGGTAAGCGCGGCTCCGAGGGCAGCGGTGCCAGCTCCTTGTCGGAGCTCTGCTTCTCCGTGGCCCGAGCGCCRCTGCCCGTCTCCCTCTTCTCTTCCAGCTGCAGAAGCTGCGCCGATGAGCCGCGTTCCCGCCCGGAGCCGGCCCCGCTGCGACAATCACCCGGCGGCCGGGAGCATCCATCTCCGGCGGGAGGGCCGAGGCGAGGCCCCGCGGGATCAGCGCTGCTATTCCTTCCCCTCCCTGATCCCGCCGCCGCCGCTGCTGCTCCTGGCCCCGCTCCCGCGCTTTGCACGTGTCCCTCGGCGCCGGCGGCCGCTCCGGCACCGCGGGATCCCCCTCGTCCCCTCCCCGGGGCCCTTCCTCCGAACCAAAGCGCCGGCTCCTCCGCTCCCGCTGCTCTAAGTGCCTGGCTCCGGGCTCGGCCCCGGGGCCTCCGGAGGCGGCGCGGACGTGGGACGCCAGAGCCGCCCCCCCCTTGCCCACCCTGCCGGGTTCTTCCGTGCTTTCAGAGACAAATCTATAAAGTTTATAAGAATCCGGGGGTTTTATCGGCAAATCTTCGTTCTCCCTTGGCGCCGGGCCTTATTAAACCTTCCTGCGCTGCTTCGGGGYGTCCCCACGGTGCGAGGACACCCCCGCCGGGGTCTGGGGGGGCCCTGGGGCTCGTGAGGGGGGCACGTTCCCGGGCCCCCAGCGGCCCCCGAAGCCCGTGGCTGTCCCCCAGCAGGTCCCCAGGCTGGTGGCACTGCTCCAGGCTGGAAGTGGTCTTCAATCCCCATGGCTGTCACTTGGTGGAGTCACCAGACATGGGGCCTGGCCCTAGGCTGGTGGCTCTACGTGGCTTGGTGGCTGTCCCCAGGCCAGTGACACAGCCCCAGGCCAGTGGCAGGCCCGAGGTTGGGGTCGCGTCCCTGGCTTAGTGATGGTCCCCCAGGCCTGTGAGGACCCCAGGCTGGTGGTGGCTCCCATCTTGGTGACAGATCCCAAGGCTGGTGGTGGTCCCCAGGCCAGTGGTGGCCCCCATCTTGGTGACACGTCCCCAGCCTGGTGGTGGCCCCCAGGCCGATGGTGTCCCCCATCTTGGTGACAGGTCCCCAGCCTGGTGGTGGTCCCCAGGCCGGTGGTGGCCCCCATCTTGGTGACAGATCCCCAGGTTGGTGGTGGTCCCCAGGCCTGTGAGGACCCCAGGCCGGTGGTGTCCCCCATCTTGGTGACAGATCCCCAGGCTGGTGGTGGTCCCCAGGCCTGTGAGGACCCCAGGCCGGTGGTGGCCCCCATCTTGGTGACACGTCCCCAGCCTGGTGGTGGTCCCCAGGCCGGTGGTGGCCCCCATCTTGGTGACAAGTCCCCAGCCTGGTGGTGGTCCCCAGGCCTGTGAGGACCCCAGGCTGATGGTGTCCCCCATCTTGGTGACAGGTCCCCAGGCCGGGGCCTGTTCTCGGCCCGGTGGCGGTTGCCCCGGCAACGGCCCCTCCGTCGCCCTGGCAACGGCTCACGCCAGGCCCCGCGGGGCTCCCGCGGCCCCGCCCACCCCCCCGGGGCCGGGCCCCGCTGGTGCCTCTTCTCCATGGCAACCACCCAAGTGCGGACGGACGGGGGCGTTGTCCAATCACAGCACGCGCCCTGGCGAGGCCGTGGGCAGGGCGCCGCCCTCTGATTGGCTGTTCCCCCGCGCCGGGGCGGGGCGCCGCGGAGAGCGACAGCGGCGACAGACCAATCGAAAGGGGGTCGTCTGCCTCGCGCCGCAGCGCCCCCCAATGAGACGCGGGGGCCGCGGGGTTCCGACCAATGGTCGCGCGGCGTGGGCGGGCCGTCAGTGGCGGGACGCGTCTCTCCGGAAGCGGAGGG
>NW_028186847.1:11344-12915 GCF_003343005.1 Rhea americana | reverse complement strand
ACTGCGCCGTCCCCCCTCCCCAGATCAGCGGACAGCTCTCGCCCCGGCTCTTCCGCAAGCTGCCGCCGCGGGTGTGCGTCTCCCTGAAGAACATCGTGGACGAGGATTTCCTGTGCGCGGGGTGAGGCGCGCCGGCCGGCTCCTCCGAGGGCTCCCGGGAGCGCGGGCCYGCCTGGCCGCGCTGCAGCTCCCTCCCTCTCTCCCTCCCGCTCCAGGCACATCTTCCTCGGCTTTTCTAAGTGCGGTCGCTACGTCCTGTCTTACACCAGCAACAGCGGCGACGACGACTTCTCCTTCTACATCTACCACCTCTACTGGTGGGAGTTCAACGTCCACAGCAAGCTCAAGCTGGTACTCGCTCCCCGTTCCTTGGCCCAGCCGCCGCTCCGGAGCGCAGCCGGGCGCCCGCGGGGGCTGCAGGCGGCCGGCGCCGTCCCTCCCGTCGCCCAGGCCGCTCTCCCTCCTCCAGGTGCGCCAGGTCCGCCTGTTCCAGGACGAGGAGATCTACAGYGACCTGTACCTGACGGTGTGCGAGTGGCCCAGCGACTCCTCCAAGGTCATCGTCTTCGGCTTCAAGTGAGCGYGCGAGAGAAGGGCTGGCAGCGGGGGGCTCGTGGGGCGGCCGCCGGCCCGCTGGGATGGGGGGCGGCTCGGCCCTCACCGCCACCCCCCGCCTCCGGCAGCACRCGCTCCGCCAACGGGCTCCTCGTCAACATGATGATGATGAGCGACGAGAACCACCGGGACATCTACATCAGCGCGGTGGCGATGCCGCCCGTCGTGCACTGCCCCGCCTGCCACGACATGGCGCTGGCCTACCCGGGTGAGCGACGGTCGCCCGCTGTCTGTCCGTCCATCCATCTATCCCCTCTCTCCCGCCCTCCTCTGCCCTAACGAGCTCCGTCCGCAGGCGACCCGCACGCCCACTGCCTGCAGCACGGCTTCATGCTGCACACCAAGTACCAGGTGGTGTACCCCTTCCCCACCTTCCAGCCGGCCTTCCAGCTCAAGAAGGACCAGGTCGTGCTGCTCAACACCAGCTACTCGCTCGTGGCCTGCGCCGTCTCCGTGCGCGCGGCAGGTAGGCGCCGTGGGGCAGGGGCAGAAGGGGTCCGGCCGCCGCCGCCGCCGCCCTGACCCGCCCCGTTCCTTCCCTGCCTCCCACAGGCGACGGCGGTTTCTGCCAGATCCTCTACGAGAGGAGGAGCCAGCCGCAGGCCTGGCGCCGGGCGGGTGCCGGGGCCGCGCCGGGGCCGTGCCACGCGCTCACCGCCACGGGCCGCACGGTGGAGGGGTCGGGGGCGCAGGTGAGGCGCAGGTAGTGCTTGGTGACGTCCTGGCACGTGCCCAGGATCTTGAGCTCGTTCCAGTCGAGGCCCTCGGCGGCGGCGGCGGCGGCGGCGCCCGGCAGCGGCAGCACCAGCGGCTCCGGCCGCAGCTTCTTGCCGTGGCCGTGCTGGAACCGCGCCGCCCGCCGCTGCTTCTTGAACTCCTTCTCGGGGTCCTCGTAGTCCATCGCGGCGCGCTTGCGGCTCCGCTTCGAGGGGCCCTGGTCGTGCCTGGGCGAGCGG